>NW_020884905.1:8546665-8991768 GCF_003945725.1 Corapipo altera
GGGGGGGGGGGGGGGGGGGGGGGGGCTGGGGGGGGGGGGGGGGGGGCTTCTGTAAGTAGTGGCAGGGGGGGGGGGGGGCGCAGAGGCAGGGATTTGGTGATGTCTGACCTCCTCCCTCCCTGCAGGGCGGTAACTCGGCCCTGTCTCTGGCCCAGGGCGCTGCCCATGGGGGCATTGCGGCACTGCTGAGAGCCCACATCGAGCACAGCCCGTCCCTGTCAGCATGACCCAGCAGGGAGAAGGAACCAGGACGGGGAGCTGGGAACAAACAGCTCCTCCTTGAACAGCTCTTCTGTGGCAGGGCCAATCCAGTGGGTTTACAGGGGAGGAACCCTGCCTGCATTATCTGCGGACGTTCCCTGTGTCTAATTCTCCTCATTCATCCCACTCACATCCCCTATTCTGCACCCAGTGCCACAAACAACTTCAGACTCTTCTGTCTGCTCCTCCTGGTATAGGTTTGGCAGGTGAGCCACTGAAATGAAGGAGAAAAGCACATTAGAAAAGCAATACTTAGTCTTTTGTAACCTTAGATTATGGGTGTCCTTTTAATCGACTACTTAACTGTATCTCATTTAACTTGTAAGTTTGTGTCCTAATATTTATTATCAGCTCTTCTGTAAGTAGTGGCAGGCAGTGATTACTCAGTATATGTAACAACAAACACAAGCTGGATGGATTATGGAAAGCATAAAATCCTATTTATGTTTGCTTATGTGGGTTTGATGGAAGAATTAAAAATTAATGCTCTAGGAAAATATTTGAGTATGCCAGACCCAAACACACAGACATTGTTTTGCCTGGATTTGGAATTACCATATGGCTCTTATTTTTTCCTAATTAAGTTTCAGCTAATGGGGAAGCACAGCCCATTGACATGCTCTGTGCATCACAGCGGGGTGGATCAGGGTATCCCAAGCACAAGGAGATCACAACAGATTCCCATCCCAGAATTTGTTAATATTGTCCAAGAGTTCTGTGGACTGACAGATACCTTTTGGACAAGCTGCTTCTCTCTGATTTCCCTCGCGCTTGACTTTAATATGCCCAAACTCCTCCTGTGTAAAGCCGTGCTATGATTTAGCTGATGGAATTGGACGGCACCAGGGTCTCCCCCACCACACAGGGTCCAGTATCACCTCAAATCACGCATAGGGCAGGAGTTTTCTTCAATCTCTCTGATGCTGACAGAGAGGGAGGGAGGGCTCAGGTCCCACTTTTCCAAACATCTTTTTTGTGTTATATCAGAAGCCAGTGGATGCTCTCTGTTGGCTTTGGTGGAGCTGGATGCCACCACCAGCAGAGCAAACCCAAGTCTCCCTTCCACCACCAAAAGCAACTCTCCCTATTTAGCTAATGACTCTTTTTTGTTACTCAGCAGAAGTGAATCCTGACCCACTTTGGTCATTGTAAGTCAGTTCACATCATGACAAAGTGTCCCTTGAGCTGCCTTGAGCACCCATCCTTCCTGCCTTGCAAAGAGGGGAGGACAGCCCCTGCCCTCTGTTTTCCATGGAAATCTGCTGTCTGCTCTGTTTTCTTTCCTTTCTTCACATTTTCAGTCCAAAGCATTCACTATCTCAAACGTCTATCTGCCTTTTATATCTGTATCCCAAAATGAATTTACCTCCTTTATGTATAAATAAACTGAGTTAAACCTTTCCTTGTGTTTGCTCCTGTACCTGTCCTGTGGCTGGGGGCTCTCTGGGGTGACTTCACACACCTGCACGTCACTAAACCAGTCATTTTTGAGGTGTTTCTTCAGATCAGTGATTCCACAATGGGAGGTCCCTGCACAGACATGGCAGGATGGGATTTTTTTTGCAGGAATTCCTTCAATCTGTGTTCCAGAGCCAGCATGAGCATCACTGCCAGGCCGCATCACTGCCAGGCCTCAGCTGCAAACAAAAAGAGCTGTAATACCATTTTGTGACAGTTTCCACTGAGTTTTCTCCCTGACAGCTCTGTGCTTGCAGAGAGGAATTTCACTCTGACTCTTACTGTTTCCCACAGGGAGGTGAACTTTCCGGCTTCAACATAATAAATGTGGGAAATTTTCTGCTAAGGATGAGAGTGGCTTTGGGAAGTGCCTGCCTCCTCCTGGGATCCCTCAATTTGAGGACAGGGGATGTTATTTTGGGGACATGCCTGCCCTCCTCCAATCCCCCTTTCCCTCCTGTTCCCATCCCTGCAGCCAGTCTAGTTAACTACATCCCCAGTGTGTTTATTTTCAATCCTTTGCCTCATATTTCCTCTTTGCCCCTCAAACCATCTCCCTAGGGAGGAGCAGCTCCCATGGAGTGATCCCCTGGAGCAGCTCCTCTGCTCATGTGGACCCTGAGGGATCATGGATGGGTTGATGCTGCCCCTGGCATCTCCCAGTGCCCAGCATCCTGCTGTCAAAGTACCAGATTGCACAAAACCAATAGAAAATCATCTGTGGGATTTCAGTGTCACAAAGAGCCAGAGCCAGCCTTAATTTATATATTCCAGTATCATGGTAGAGATCAAACTAAATATAGGCAAGGAGAAACACATCCCCGGTGTGAGCACTGTGCAAAACAAATAGAGACAATTAAGTCACAGCAAGGAAAGAAATTAATCTTATGATCTTTATGGGCTCAGCATCCAGGAGCCGATCAGCTATGATGGGAAAGAATGATGAGAAACTCGGCTGAACATGATTTTTCCACTCTCCTTATGGCCATTTCTAGTGTATCCCTTTCTTTTACTGCAAGGAGAGGAGAAGGGACTCTGAGGGTTGCATCTGAAGCGCCTCTGTGGTCATGGAGAATGATGTGGCTTTGTGAAGCCCTCAGCATCAACAGGCTGGGAGAGGTGTTCAGCCTGGAGAAGGATCTGGGGAGACCTTAGAGCCCCTTCCAGTGCCTAATTGGGCTCCAAGAGAGCTGGAGAGGGACTTTTGACAAGGGCCTGGAGTGCCAGGACAAGGGGGAATGGCTTCCCACTGCCAGAGGGCAAGGCCAGAGTCACGTGAGCCCTTCAGCCTGGGCAGCTGCCTCTGCATGTGGTTTGGTGTCCATGCCCACACCACAGACAACACACAAAAGAAAGAGCTGGAGGCTTCCCCTCCCCTTCCCAAAAACCCGATGATCCCAAATTGTTCCTCCCACTGCTTGTGAGCTGCCAAGTAAAGCCTCCTGGGGACCATGAGCTTGGAAGGCAATATCCAGAAGTTTGAGGGATAACACATGGAGATGCTGGCAATTTATGCTCCTGCCCCAGAGCAGGGCAGCCCTGTGACCACCTCCATGCCATCCTGACATCAGCTGCAAGATACGTGAGGGAAGAAACCACCTGCTCAGTGTCGAAATGTGCGATCTCTGCGACAGGCAGGGTGGACAAAGGGCTCCCTTGTGCTCAGTGCTGTGGCTGTGGGGTGGTGAAACCACCACAGCCTACCTCTGTATGGGGACAAAAATGGGGAAAATGGGCTCTGAATTTGCTGCAAAGGGGTCCTCAGCATCATCGTGAGACCACACAACGCAGAAAAGCGGGTTAAATAATTGCTGTAATTTGTTAATGTTGTCCAGGTTAGTTTAAATGCCGCAGTTAGGTTTTGTTAAAGGTCAACTTGATTTTGGTGCTGTAGATATCACCTGTCCTCAGCCCATGGCACACAGGAGGACACTGATCCCTCTGGCAGGGCAGAAGTGGGGCCAGGAACCCTGCAAGGACTCAAGCGTGGGGAAAGCAGGGCAAGAAATCTCCACTGGATTGGAACGGGGCCACATTCACAGCACAAGGAGGGAACAGAGCACCTTGAGTCTCATGTATGCAGAGCCCCATGTGAGTGATGAACATGACCTCCATGCTTAATTCAATCCATGAGGCCATTCCAAGGCAAGGGATGTGCCTTGGCTTTGCTCCTTTGGCATCTGTGGGCAGCTCATGCCCATTGCTTCCCCCGTGGGGTGACAATTGGGTGTTGGGACCATGCTGGGACCATGCTGGGGGAGAGGCAAAATTGATGACCACCAGCTTCCTCAGGACCGAGTTGAAGCACAGGGTATGAAACACATACCTTCTGCTTTCTCTTTCCTCCCCAGTGCTGTCCAGGTAGATGGCAGGGAATCATAGAATCCTGGAATGGTTTGGATTGAAAGGGACCTTAAAGCACATCTTGTTCCAATCCCCTGCCATGGGCGGGGACGCTATCCCCTAGACCAGGTTGGTTCAAGCCCCACCCAAAGAAAAACATCTCCTCTTGAGATGATTATCACCCAGAACCTGCCCCATCAGCAGCCTGGACACTGTCAGTTCAGTGGCTCTCAGTAGAATTTAATATCCTTAGAAGAGATAAATGTCTCAGCAGCAAAGGCTGATTTATTTGCTGAAGGGGAATGAGCTGCCACAGGGGCAGTGTCAGGCACAGTGACTGCTCCTTTGTTTTGAGGTCTGGGGGGCCAAGCTGACCCCCAACACCCTGATCTGTCCCCAGGGTTTGGTGTGGAAGGGCCAAGTGGCCCTACTTTTGCCAGGATGGAAGGCAGTTATCAGCAGAAGGGAGATGAGACAGGATTTAGTTTCCTAGAAACCCCTCCTTGTGACACCCAGGTGTCTTCTTTATGCAGCACCCACCTATTCACAGGGAAAAAGGCAGCTCAGAGTTTGGGAGTTCGTGTCTCCTGGTCTGGGCTGAGAGGATGGAGCATCCTTGGTGCATCCCTTGGGGCAGCCCCTCTGGCCAGACCACCAGCCCTGTGCTGAAGGCTGCAGAATTACAATATTTTGTCAATTGCTCCATCTAGTGCCATTTCAGGAGAAAAAGCATCAGGAGTACAACACTCAGAGCCGCTGCAGCCGCCACGCTGGGGCCTGGGCAGCTTTCCCTGGCTTGTGTATGGAGTGATTCCATGAGGATGTGCCAGGTCCCAGCCCTGGTCTAGCTCTTTCCTTGCAGACCCAGAGCCAAGAGTCTTTGCTTGCTTTATCCTATTTCTCTCATCCTTCTCAAAATGGGACTATAAACCCTTACAGGGAAACATCTGTCCTGGAAAACATAACATTCTTTATGAGCATTTTCAATTATTAAGAAATCCCTTAGATTGGATGGGGCTTGGAGCAACCTGGTCTAGTGGAAGGTGTCCCTGCCCATGGCAGGGGATTGGAATGAGATGAGCTTTAAGGTACCTTCCAACTCAAACCATTCTGGGATTCTGTGAGTCTAAATGAAGATGGAATAGTTTATGCTGCCATTGCATATTTTTCTTTTCTGTGCAGGAATTGGGAATAAACTCTGCTTCAACCCCACCAGACCTGGGAAAGCAGCAGAGCCCTCAGAGGCCGCTTGGAAAAGTCTAAAACCAAAGTCAAGGTGATCCTTGTTCCTTTTCCATTTGGGATGCTGCAGAACACAGATCTCTCTGATTTGTTGCCACCCTAAAAGGTCCAGCTCTCACAGGAACGTGCACACTAGGGAACAAAATGTCCATTGCTCCTAAGAGGGACAACAAGGACTGTGACAGTGTTTAACTAGGACGTAAATACAGCTGAATTATGGACACTGATGTGTGAAGCCGTGGAGAAAGATGATAATGGAATTATGTATCAATGCTCAGCACACCTGTAAAACCTGATGTTTTATACATGTGTGACATTAAATTAATTCATTGCAGTTCTTTCAGGCAAAGGGACATTAACTGCTCCATCTCAGCATAATCACATTACCTCAACAGGCTCTACGTATGTCACGCTTCCAGGGTGGTAATCGCCATGTGATTAATTACAGGGAATTTAGAGGCATTACAGTAATTCCTTATGGAGCAGCATAATGTGAGAGAGTCTCTCCAAGTTGACCTGCTGACCCCATCAGCCCACCCACCACCACGATGGTCCACATCACTGCCCCGAGCACCGACTTGGGCTGCACTCCACAGGTGCTTCCAAAGCTCAGTGCTTGGCTGAAGGGATCATACCTGGACAGATGACATCCCCTGGCAAGCTCACATGGTGGGGAGGACACAAAAACAGCAGCTCAATCCCAGCCTTTGGAAGAAGTCTAAACATCAGCATAACTTGGTTATGAGTTGACCAAGAAGTGCAAGCAGCCCTAAGATGGCTCCTGGTGATCTCAATGATGTCCTTGATGGTGTCATTGTGAACTGCAGCTTCTCCAGATGAGGAAGCTGATGCAGGAACTGTGAACAGCACCTGGGCCTTCTGAAAGTAAAGGCTCTGACAGCTGAGTCTGCAAACCAAAGCAGAAGAACCCTTAGGATGAGAGGAGACAGCCTCAAGTTGTGCCAGAGGAGGTTCAGATTGGATATCAGGGAAATTTTCTTCACAAAAAGGGTTGTCAAGGCTGCCTAGGGCAGTGGTGGAGTCCCTATCCCTGGAGGGATTCCAAAGCCATGTAGATGTGACACACCCAGGGACATGGGTTAGTGGTGGACTTGGCAATACTGGGGGAACAGTTGGATTTAGAAGGCTCTTCCAACCTAAATGACTCTGTGATTCGACGTATCAATTAAAATAGTGTTTGAATGGCACCTTTGAGGGGCTGCAAGATGCCTGTGGTACAGATGCTCCTCCTGTGAGCATTCTTTGCGTTGATTTTGATTCCTCCTGGCACAATTATGATCAGGCAGCACCTTCATCTTCATCCCCCAGTTTTGCTGCCTCCACCATACCCTCAGTCTCCCACCTGAGCTGTTCTTGGTGTCCCCGTGATTAAAAACTAACCTAGATGGGTGGCTGTAGATTCCTGACGGAGGACAGGTGTGCAGGGATAGCTCCATGTGATCATCTCAGTTGGGAACAATCCTTCTACCTGGCGCCACTGTCTCTCATTGCTCTGACAGTGACCACTGCTCCTGCTCCCTGAGAAAAGCAATCACAGCCCTACTTGGAACAGCAAAGAAAGACATCTCATGCAACAGCTCTTAACAATGATTAAATTAAAAAAAATAAATAATGTAAGTGCGCAACTACTTACGTAACCGAGCTTTATTTAGAATCTTTGAAGTCATAAAACGTCTCATTTTACTGATATACATAAACATACAATCAGGAGGTTTAATTGCTGTTTTCCCTTGCGCAGAAATAAAGTTTTAAACAAACCAGAACACCTCACCCCAGACAAGCGTAATGCAAATTTAATTATCTGACTTGGTCCTGTACATGGCGCACACGCTTCTCCGCATGGTCACTGGTTTATCAATTAGTCGCAAGATAACTTTTGGCAGTAATATATTTAACACACAAAGTGCAAATTACAAGAAGCAGAAAATGTTCTCTCTCCTTCTGAGCAACGAGAAGTGCAAAATATCTCAGCCCATAAATTCTATTATTTATGTATATGAACTGTATGTGCATCATGGGCTAATAAGTAGCCATCTAAAACTTCATTGATCAAATGTGGCAACATCCTAAAGTTGGAATGCAACAGCTATAAAAACACAGGACGGAGGAATCATTCCCTTTGGTTGATAAATTCCATACGCTTTCTGAGGATATCTCTTCACACCTCACCTTTAACTCCTGCATACCCTGGATACTTCTGCAACCAAAGGCAGTTTGTTAAAAATTCCCCCAATTTGCTACATCTGAAGATATTTCTGTGCATCTACAATCAAGATTCCACTAACACTTCACTTGGCAAATCATATAGGACAGTGGGAATCCATAGAAAACAAGAAGTCTCTTCCAGGCACTATCAAGGGAATACCCACCAATGGTTCCAGCAGGCTAAATGCACTTTGTGATTACCTAAAGTTATGGAAAACTTTCCAAAGAAATAAGGAAAATCCTTTTCCATGACAGCTAATTGCAGCATCCCTGTCTCACTGTAGTTCACCTCACTTCAGGACCTGTCCTGGGATGTAAAATTGGGAAAAAACCACTAAAACACACAGAACAACTGTACCTTTAACACACCCCTGCATCACTCAGTTATTATAGTGCAGATTTTGAATCTTCTATCCATTTAATTCCTGGAATTTTTCACACAAAATGAGCAGCCAATTCTGACCCCGCCTCCCCTATCATTTCTCCCAGCTACATCATAATTATAAATTATACCAAATAGTCCAAATCAAACTGGGCTGCTTCCTCCAAAACCCTCCTGCTCCTCTGGATGGGGAGATTAACCCACAATGCCTTGCACTGCCATGAATGTGCCTGCCAAATTCATTTGCTCAGTCACTAAGGCCACGGTCATATAATCACTGCAGGAATAGCTGTGACACAGAATGAAGCTGCTAATTTTTGGATGAGCATTCCTGCATCCCACCTCCATATTGAGACTGGTTCAGAGCAGGACCAGCCTTGGGAAGGCTTCTGGGCTTCAGCACACTGAACCTGGCTTAGCTTAAACCCAAAATATAGCTGGGGGCTTTGACTGCACTGTCCAGCTTGCTGGAGGGGGCTGAGGAACATCAACCTGAACTGCCACAGCCAGCTTTGGGAGATCATCTCATCACTGCCGAACTCCAGCAGCCCAAGAGCAAAGCATCCTCTGTGATCTGTGAAAACCTCTTCCTGCTCTATCTGATCCTGGGGAAACCCTTGGAAATGTCAGTTTTCTGGTTTGGATGAACTTCACAGAGCCTTAAAGACAACGTGCAGAGGCACTGCTCACCACCATTCCTGGAATTACGAGATCACATTCCCGAAGCAAACTTTTTGTCTTCATTGAAGTTTCAGGATGAACAATTATGCTGCGACTTGGCACGACAACAACTGCCTTTGTATGCGACATGCCTGGCATATATCAGCACATTTCTTCTTAAAAAAATATAATTAGAATAGAATGAGCTACGCTGTTGTTGTTCATGCTGCCTAAATATCTGAAAAGGCTCAAACATTTTAAAAGCCTACAAAAATAAATTTCCCTCTCCCCTCGTTTATTTTTCATGCTAAAGGCTGCAAATTGACACATCACAGTAATTACCCCTGACTAACTTCCACAGACCTACCCAAAGAGATAAACATGAGAAGTTCACATTTGACTATCAGACTTACTGTGCCGAGCACAAATAATTTCCCAGAGGAGAATTTGATATTTCATCATTTGGAACAGTGGTAATTTAATTACATTGCTAATGTTTTCTGGCATACTTGAAAGAACAATTAGCATAAGTAAATCATGAGTGAGATGACAAGTCACTCGGCATTTATTTCTGCTCATCAGATGAGATCAGTTGATGATCTAAATTCTCTTTTGTGTGTGAACTGATTCCAGGTTCAGCAGTTGCAACCAGGGTTCAGACTAGTGGGGATAAACTGATGCATTAAATAAAGTAAAACGGATATTGTTCTTTGAAGTTTCTTAATTAAACTTGTCCAGAGAAACCTCAAAAGCCACCAGAAGTCGGGGAGGGCGGGGAGAAAGGCTGATAAATGTGGAAGGCTAAATGAAGCTGGAGATTCACACTACCCTGCCTGGCAACGGGGGGAACACTGACTCATTTTTGCCAGGGTTTGCTTTACATCAGGGCTGAGCAGGGTTATTATAGCTCTACCAATGCTCTAAAATAATTGTATTTATCTCCATGAGCACAGTGACACTCATGACAACACCGTTAATGTCACAGTTCCTTTCTGGCGCTTCAGAATGGCCACGGCCTGTTCATGGGTGACGCCTTCCAGAGCCTCCCCGTTCACTGCCACGATCTGGTCTCCGCGTTTCAATCTGCCATCGTCTGCAGCTGCTCCCTGCAACGGCAAATTCAGGCGTCAGTGGCAGCACACGGAGCCCTCCCGCCCCTTGGAATGCTGGCTGGAATGAGGAGGGATGGAGCACTGGGAATCCCACCATGGCTGGGTGAAATGACAGTGCTGAGGGTTCCCTGTGAGGGCTTCAACTCATGGCTCACCCTGAGACCCAACCCTGGGGCAGAAAAGAATTGGCTCACCCCTTGGAAAAGGCAGTGCCAAGACTGGCTCTAGATTTTATGGTTACGGAGAGGCTTCTTAAAGCAGCATTTAAATGTACTCCACACTGAGAGCTGAGGAACAGGTTAAAAAGTGGGGATGAAGAGGGACACAAAGCTTGTGCAGCAGAACAACTTGGCCACTACCCTCAACCCAGACAGAACTGGGCTCCGCTGAAGAAATGGCCTCAAGGTGTGCCATTCAGAGGTTTGGATTGGATATCAGCATAATTTTGTTCACCAAAAGGGTGTCAAGCACTGGAACAGGCTGCCCAGGGAAGTGGTGGAGTCCCCATCCCTGGAGGGATTTAAAAGCTGTGTAGATGTAGCACCTGGAGACACAGTGACCTTGGTTGTGCTAGGGGAATGGTTGGACTCGATGGTCTTAGAGGGCTTTTCCAGTGTAAACAATTCTATGATGCTCCTGAGAAGCTTCCACCGGGCTTTACAAATGGCTGTTCTCCTTCAGAGGCCTGAGTGCAGCTCTTTAATCTAAATCCCAAGCCCTGCCTTCCCAGAGGTTGGCTCACAGTGTCTACTTTTGCTTCAAGGCCCCACTGCAGTAAATTTAGCTTCCATTTAGGGTTTCTCAGCCATGCTCAGATCTAGAAACTTGTAACCCTAAGGATCAGGTAAAAGACACAATATCTTAATAATTGAAAATTGTAAAAAGACAAAATATTTGTGGTTTGAGCCCCAGAATAGCAGAAGACTTCTTTCAGACAAAGTTTTCTCAATTATATCATCTACCCTGCCACAAGTGCTGACACAAATGACAGCAAGTAGTCACTGGACAAGTGACTCTGGGCGAAAGACACCTAATTCCCACTGTCTTCCCTTCCTCACCCCCATTTCCACAATTCCCTTCATGTGGCCATACCTGATGTATCTTGCTGGCCCACACTGAGCTCATCTCTAGCAAAGGGATGGGTGGGAAAAGGGGCACTTCTCCCTCCTCTATTCTGGGGCTGGGCTGGGCTGTACTATGGGTCTTCCTCAGCCTTGGGGGCCAGAGCCTCTGAAGTACATGGCAGGGACCCCCAATCCTCCCCAGACACTCAGGGTTGGGGTCAGAGATGGGTTTAATCCTGGTTTTTCAGCTGAAACTCATCCGCCAAGATACAGCATCTCTGCAACTGCCTCCCTCCTGCACAACGGCAAAAATAATACCTTCATACCTCTTGGAAGGCTTTTTGAGATTTACAGATAGAAAACTGCCTTATAAATATTTTAATTTACAAAGTTTCCCAAGTACACAGAGCAATTTTGCTGAGATAAAGTATCTTGTTTCAGCCATCAGGAATATGAAATATAAACTGAGAAGCTAGTTGTGAGTTCTGGGTCCACTAACTCACATCAATGTACTCAGACAGTACATTTTGCTTTCTACTACATAATATATTACCCAAGCCAAATCTTAGGTTTGTTTTTAAAGATGATACAGAGAAAACAAAAATAAAAGATACCTTGGCAAATATAGTCTTGACATAAATGGGCAGGTCTCCATGGGGACTTCCATACCCCCCTACAATACTAAATCCCAGTCCATCAGAGCCTTTCTCCAAAGTAATAATCTTAGGCTGATGTGCTCTGAAAACACAATAAATATCACTTAGAACAGCAATGTCTGTCTCTGGGGACATTCATCTATCACGAACTTTTTCACACAGTCACAAACCATGACCCCTGCACTGAAACACTCCTGCACAGCTCAGAGTTGAAACACTGCTCTGTGTGCCTCAGCTCCTCACTTGGAAAATGCTTATTTCTAATAAGAGCTCACCAAGAGCACTTATCTCTGAGGCAGAAGTGAGACTCCCCTGATCTACAGTCGCTGCCTGTAATAGAGAGATTGCTTTCTTTTCTGTCATCTTTTCTCTGCCTAAGTGGAAACTGCAAGAGGAAAGAGTCTAACAGGATGCAGCCAAGATCACTCCTGTTTGTAGTGTCAGCTCTACCCAGGCTCTTTGGGCTGTTTCCTAACAGCCAATATTTGACCTACATCCCCTGTCCTGGTGAACTTTTCAGGGACTTTCATGGCCTACGCTGAGCAAAGGAAGGGTTTTTTTGGGGAATTTAGACCATTCATATGAATAGATCCATCTCAAATTTGAAATTAGTAAGTTCTACACGTGTAGAAAGAATTACTGTCGACTAAAGGTGGTCAGGCATTGGAACAGGTTGCCCAGGGCAGTGGTGGAGTCCCCATTCCCGGAGGGATTTAAAAGCCCTGTGGATGTGGCACTTGAGGACATGGGTCAGTGGTGGCCTTAGCTGTGCTGGGGAATGGTTGGACTCGATCTAAAAGGGCTTTTCCAACCTAAGTGCTTCTAATTCTGTGAAAGCTGTTAGGTATCTTCCACTCATCTAAAGGTGCAGCCTAATCTGACTATTATCTAGGCATTTGTTAGGACTAAATACATACAACTACCTAATTCTGCTTCATATTTGCACATCCAAATTTCCTTACTGTTTTGATATGAAAAAAGAATACAAATCCTTTTGTGAAGCAAGCAATTCTCCTTTGAGAGCAGCAATAAAAACAGTATCTCACACTGTAAGACTAGAGAATGCAGCATAAATAGCTTAACTTTTATACTCAAATCCCCTGAGGTAGGGCAGCAACTCGCATCTCAGCTTCTTAAAATAAATACGATGAATCAAAGAATGAAAATGCAGAACATAATGAAGCTGATGAACTGAAGATCAAATGAATTTCAAAATGATAACTACAAGCTGCCCTAAAACCCACATGATGGAGAATGATGCATGGGAGGGCTGGATCTCTAACTTCCATCACCACACACAAGTGCTACAAGTAGAAATTGTTTTAATCAGATTTTTTTGAGTTGTAAAGCTAAAAAGATTCAAAAGACAAAGAAATTTCTGGGACATGTTTTGAAAGGCTTTTTTAACACATCTTTTCTCAGTGTGCCAATAACAAATTATTTCAAATTGCTATTAACTCCTTCCAGACAAGGAAGCCAACAGACAAGGGCAGAACTACTATGTCAGCATAACATTGGAAAAGAAAGGAGATACTTTTTTCCTTGACATTTTGTGCTTATTTACTCAAGCATACTCTGTCAGCGGGTGAAGACAGACACGAGCCCATGTGGAGAAGGTCACGGTTTTCATTTTAAAGGTGATGGAAAATTAGAGAGAGAAGCAATGGGAGAGACCTCCTGCACCATTCCAGGCTGTTCCCTTGCATGAAATCCACTTCAGTTCTGCAGGGGAGTCTGGACTTACTCGGGATCTTCGGAAGGATGCTCCGAGGATGAGTTCAGGGTGCACCCTGCAGACATGCTCTCCAGCTGGGTGGCAATGGCACTGATGTTGGTGTCAGCCACAACCTGAGCAGCAGGATCAAGGAAATACAATGTAAATTCACTTAACACCAAAACCATGTTGGCTAATTATGCAGAAAATAGCTGATACATTCCGAAAATCAACTGCTGACTTTTTTGCAAGCAAATTTTAAATACAAGTCCTACTCTCTTAAATCTACTAATTCCATACTTTCAAATTATAGCAGCCACCTTTCTGAGGGTTAATGTAAACTTCGCTGTGAAGCTTCCTCTTGCCTTCATATGACCATCACTTGGGTGCTGAGCAGAGGGAACAGCCCTTTTGGATAATCCAGAGAAAGAGGTTACTTTGTCAAGGAAATAGAGTCAATACAAAGGGTCCAGGATTGGGCTTGAAAGTAAAGATCTCCCACAGAGACCACCATAACCTTTAACAAAATACTGAGATCCAAGGGCTACTGGATAAAGGCCTTGAAATACCTCAGATGGTTTGTTCACTAAGTAGGGAACAAATTCATCCTTTTGTTTTCAACTTTTCTGCAATTTTTAGCATGAACTTAACAAACTAGATTGTTAAACTTCCCAATTCTGGTTCCTCTATTATTCTGAAACCATGATGAATGATGCTCTTAGGGCTGGAGCACCTTTCTCTGGAGACAGACTGGGAGAGCTGGGGGTGTCCAGCCTGGAGAAGACAAGCATCCAGGGAGACCTTAGAGCTCCTTCCAGTGCCTAAAGGGGCTCCAACAGAGCTGGAGAGGGACTTTGGACACGGAGTAACAGGACAAGGTGAAGTGACTTCCCACAGGGCAGGATTAGACGGGATATTGGGAAGAAATTCTTCCCTATGAGGGTGGTGAGGCACTGGCACTTACCTTGCACTGATGCTAATTTTTTAGTCTTTGCTTTTTTTCTGGAAAAATTTTAAAGAGACCACCACGAAGTGGTTTGGATTTGAAGTATTTACAGTTGAAAGGACATCAATTTCCCAATAACCACATGCTGTGGTTATCTCCTAACTCCATCTCCCTCTGAAGAGATATTCTTCTCTGCTTGACACTTACTGTTTCAGCTCAGAGACAGTGAAAAACAGCCAGGAAGTATATTTCCAATATTTCTTCTAGCTAGCCATGGCCTTATTTTATCAAAATGAAAAGGTACTTTTTCTGCTAGTTGCTGTAAACATGGCTTAAGGAAAATGTACCTTTTCAAAGTAAAAAAATCTATTCTATAAATCCCCCTTTTTAAACGAATGCTCGCAATTCTTCCATAACAATATTTCCCTCTTTTGAATGACTTGGAGCCAAGAGGGTGATAGAGCCAAGAGGTTCTCATGCAAATTTTGCATCCCAGGACCCAGGTTCTAGGATACCCTAAATGAAGCAGTCCAGTTGATGAGAGCTGCACCTAGCTCAGCCACCAAAGACACCATTAAGGTTTCTTCCCGTGGCATTAGGGTAAGGAATGCCAGCCAGGATTTGTCGTGTTTTGTTGTTCAATAAAACGTGGGCAAAATAAATCTATATTCAAAAATCTTCAGCTGGCAGTAAGAACGTATCAGAGTTCAACAACCTTGTAAAAAAGCTTCCCCTTATCTCATTACTACACCTGCAGAAAAGAAATTAAATTAAACCAAAGCATCAAAACAGCCGAAAGGGATGATTGTTCCCCTGAGACCTTAATCTCCCATTTGCAAACAGCATTTGCAAACTCTTTTACCATCCTTCCCAGGACGTTCCCATAATAAGCCTTTCCACACCACTGAACACAATTATCTGACCTTTCAAAGCAGTTTGCCATGAAGTGGTCTAACCTGATAATAAACAGAATTACTTAATGACACATCAGTCATGATTATCACAATGATAGGATTATTCCATTTAGATTGTTTTAATAAAAAAGAGCAATTTGGTGATTGAGAAGTACCTGTGGTTCGTGTGTGAGGCAACCGCATCACCACACTATGGCAGGGCCTCAACACTACTCCCAGTATTAAAATACAACATCCCACCTTCATAGAACAGATTTTTAATGCAGGAAAATAGACTCGACTCTATCAGAATAAAGCTGTATCATCTGTAAAGACTATTGGGCTCATTTTAAGCCAGAGAGCAAAAATGTGGAAGAAAAACAGTCAACTAAAAAACCAAGACATTTCTAGAAGAACCTCTTTGTTTATGTGTGTGCTCCATCAGGAATATTTTTAAATCCTCGATGAGGTGCAGTATGCTGCATAACACCTTTCAAGATGAGCAATTTTGGGTTCTGCAGCAAGCTTTCATTTTCTATTCAGGGAATACTGTTGACATGGAAAGTGAAATTACTCAATGTTAGTAACAATATGATAACTATAATTTAACAGAGAATCCTCAGCTGGGGCATATCTATGTGTTTCCTTTGACTTCAATGGAACTACACAAATACACCATCTGCTCTGGAACTGGCTCATCACTTACTGGGTCAGCAGTTCATGGACAGACAAAACAAAGAATAAGCAAGTCTAAAATTGAGTTTATTATCATTTAATTTCCCTTCCCCCCCTTTTTTTCTTTTTTTTTTCCTATTTGTGTTGTAATGCAAGCACAAAGCCTGCAAAAATCCCTCAGGATGTGTTCCAATCCAAAATGCTGTGATGATAAAGAGAATTAGAGCAGATTTTAGCAGTGTCTTCAGCTTGTTTTCCAATTGTTACAATAATTCTGAAAACGAGGAGAATTTTGAATTCTATCTGGCAAGTATTTTTCCCATTTCCTTGTGTAAACATAAAAATAAACTGTGCATGAATATCCTGGCAGACAGCAATTAGAACTACTGTGGCAGAAGCAACATAGCAGTGACAGCACTGTTTTCTCTCTTGAGTGTTTTTATTCATTACCTGTAGAATATTCAATTCTAGGCAGCACTGTCTTAATCATGATGGTATAAGTTTTCTCGAATTTCTTTCAAGAACATGGAAACCATCACTGTGGGCAGTTGGGTTCCAGTCTTGTTACATCATGCACACACACACAGAATTTCTTGTTCCTAGTTAACTTCAAAATAAAAAAACCCCCACAACTTGGAAGCTTGTTGATTTATCATGTGTAGCAACAAGTTATTTTGTTCTCTTTGTTATGCTTTATATAATCATGCTTGCAGCCTGCATGAATGGCAATAAAGAATTTTTGAATGGAAATGATTTCTTGCTTTCATTCTGTGTAATTCCCATCAGCAATCACCCTGCAATTCTGTGATGTCTTGTGCCAGTGATGCTCAGGGTTTTTTTTATTCCTCAATGCCATTTATCTACCCTGATGCAGCTGCATGTTCAATTTATCACCATACCTGCAGGATAATGCTCCCATAAGCATTCTTTAGTAGATTAACAGCATCTGCATGAGACAGCCCATCCAAAGGTTGCCCATTAATACTGACAATCCGATCTCCAACCTAAAAGTACAACAGTAATGGAAAATTACTACCATTAGGGAAAATTAAAATTAAGAATGCTTAAAATTCCTCGTGAACTTGGCACTGCACAGTCACACTTCTCTTTTGCAGGATCCCTTTTGTGAGGATTCTGCACTGCTAGTGATCATTTCCCATTCTTCAGAGCAAGAACAATAAGGATTTTTTAAAACTAACAATACCATCAGAGAAACAAAGATGAATTGTATTTTACTCTTTCCATTTGCAAGCAGAGAGAGGGAGATTTTCAGTGCTGTCCTACCAACCAGAAAGGATTGATTTGTGTTTGAATATGCAGACAAGTTCATGTTCTTCCAGACTGTGTAAGCACTTGCTGAATGTTGTATAGAAAAGTAGGAACTTCAGATGTTAATCTAATTAACCTGGATGATTTCTTCTTCTTTGACATAAAAATGATCTTGACCCTGGCACTTAGTGCTATTGTTTAATTCTTGAGACACAGCACGAATGTAGCAGCATGTCCTAATCAATCTCATGGGCCAAAACAGATGGATCTGCACAATAAGTTCTTTTCAATACTTTTGATTCCTTGAAACTCACTCAAAACCTGGAAGTCTTCACCACAGTTATCCCTGGAAACCCACATATGCTGTGGGTCTGATACAAGTGCCTTATTTTGGTGTTTCTTTCTAAGAGCCTTAAGATCAAAAAAATAATTTCTGCTCTGATTTCTACCTGGTTTGAGCTCTAAATGATGCCCAGTCTGGAGTTCCCAAAATCCTTGTGGGTTTCCAGAGAGCCTGTTGCTGCCCTTGCTGGGTCTGGATGAACATATACATTGCAAGACCTCTGCAAATGCATTTAAGTTCTTTCTCTTAATATCACTTTTCCAATATAGGCAACAATTGCCATTATCCCAAGACACAGTTTAATTAAAATGGCAAGAGAAGGGCAGATTTGGTTTTGTGGTTATTTTTGTTATGACAGAGTAGTCTATGAGACATTATCAAAGTGATAGCATATACAGCTGTGCTTGAGGCTCTGTGGGACACATGGCAGATAAAACAGGAAATATTGAGGACTCCTCTACTCACTCTGAGCCTTTGGGTCCGTGCAGCCACACCGCTGGCTTGAATCATAGCGATGAAAATGGGAATATCTCCCAATGGACTTCCCTTCCCTCCTGCTATGCTGATACCAAGTGCATCATTTGGACCCTGAAACAAAGTAAAACAGAACATTTTAAATTGGGGCAACTCATAGGGGTCAGTGTTCAGGGTATGGTAATAACTGAGTCATCTGATTTGTGGAACAGGGAGAAAACAGGTTTGACAGACACACATATCCTCACACATGCAGGTCCCAAAACACAGGCACACATCCAACATCTGCCTGCAGACACAAATAACGCAATTTGAATTGTGAGAAATGCTACAAAAACGAACAACTTCAGTGAAAGGCGTCAGCTTTGTGAATTGATAGAAAATAAGTCACTGACCCTTGTTATCTCCACAGTCCTTGGGCCCATATCGGCTCCTACTAATAAAGAAACAAACAATTAGCTTCTGTAATTAAGAGATAATATAATTAAGAGATAACACTGTCAGGTGACAACAGTCCCTCGCTGCCCAGGCAGAGTTATCACCAAGCAGGAGTGGAGCCTTCCTGTGCCAAACCAGGCAGTGCTGCTCATGTGAGGAGGAGGAGGAAGGATGAATAGGGGTATAATCCCTCCGGCTGATGAATGTCACTGTGACACCCATTGTAGCCCAGCCACAATCTGTGGCTCAGCAGCACTCTGCCAGCCTGTAGAAGGGTCCCATTGTGCCTTCACTCAATTAAAGATTGGCTTATTATTCCTAAATCACAGTGTTCCTGCACAAAGGGCACACGGTTGCTCTGAGACTGGTGTGGTTCCATTGATTTTCTCTTCCAGTTCTGTGCTGTATTGGTAAATAATAGACAGGCAGGAAGTCTGGCTGGTGTATATCCAGTCATAGGGCTTTCAAAAGTACTCAAAATATTAGAAAAGGGGAAGGAGAAGGGGAAGGAAAATGAGAAAGGAAAAGAGGAAGGAAAAGGCAAAAGGAGAAAGAAAAAGGGAGAAGGGAAAGGGGAAAGTGGAGAGGAAAAGAGGAAAGAAAAAGGGGGGAAAAGGGGGAAGGAAAAGGGAGAAGGAAAAGGGGAAGAGAATAAGGAAAAGGGAGAAGGGAAGGGAAAAGGAAATGAAGAAAGAAGAGGGAGAGGGGAAAGGGGAGAAGGGAAATGGAAAAGAGGAGGGAGAAGGGGAAAGGGGGGAGGGGAAAGAGAGGAAAGGAAAAAACCTTCAGGGGCATCGTTTAAACCAGGACTAAACAGCTCGACAAGCTGATCAGGTCCTGGGCTCTGCTACACCAACCCCTACTTGTATCAACTTTATTAAACTATTTCAAACACCTTTCAGAAGGCAGGCAGAATTAGTCTCTTCCAAAATTCAATGATTTTTTACTACCCCATATATCAGCATTCCTCATGGCCATGCAGGTGCCGCTGCTGTGGGTGCAGAAGGCAGGATTGCCAAGGTTTGTGGCAGTGGGAAGTCCAGCCCTGGGAGCCCCAAATCAGGGCATGAGGACATGCCCTCTCAGTGCTGCAGGGCCTTTTCAAACAGCACAAGGAAGGCTGCCCAAAAGCCACCAGCCTCCTCCAGTGCATGCAAAGTGCCAGAAGAAATGTCTCATGGTCAGACACGAGCAAAGATTCCCAACTCCTGGAGCAGGCTCTCCACAAGCTACCGCCGGTCATAGATTTAACACTTGTTAAATCTGCAAACTGCAAACTGGACATTGTGACTTTCTCATTACAAAACACCCCTTCATACACTCAAGAACAACAAAGGTATAAATGAAGTGGTGGCAGCTTTATTCCCTGAGAAAACTGTTTCTAATGTGAGAACCGTGCCTGTGCTAAGCCTCTGACAAGGGCATCGGGGAATAGCAGGGCACAGGAATTCTGCACTTAAAATAGAGGAGCTATTACTCCTCTAGTAGACATCAAAATAATGTCATCTGCTGGAAAGTGTTTGGGTCTTAAAACATCAGTGGGATGTCTTCTGGGAGGCTGAGCAGGAAAACCAGGTTCAAGTATTCAGTTTTGCTTTTAGAGCAGCCCAAATATAAAGCAAATAACACGCAGCTATTCTGACAGCTACCCAGATTATACCTGAGTTTCTCTGAGACACATCTGCTGAAGATCTTTTTGTACTGACGAAATTCTGTAAGGTGGAGAGGACTGGAGCAAGAGCGGGGTGGAAGTGGCTGTGGACACTCTGTTGGCTCGCCTGAAGTTAAAAATAAATAAAAACCTCTGAGTCAAACCCAAATGTTAACTTTAAACCAGATCTTGCAACATACAGGCACAGCTGTGCTCTGTGCCAACCAGACTGGAAATACCACATTGGTCACGCAAGTGCAAACCCCTTTGGTAGGGGAAACCTACCAAAATCTCCCCATAGTGGTTGAGTCACCATTTCTGGGGTGATTTAAAAGATGTGCAGATGTGGTGCTTGGGGACATGTGGTGGCCTTGGCTGTGCTGGGGGAATGGTCGGACTCAGTGATCTTAAGGGTCTTTTTCAAGCTACAGGATTCTATGGTGCTAAGGTCACTCCCTTACATGCACACCTAATGCCTGTGTTGCTCAGGTCAGCTCTAGAGTGCTTGTTCCCCTCCTTTCACTTATTCTCACTGTGACTCTGAACCTGAGGAGAAGGAGAGATGATGGGCATCTTCCATGTGATTCACCTGCATGCATGAGGCACCCAGGAGAACAACAAACAGCTCCTCTCTCATACAAGGTGGGGATAAGACCAACATCCACTTTGTTGGGTGTGGCAGAAATCTACAGGCTTTGTTATTTAGCTGAATATACTGTAATTGTCCCTGCTCCTTTAATTTGTCCAAGAAGTAGAACATGCCCATTTCCAGAAGAACATGCCAGGTTACAAAGGGAGAACCTCCAAAGAGAGCTGCTTTCTCATGTTACCCTTTCTTGGCCATCTATTTCCAGCCCTCCTTTTCCCTCTCTCCTTATCTGGCTTTATCTTTAGACTCTGCCCCTTGAGGAAACATAATTATCAATTTAGGAAGTGCATCTGAACTACAGGTTTCACTGAAGGTCAGACCTTTCCAGCCGTGCTGCCTTGTACAAAACAAAAGATCTGGTCTGTCCTTCTCCACCCACAGCACAGTTTTCTCCCCCTAAACGCATTAGTCGGTGAATCAAAAGCTCTGGCAGCACTTCTCCCCACTGACCAGTGTGCAGCTGTCAGTGACAAACACCAGGCAGAGCACAATTTCCACCTCGGGTTGCCAATTCATGGCCCAGTTAACATCATTTGCAACGCGTGTGAAAGAAATCACTGTCCTGCACCACAAGGCTTCTATTTCTCCTGTTAAAGGTATGCAATGGACCAAGAAAAAAGCCAAGTGAGGACAAAAGTTCTGGATACTCTTGGCCAGCAGCTTCCAAAATGGTGCTCACAGTTGTGCAAATCATTCAAGCTGATTTGCTGCATCATCTGCCAAGATTTTTATAACTCTTGGAAGGGTTTTGCTGAGAAACATCTATGCAGTTTTGAAAATCACCAAGTCACTTTGAAACAGTGAGATGAAGGCTCTCAAACGACTCTGCATCAAGAAGATTAAGTTTTCTTGTTTTGAAAGAAATATAGGAATTACCAGGTTCCTGGAAAAGCTTCTTATGCTACAAAAAAGGGGGATGATGTCATTTGATCTGACTGTTTTTACCTAAACCCTTGTTAAGATATTATGGCATTCTGCTTCCTTTTCACCTGAGCTTTAATAGGTGGATAATTTTTAGCTGTCACTTTTTGATTACTTTGCTCTTACTTAGGCTTCATGCTGATACAATGGCCAAAAAAGAGTAATACTCGACTGCTGTCTTTACTTAATGCAATCAGTGTAATTTGCCTCTGTTCTTTCATTTCTCTTTGCCTGCTGCATGCAGTGCAGATGTTTCTCCAATGCTATTTAGTCATAATTTTTAAAGATGGGCTTAGCCCAGCTGTTACCATATGGCTTTAGCCCCTCTTGGTACCTCAAACCCCAGACAGCAGCCTGGATCAGTGCTGGCCTTTAGGAAGTGAAGAAATCATGACCATACAATGATGATTTTGGCACCTTTTTGGGTTGTTCATGGACAAGCCTTTTACTGACCTCCTTAAAAGCACTCCTGCTTTAACTTACATCCCCTCTAAGCCTCCTATGGCTCCTCCTTGTTTCCAAAAACAAGCCCTTCTTTTAGAAGTTGTGGATCTCCTCAATGTGCTGCTCCCCTCAGGGCAGAGAGGAGCCAAAATCCTCCACAGCAATCACTCTGCTATGATCCACAGCATGCCTCTCTCAGAGACATTCACAACTTAAATATAATGGCAAAACAGTCGGTCTTTGGAAGGAAAATCCATTAAAAAGTTTTTTAAGCCCTTCTGCCTTGTTTCTCTCCGTTGCAACACTCCAGCTTTAATACCAGCATATCGGTGTCTGAGAGGACTCGGGGGCACAGGGAGAGGGGAAAAGCCCTGCTCTGATTGAAAAATGAATTGTTGTCCTCGCTTCAGGTAAAAAGCAAGTGAAGCAGGAAATTGCTCTGTGTTTTCTTTGAGAGGAAAGCAGCTCTCATGTGGTTCTGCCCTAAGATAGGCAAAGATACAGTTCGGTTTCATTAACTCATTTTGATTGACAAAACAGCTGCAGAAAATACATTCAAGAAGCTTTTGCAGGTCTAAAAAAAATTTCTGGGCATCATCATCTGAGAAAGATATTACAGATTTTTGGTGTGTCTTGGGGAGACGCTCCTTAAACCATTAACCAGTTCTTCAACTTAATCAGCATTTCAGCAGCAGTTCAGTACAGAGAATTACATCGGTAAAATATTTTGTTCCCTGTCCTTAGCAGTGTCTGAGGAAGGAATGAGCCTCACATGCATCATCCCTGTGCTCTGCCCTTCAAAGCTCCACTTTATACATAGGAATTTGTCACTAACCTGACTGTTTTGGGACGTTTTCCGTGATGACAGCCATGATCCAGCTCGCAATCTCCCAAGCTCAAGATGCACCAGGCCTTGGGCACACTTGGAAAAAAACCCCCACACAATGTACAATTTAAGCAGACATATAATATTTCATGCTCTCCTGGAGAGGAATATGTTTATATTCAGCACCACAAATCCATGAAGAAAACCACAAGGAATGCTCAAAACATGAACATTTGTATTTAGACAATACAGAAAGTGGATTTAGGTTTGTCCTGAAGGTTTATCCTGGTTGCTGAATGTAGTATGGATATTCCTACTGGCAAACTGCAGATGGCCCATTACTAAGTAAAAATAAACAAAAAGCCCCAAACTCTTTAACAGACGTTTGAAAACCCCTTCAGAGGAAAAATGCTGCAGAAAAGGGTAAATTTAACCCATATGGATCCAACTTAACAATGTACCCTCATATCACCGATTTCCAATTCTTAAATAGGTAAACTTTTGGCCAAGTACCAACCCTGAATGGAAAAAGCAAGGAAATAATTAGCTTTTCCCTTCAAGAATGAAAGAAATCGTGTAGGAACACTGGTGGTAATGGCAGGGGGGAAGCCCTTATCTCCAGATGCAGTTTGGAATAGAGATGGATCTAAAGCATTGCTCCCACAAGGCTGTTGGGGCTGGGAGATGTACAAGGATCTAACATCAGGCACTCATGGCCATCCCATCCCCTGCCCCCTCCCCCAGACCAAGCAGTCACGTGCTTTTTAATGTAAAAAGGCAACTTCTCCCAGAACTTTACTGTAAAATCACTCCTGGAAGATGGAAAGCTGTGCAGGAACGGATTTAAGCTGTCATTGTATAGCTGCAGCCAAGCCAAAGACATTTATTTCAGTTCTGGTTTGCACTGCCTCTCTGGTTTCCAAACATTTTCCTAACACATGAAATACACAGTTGCATTTTCAAGTAAATGCCTAAAGACTAAATGTGTCTTTGTTTTCCTGCTTCATATCATCAAATTCCTAGAAATACACAGAGAAGTGATTTTAAATGAACCTCCCAGTTATTTCAGACGAAATTCCTGTCTCGGTAATCACTTGGAGTCGTCCTATGTATGGTAAATAGCACTTCAGGATAATTACCTTGCACAGTGTCAGTAACTGCAATTCAATACTTAAAATGTATTCTGTACTCACCTTAAGTATAGTGGCAACAGTCTCTTGTGAAGCATTTCTCATATCCTCCCCATTTACAGACAAAATCTGATCTCCTTGAATTAATCTTCCATCTAGGTCTGCAGCTCCTCCTTTAACAATGTCAGAGATAAACACTCCACTTCCATTTCTAACAATGCAAGAAGCATATGGCTAATTACACAATCCAGTATTCTTTGGGAGACCAATTTAGATTACTTGCATTTAAGAGACATTAAAAGAAACCTGTGAGCAGAGGAAGAACTAGTTTTACACTCCATTCAGCCATGTAAAAAATTGACGTGTTTTAAAACCACGGCATGTTGTGCCATATTTAATGCCGTCTTTCCCCTTGAACTGTTAGTTTTGACTGAAGGACACATATTCATGAAAAACATAATTTTTATGAATAAAAAACCAAGGACTGGTCTAAGATGGAGTTAAACCATCTCATGAGACATAGTTTAGTGGTGGACCTGGCAGTGCTAGGTTACAGGTTGGACTCAATGACCTTAGAGGGCTCTTCCCTCCTAAATGATTCTGTGATTCCATGGTATGAGCTGGTGCCAGCTGCAATGCCAAGGTTTGGCATTTGGTATCTACACCCTGAAGGACACAACACTTCAAACCCTGAATTATAGCAGGGTATCATTTAACTGACTTCAGAAATTGGACTATCCCTAAGGAGGAAATCCTCACTCTGAAGCATTTAGCAATAGCACAGAAGCAAAGGTGGGAGGGATGGAGACTGCGATTACCATCTGCAGGGTAATATAAATAAGCTAAATTAATTACCCAATCTGCAATCTGCTCACAACACCTGGGTTAAACATCCCCACTCTTGTAAAAAACTGCTGTGGAAACTTTACTGAAAACAGGCAGTTGGGATAATGACATGATGATGTGTAATTGCAAAAGTCAATTATTTTTGGCAATACAGGAGAGCAACCATATGACTCTTACACACCGACACTGAACAAGTATCATGCCATAAATCTCTTTCGGCAAAGAAAGATTAAAACTATCAGTGCTCTGGTTCAAGTGATCTAATAGCAATGGTTTAGAGAGAGATCAGTAAAATCATACTTTATTAAGCTGCTACCACCTCCCACCATATCCCTCTCTACAACTACTTGAACGGAGGGTAAGCCAGGTGGGGGTTGGCCTCTTCTCCCTGGCAACAAGTGACAGGACAAGGGGAAATAGCCTCAAGTTGTGCCAGGGGAGGTTTGGGTTGGACATCAGGAGGAATTTCTTCCTGGAAAGGATGGTCAGGCCTTGGAAGGGGCTGCCCAGGGAGGTAGTGAAGTCATCGTCCCTGAAGGTGTCCAAGGAATGACTGGACATGGCACTCAGTGCTCTGGTCTGGGTGACAAGGTGGGGACTGGGCACAGGTTGATGATCTCAGAGGTTTTGCCAGCCTAAATGATTCTGTGGTTCTGTGTCTCAGGATCTTATTTGTATTCACAGAACTGCTTTCTGCAGTGTTACGCAGTCACCTTGATACTGCTCAGGATTTGGGTCTAACTCAGCCTCGTATCTTCCACTGATGTCGGTCCCTTTGAACCTGAGTAGGAGCTAAATCTAACTCACAAATCCATCTGCAAAGGCACATCCTGGTATTTAGAAATAGGAAGGTTTCTCCCCCCATTTTGAAACTAGAGAAGCCATGGTTAGGGCCTCCAACCCTGAAATGTGGCTACGCTGATGCCACTAGAAGAGTGAGCTCCCAGCTCTGCACGTGGCCACACTCCCTCCGAGCAGGACACCCACTGGGAGCTCTCCTGGGCTGCTGCAGCCTTCCCTGCTAGGTCTGTTGTTCTGACAGAGAGGCAGAACCACAGTCTCATTGCATCCTTGAAGATATTTAGATACAAAATTCAGTTCCTTATGTAGTTTTCCCTTTATTTCATTTTCCATTTGGAATGGCTACAGTCATTCAAAAAGTAAAATACTTTTCATTTGAAGCACCGCTGGATCAGAGCTGCTCTTACCGTTTCCCAGCTATGCTGAGCCCCAGCCCTCGGCCCGTTTTCTTTTGTATATCTACATAGAAAATCTCTAAGTTTTCTTCATCTTTGTAATGTGCTTCATTCCTATAAACAACCAGCTGCACCTTCTGGGGTGTCTGTCGGAGCGCAGTGATCGCTTCCTCATGGCTGGCATTCCGCAGATCGATCCCATTCACCTGAAATAATCAGTGTTTGCTTTCCAAATGACATGTATAAATGATCTTTTCATCACACCCTACCCTTGTGTGACAGCACAAATTTGTCAAATTGACACCCCTTGGCGCTCTAATTTAGTGCTCCCATTTCCAGAGGGCTGAGATCCTGGATCTCCTACAGAGTGAGTCTGGTGCTTTGTGCAACTGCCTGGAGTACATCACAACAATCAAAACATTCTGGCTGGGAAGTTCTTCCCTTCTTTTTAACCTCAAATCTTTGGAATCTCAAACAATGCTTCTTTCTACACCTAGACAAAGTAGGATGTACTCCTTTGAGCTCCCTGTGTCTCTTACCACTCAGATTCCTTCTCCCCCAGCTGCACAACAGCGTTGAGATGAAAAGAGAAGGAATCAAAAACACCAGTAATAAATGGCCCTGGAGAAGCCCAGGCAGGATGTATTAAATGGTGATTTTCCTTTTTATCCAATAGATGGCACACCAGACCGCTCTTGGAGCACCCAGTTACACTTCCCTTACCATGACCTGAGAATGTTTCAGCATTTTAGTAATGTCAGACAGAACAAGAAGTTCTACTTCAATACGTGCTCAAGTATTAAAAAAAACTATTGCAACTTAAAACTTAATCTCCTGATTTTGCCAAGCCTAATCCACAGGTGCCTTTTAAGGTGTTTGCCAATAGTCTGTCAACAAAATAATCTTTTATTTCTTAATACCAAAATATATCAATACTTAAACATTTTCTCTTTAGGAAGTAGCATGAACTGTAACAGGAGAACCATACAATATTAATCCACTTCCATAAGTTTTAAGGTAATGAAAATATTTCTCAGTATTTCTAGATATGCAAAGTTACAATTGTACTTAATTTTACATTAAGATAATTAAGCCTAGTCTATAGTAATTACATTGTTTGTACTAATTTTGCACATATTTATTTATATACTGCATTGATACTCTTTTCTTGACACAGGCATCTACATGTGCTTTATCCCACTAATCTGAAACCAATTCAGAGTCATCTTTTTGATTCATTAATACAGCTTTTAAAAGCTGAAGCAATAACAATATTATGGCCCACAAACATTAGCACTTTCCTGTTTGGCCAGAGAAGAATTAATTAAGGTGCCCCATTTTTACCCCCTAATTATCCTGCTCTGTTAATACATCATTATTTATAAAACGAAAACAACATTCAGCCTTAACGCTAACAAAAATATTTTCAGTGCAAGAGCTGTAAAGACAAGTCCCCAAGTACCCCTCGCTATTTTTCTAACCCTACACACCGAAGCCTTAATGGCCATGCTGGGAATTTGTCCTGAGCTGACAGCAGAGCTTTGAGCAGCTGCACTGAACCCCTGCCTGACGCAAGTTTCATTTGGAGACCAACACTTCTCTCTTAACCCTTTCCCTCCACCTTTTCTATGCTTGGCTGAGGGAAAAACACCACATTTATTCATCTGTGTGTTTCCCAGTTGGATGAAGCATGGCCTGGGGGAGCTGGTGGCTTCTGCAGGGATATAGGAGGGATGCTCACAGGGATGCTGGCAAGGATGCTCACAGGAATGGTACATCCCCCCTCTCCTCCCCACCAATATTTGGGTTGCAGGTAGTGCAGAGATACTTGAGTGGCTGCCTCTGAATGAAAGATTAAAGAGATGAATAATACTAAGCTATTGGACATGACAGCTGAACTATGTAATTCAAGAACTACCTTGCTCAATTAAATTTAATGTATTCTCAATTTGTACCTTCAGTTTATATGAATATATAAGGATATATGAATTTTTCAGCATGTTCTTAGTGATGGAAGGGAAGCCTCAAGAATGGATCCTTCTCAATGACCTGTCCTTCCCCTACAAGAAATCACTGTTGCATGGAATACAAGTATACACAACGAAGAACATACACAGAGAAAGTCATTTACCTCCAGAATCTGATCACCAGCCCAAAGTCTGCCATCTCGGGCTGCTGCCCCCTCTTCATAGACTTCATGGATCACTATGGCATCCTGTGGAAAGAGGGTGGTGTGAATCCTCCTTCCCAAACACTCCATAACCTCTTAGTCACAACCTACCCCACACTCCCCACCTCTGTGAAAGTACAGCACTCTATGACAGGAAAAGCAAGACTATAACAAAGATTTTAAAAAAAAATTAAATTAATATTTTGGGATAAGAAAATTACTCCTGTAATCCAAACACAGGGAGCCAGTAAAAAGGTACAAAGGATTTTGTTCACCACTTCAGGGTAGTCTTGTCTAGAGCTTCTTCCATCATTTTTACATGTTGGCATCAGCAGCATGTGAACTCAGTGTGAACTGTTGTATTAATATCGTCTACTTTTAATGATATTATTTAAAACCAGATTCTTCGGAGCTATGAATATTTTTAGGGACTTGGCACAGATCTCAGCTTTAAGCAAGAGCTGAATGCCTTGTGGTAAATAGTGCTGGTTAAATCTGTAAGAAATGAAATCCAGAAGAAAGGAACAATGGCAAATGTTAGTTTATTACTGAGGCTGGAAAATGTAGGCAGTGGCAGATGTAGCTTCAGGGAAGGTTTCAGTGATTTAATCTTATTGCCAGCAATAGATGTCCCCAAAGAAAAAGCATTACAAAGAACATACTGTTCTCTTGCTGGTGCTTTCCCTTTGCATTGTTCTGGCTTGTTTCTTTTTTTTTTTTCCTTCTGAAAAAAAATAGGTGAACATCCTGCTACAGTTCTTCAGATTCAGCAAGCAGGATGGGACCCTTCACTGTGCAAAACCTGCTCTTCTTCTCAGTAACACTCAGCCTCAGAGCTGAACTAGTTTTGCTACCAGCTCTGGCTCTGGATAAACACCCAGTGGTTTTTAACTAGACATGTAGGTATTGGATAACTTGTTCTCAGACAAATATACCCTCTAAAAATGCTATGGCTGTGAAGTCCCCCCACAAATTTTATGTACAAGAAGTCAAAGAGGAGCTTTTCCACCACTTCCAACAAAAGGTTGGAGTATGTAAGCCCTGCTGTGCATTGCCTTCCTGGAGCAGGAGGAGGAAATCACTGCTGGGGCAGAACAAAGTCCCTCCATGTTGGGAAAACACTGTTAGACAGTACATCTCTCATCACCAATTTAACCCCCCTCCCTGTGTTGCCTTTCTCAGCACACATGGTGCACATTGAACAGAAAGAAAACTCAAATGCCCTTCAGCTAATGCTCAGATCAAGACAATATCGAGTGCATGATTCCCTTTCATTCCCACTACCTTCTTTAATGATGTGGACTCTTCTGCTGCTGCTGGAGCACAGCAGCACTGTCACAGGTTCCCACTTTTATTCATGTACACTAGCCCCTGAAAAAAGCCTGGAGGACTGTAATCGCAAATGGATTACAGCTGATACAAGCCTCCCAGATGGGGGAACAGAGATTTCAATCTGCATAAATGAAGGCAGAATACCATGAGCTGTGTACCAAGGTAATTAAGAAAAATCAGAAGAGAGGTTTGATTAAAAAAAAAGTATATATCCATATACACACACATTGCTGGCAACTGTAGGGTTTTCTTGCAATAACTGAAGTAACAAACAGTAATGGAGTGGAGCAACACGTGCACATCCATCTCTCAGCAGTATTGCCAAAATCCTCTACTACGTGTCTTAGATCTTCTCAGTTGTGGGGTTTGGGTTGTTTTGAGTTTTTGTTTGGTTGGTTTGGGGGTTGTTTTTCTTTTTTTTGAGGGTTACCTTTGTTTTAAAAATGATGGTGTAACTGTAAGACAACACAAGAGACTTTTGCCTGGGTGAAAGCCAGGAGATGACAGTGATGTATACTTTTTCACCTGAGGCTGATCACGGGTAACTTTGAGGAAAAGCTGAGTCTGTGGTTTAGAATTTCCACTGCACATTTAACTTTTAGTTTTTGAAACACTTTATCAAGGCATGATAATTGAGAGCAGCCCTGAGGAGAAGGATGTGGAGTGTTGGATGAGACACTCAACATGCCCCATCCCTGTTCGCTGGCATCCAGAACCGCCCCCATGCCCTGGGCTGATCCCACAGCATGGGCAACAGGGGAGGGGGGGATTCTGCCCCTCTGCCCCACTCAGGTAAGATCACACCTGCAGAGCTGCCTCCAGCCCTGGGGAACAACAGCAGAAGGACCTGGAGCTGCTGGAGTGAGTCTAGAGGAGATCATGGAGATGCTTCGAGGGCTGGAGCCTCTCTGCTCTGGAGACAGGCTGGGAGAGCTGGGAGTGTTCAGCCTGGAGAAGAGAAGGCTCCAGGGAGACCTTAGAGCACCTTCCAGTGCCTAAAGGGGCTCCAAGAGAGCTGGAGAGGGACTTTGGACCAGGGCATGAAGTGATAGGACAAGTGGAAATGGCTTCCCACTGACAGAGGGCAGACTTAGATTAAATATTGTGAAAAAATTCTTACCTGTGAGGGTGGAGAGGCCCTGGCACAGGTTGCCCAGAAAAGCTGTGGCTGCCCCATCCCTGGAAGTGTCCAAGGACAGGCTGGAGGGGACAAGCTGGTCCAGTGGAAGGTGTCCCTGCCCATGGCAGGGGGTTGGAACAAGATGAGCTTTAAGGTAATTTCCAGCCCAAACCATTCTATGTTTCCACAGAGACATTTAGAAGTGGCCAGTGAGGTAACAAAATATTGGCCAGCTTATTAAGGCAGCATCATTCAAATGGGACACACCAGAGCAGTGGGTAACCACGAGATTCATCAGAAAATTGGCAATATGACCACGTAACAGCAGACTGGGTATGTACACAAGATGATCAAATTAAACACTTTCAGACTGTATTTAATCTCATATTTCCGAACCTCTGAGCAAGGAGCTTTCAATCACATTTCTTTAGGTTTGTTTTCCATCTGTGGTCGCTTTAAAACCGGTCAACAACCTGGAGTTACCAGCTTTTCCCAGCACTGCATTATTAAATGTAAAACTGCACATACTGAAGGCTCAGATTCAGGAACCACCAAATGTTATCAGTTTGAATAATCTGCATCATCTATTTGAAAAGGCAACAATTCAGTGTCACCCTGCAGTTCCTGCATGTGTTAGAAGCCAGACCTAGAACTAAAAATACATATGGCATGCAAAGGTACATTCCTGTTCTGTCTGTGCCTACCCAGGAGAAGGAAACATCTTGCTGACCTGCCAAAACACTGTTTTTCTTAAGCAGGTTTTTTTTAAAGTAGTGCAGTTGAACAGGGCTTATCGAATCGATCAAAAACAGAGCAAAGCAATGTATCCATGATGCCCTGTATAGATTTTTAAACAGTCCATAAGCATAAATATCGGTCTTACTTTTCCTTAGCTGATAAACTATGGCAAACAGACCTCTTTCCTCTGATACCTCTGGGATCGGCTCAAATTGCATTTAACGCAGAAGTGAACGTTTTTAATCACATCAATATTTTAAAGAAGTTTATGCAGTAATGAGATGCAATGTCATACTCCAGCCATCTAACCAAGCCCTAATTGGTAATGACTTTATTGACAGGCATTGACTGAAGCTGTGACATCCCTTTCAGTGCCTGACGAAAAATATAGGATCTATCATGACTAAAACAATACACAACATTTACTTAAAGGATAGGTTTTGGTTCCTGGACGTCTGCAGCTCCCGTTCACTGGCTTTAAATTCAGTGAGTGCTTGATATCTCTAGAAGTCAAGGCCTAAATAGTTCAAAATCAATCAATCCAGAGGGAAGAAGGGAAAGTGGTGTCAATGTTCAGCTAGAGATTTTGAATTCATAGTGGCTCTGGACAGATTTTCACTCCTATCCCTCCCCATCTCCTTTCACCACCAGTTTCATATAGATTATAGCTTGGCAGAGTCATGAAAACTGTTTTTGCAGAAGGGGGAAACAAAAACACTCTCATATCAAGAACAGAGTTGTTTAAAAAGAGACATCCAGCTGCTGAAAGCACATAGTTCATAAAGTTTACAAATCCATTCAACAAACTGGAGCTTTAATCTTTGTATATTTTGACTAAGAACAGTCTGGGAGCATTATACAAATGGGGAATTAATGCAGAGCTGAGCAGTTCTTGAATGGGATGGAAGGATGGGGAACATGAGCCAGGGCATGTAAACAGCTTTTCTTTATGCTAAACAAAGTCCACACTCACAGGTGCAAACTGAGACTGTCCAACCATGAAAAGACAGAGTTGAAGGGAATTTGTCTGCTACTGCTGAGGTTGCCATCCTGGACTGAAAAATGTTTATACTGAAGGGCCTGCAGTCCAAGGAAATAAAAGCTGAATGCACTGATACAGCACTGCATGGCTGAAAAAAAAATACCTACAAGACAGAATAGTTTCCAAACATGGCAAAAACATGCCTGGTTTGGATACAGTGCTCACCAAATCTGTTAAGAAGGAGAAATGCCCACCAAACCTGCCACACAGTATATTAGAGGGTATTTTTTAGGGCTCAGATTTGAGCTGTGGGACAACTACACCCCTCACCAACAGAATATCACTGTGTCTGCACAGTTGTCTTGAGCAAAGGGAAGGACCAGCAGTGACAGTGCTGAGAAACAAGGTTTTGGCCATGGAAGCAAAGGCAGGGAAGCGGGAGGGTTCATGGAGCCTCCTGGTCGACACCTTGAAGAACAAAGTTGGTGCAGAGTGACTAACTATGGAACAGTGAGGGCAAGACAACCTTAGAGAAATTAGCACCCAGTCTGGGAATCAATCCACAGCTTGTACAGTGAGCACAGCATGATCTACACTGCATTGCCTTTGATCCAAGGAGGGGAAGAGCCCTGAACTCTCAGGGAATCAGATCTCAACTCTTCCCCCAAGCTGTGGATATTTTTTCTGCTTGATTTATACTGACTTCAGAGACCTGTCAGGGAAGAATATCACACTCACCCATCAGCAAAGAGCACAAAAAGACATGCTAACACTGAGAATTAAATTCAGTAAGATTGACAGCTTAATCTTTGTATCTTAAATGTCAAGAACTGGTACGGCAGAGATTCCAGGCAATGACCACATAGCATTGCCCTGATTGAGCCTCTGGGAGAAAGGTGGTAAAGTCAGCATCCTACTCAGGAAAATCACTGACTGAGTGATCCTTAAAAGCCTGCAGGAGCATAAACCATGGTGAGAAAGTCTCACAAGCTGGCTGGCTTTTTGGCTTGGACTGTTCACACATTTTCTGCAAGTTTATAGCTTCTGAGCCAGTCTCTCTAGCGTTGATTTTCTCCTGTGCAGCTGTTTTTCAGCAGGACAACCAGCAGCTTACAACTGAAAAGTCACTGAAAATCAGCCCCCAGGCTGTTATTGGGAATGCTGGGAATAGAGGGTGAGGGAGTAAATGGACACAAGACATGAAGGAAGCCCAAACATTAAGTACCAAGGATATTTTGATGAAGGTCTATCATATAATAAAAGTGGATCAATATGTAAGAGGGGTGATGTCAAAAGAATTGGACAGAGAAAGCCCCACTAACCCAGTGTTGGCTAGATTTGACATGGAAAAAGGTCCAGATTTTGGTAAAGAGGCTTCTTGCACAGCACTGAACAGTCCTGCACTACTGAAGCTCATTCACAACAAGCTATTGCTTTAACTGAGCTCAACTTTGCTTTGTTTATCTTTGTTGTGCTATTTCAGTCCATAATCCAGCCATTATTTTGGCAGGATCAAAGGCATTTCACAGAAGGTAGGTGAACCACTAGACATTAAGTGCCATAATCAGTACAGAATGACTCTGGGTCAGTATTCAGTAAGAAATGAGTTGTTTTAAAATCCGAGACCATGTTTTACAGGATGTCCATTTTAATGGCAATCATTAGACAAAAATTATCCACAAAACAGTTCAGAGAGTAGAAATCAGATCCACAGCTCTGCTCTCTGGCTACAAGGCTACCTCAACCACCAGAGCATTGTCCTGGACCGAGGGAACATTATCATAGAATCCCAGACTGGTTTGGGTTGGAAGGGACCTTAGAGCTCATTCAGTTCCACCCCCTGCCCTGGGCAGGGACACCTTCCACTAGACCAAGTTGTTCCAAGCTCTGTCCAACCTGGCCTTGGACACTTCCAGGAATGGGGCAGCCACAGCTTCTCTGGGCAACCTGTGCCAGGGCCTCAGCACCCTCACAGGGAACAATTTCTTTCTCTAATCTAAACTTACCCTCCTTCATCTTAAGGCCGTTTTTCAGAACCCTCATGTTGTGCTAGAAAGCAGGTACGGCAAACTGTTGAAATTACACGAATTTTATGTGCCTGTATCTCAGTTTGGTCTGTAGTTAGGAGAATGAATCTTACCGCTGACCATAATTATGCATTTGGTGTAAAGAATGAAGCTTTCTGCATGGATTAGAGCACTTTCCTGAGGAGGACAAAAAGTGAACTGCATATAAAACAACACTCGGGAAAAGACGTTTTCTGATTTAGTTGATAAGTTGTGTTTTCCTAAGCTAACATTACACATTTCCAACTAATTTCCTACATAGCTACAAATGTTATACTAAATTATCATTATAAAAGATAATAACACTGCAAGGGGTTTTGCTGACTTCAGGATTACAGATTTATCTCTTTCCCTGGGCAAGTACAATAACATCAGTTATTTCCTTTTCAACTTCTGTAATACTTTGTCCGGAGCAGTAAAATTGCCATTTCATTTTTACAGGCTGGTTCACAGATAAAGTAGAAATCAACTGGTTGCACAGTGAGTTTTGCTGGAGAATTAGCCCCATGCAAGAATCTCTCAGTAGTTAAAACAAATCCAGCTGCTGGTTACTTGTAGGCAGAAGAAATGACAACAGTTATGTTATGATCTATGATCTTCCATTTGCAGATCTAAATGGAATCTAAAAGATAATGATTCAGCAATGAAAGCTGAAGGTCAAGCCCAAGCAAATCACTTGACTTCTTAAAAGGGTTTATCTAATGCATCGTGCTGCATAATCCCTCCTTCTAGCACTCCAGTATTTTGCCATTCCTAGTGTTCACAAACCATTAACAGGCACCCAAAATCCTAAGCCAAACACTACTGCAGTAAAACAGGCTGTAGAATGTAAAAATGTATTACCGTGTTAATGTAAAAATGCTTTACATTGCACGAGACCCAGAAACTGCTCCACTCAAGGTTAAAACAAAAGGTCTGTTTCCCATTTAAGAACAAGCCCTTGCAAGAGATGATGTTCACTTGCCAACTTTCATAAAAAAGATTAATCCACAATATCAATATGAATATAATTTTTCATACTAAAATACAGATTTATTTTAAGGAAGCGGATAGTATTTGTATTACATTTTATAGGCCCCTATAGTTACATCTGGTCCCTATTTATTTAAATTTTATTCAGCTTGCATAATATTTTTGCTTACAGTTATATTCTCTAAGATCAGAAAAGCTAAAACCTGAAAATTCAATGGCACTATTCATTAACATTCCTTCACTCTGCAGTCATAGACATTTGCAAGCTCTCCTTTGATTCTGAAATAATAAAACTAAGGTAATAAGATGTTTAGTGTAAAAATATATGACTTAAGTCAAAATGATAGAAAGAGCAATGTTCCTGTGAATCACATGCCAAAGCAAACCAAAGTTTTTCAAAAAGTATACACGCTCATTTTAGAGGGAATAATAAAACACAGAACGACATATTAAAACCTTAGCTCTCTCACTCTCATTATTTTATTAAATTTAAAAAAAAGGAAAGTTTGTAGTGTACAGTGCATAGCACAGGTTATAAAGAATGCATGAGATCCTGAGTGTGTATGACACAGGAAGCCAAAAACCAGCGGTTTCAACCAGCAGCAGCCAGGATCCTCCTGAAGTCCATTCTGACAGGTCCTACTGCTTTTGTATATTGTCAGCTTAAATTTTAGGGTTGATTTACATTCCTGGAAGACACCAGCTTCTTCAAGCAAGGCACTGCTACACCAGCAAGCCATCCCGTCAGCTAAACCCTTGCCAAAGACCCATCAAAGACATGATTTGCAAAACTTATTGCCCTAATTCCCTTTTGTGATAACTCATGTACAAAGCAGTTTGGGTTTTTCATGCTCTTGTAAGCTAACGTCCTTCTGGAATGATGATGAATCCACCAACTTCATTTTAACATTATCCAAGCAGGAGTCAAAGCAATTTCTCACAATTTCAAGCTAACTGCATTTACCACTCTGTCAGTAAATTGCCTTCTGCTTTATAAATGTTGGTTTAGAAGAGATTGCATTTTTTTTCCTCTCCCAACCGCAAACTTTTCCTCTACAATACCCAAGCCACAATTAAAAACTCAAGATTTCTATTCCCATTTTTCATTCTATTGTTCCATTCACTGTGTGGTAGATTTAACAGCAACAGTATCTATAGCCAATGTATTGCTGAAACCCTCTCGAGGCCAATATCTTCCTTTTCATTTGGAGTTACAAGGTAAGCATATTTCACTCAAACAGTTTCAGTCTCAGCTGCATTTGATGACTGTCTACAGAATCGCTCAGACATCAGCTGTCTATACCTGATGAAGATATTTTTGCCTGAATCTAAATAAAACTGAGATGGGAGGGAGGAAGGGAGGGAGGGATAAAAGCTTAACCAAGGGAGAATCTGCTTGTTTAGTAACACAGAAGTCACATTTAGGCAGGTCCCCACTGCTGACTGACTGCAGCATAGCACAAAACAGAGCTCTCAGCCTTGGCTTTGGTATAGGAACAACCTGATCTTGGCAGCGTGGAGCCCTCACAAGGTAATTAGCCCTCACAGCTCCGGGGGCAAACATCGTGTCTCGAACAGCTGCAATTTCAAGTCACAGTTTTCTTGATTATTCCCTTGCCCTTCTTTAACAGATGGGGTTTATTCAAGGTATGACTCACCTGGACTGACAGAATGAATCTAAATATTCTTCTGTCAAACTGCATCCCCACCATCACACAGCTCCACTGCAAGCCAGAAAACCTTCTGGGCTAACCCCCCACATGATTAGAACAGCTTTTTCCTCCCCAACTCCAGTGTTACCAGTTCTCACACCAACTCGTGTTAGCTGAGCACAAGTATATTCTGTTACTTTCTGGAGTACTCTCAAGTGTTCCAGTTCCCTGCCTTTGTGGATCACTTTCTTTTACTGGTGGAGTACCTTCAAGTCTGTTAAGTGCCTTAAAAATGCTTTCTAATAAAGTCAGCTGAAAGCAAAAGTACAAAAAGAAAATTTACCAAATTCAAAGTAGACAACCCAGTATAAAAAAATCCAGCATAAGAGGTTTGATGTTGTTTTCAACAAAAAAGACACAGGATAAAGTACATTTTTCTTTGTAAGGTTCAGGCAATGACCACTTCCTACCCACTTCACCTCCAGGGAGCCCCCAGGTTACAGTCCCTTCAATCTTTTATATCATAGGTGCCTGTCCAGCATTTAGCTGTGATTTCAAGCCCCAGATAAGCCTCTGAATATTTCTCCCTCCCAGGGTTCTCTAACCTCGCCTGGACGGAACATCCCTGTACCAGCCTTGAAAAGTCTGAATCCCTCTGGCTCTCCTGAGCATTTTAATCACCCGGGCAGCAAAGACAGAGCCAATAACTGCCAGTAATCAACTTGACCATTACTAAATTATTCAGCTGGAAGCAAAAGAGTGCTCCCACCCTGCTAAGAAAATGTTTGTATTTTAGAGAGATGCTTTTTCCATGTACTGCCAAGAATCAAATCCCTGTAAATTAACAATCCTGGTTTATAGAAAATGGTTCATTGCTAGTTGTTAACTGGACAAGACATGGTAGCATTCACCCATGCTGGGGTGATAATGGGGTCCAGATTTCATAGAATCATGGAATGGTTTGTGTTGGAAGGGACCTTAAAGCCCACCCTGTTGCACCCCCTACCATGGGCAGGGACACCTTCCACTAGACCAGGTTGGTCCAAGCCCTGTCCAATCTGTTCTTGAACACTTACAGGGATGGAGCAGCCACAACCTCTCTGGGTAAATCTCAGACGCCATTTGGAGGAGTACCAGGACTCCTTTTTAAAACAATTCCTTGTACATGTTGTTCTCTGAGGACTGAAGATGAAAATCTCATAGAAACTTTACGGCAAAACAGTTTCAGAGGAAAAAGCCTGTTATATGAAACTAAATTATTTGCCTTGAAACTGCCTTATATAGAACTGCCTTATACAGAATGCAACGAATCAAAAGCAGAATAACTAAGGAATATTTCCTAAATTTATGGTGAACAACGGGACTATCTGATGCTGCCAGTCCTGTATCCTGTATCCCACAGGACTGGTTATTAGTCCCAGATTCACAGGGTCCAGGGCTCTGCAGCCTGGGGATAGCTGGCCATGAATGCAAATCTGAAGCTGAACCCCACGTGTAACTAAGAGTCACAGCTTGTCCAGGCCCAGGCATGAGGGTCCTGCCCAGCTCAGGGGTCTGTAGCTGCCATGAATCCTGGGCATACCACGGCTGGAGCTGCTCAGGCATCCTGGGAGCACCAGCAGCTGCCAGGTGACAATGACACCCCTGTCAGGTTTACGGCTCTATTAGCAGCAGTGGGGCTGACAAGCATTTATACACAATTCAGGGGGGACAAGAGGGCAGGAGGTGTCCTGAGGAGCAGCACTAGGGCCTCAAACCTCATTTTGGGATGTTTCCGAAAACACTTTTTTTTTTCTATTTTAAATTCCCACTCTGAGGTTACTTTTACAAGTTTGATTGGACTACAACCAAGAAAAAAACCTTCTCACAAACTGAAAGCCCATGTGCTTCAGCCAGCTCCACTCTGCACTTCAATTGCTTTAAAGCAGAGGCCATGTGTTGTGTTCTCTCAGGGATATGCGGGAAGGTGAAATAAAAGAGAGTGAAGAAAAAAAATATTAAAAAATATCAATGCTTAGAGTAAAATGAAATAGAACTGCTAAGGGCTATAGCAGTCTGAAAATCAACAACATGGAGACAACTCTCAAGGACAATCCTCCTTTCCCCGTGTCTTTTCTAAACACACATCCTTTCAGCTCATGCTCTCCTGCTCCCCAAACACACAACCCCAGACCTTGCCTAGAATACCTGTGACTGGAAAGAGTTTTGAGCTTAATGGGATGGACATCTCACCAAAAACCATTTCACAGGGGTTAAGACACTAGTTTCCAACCTCCTGAACAAATTAACCTCCCTGCTCACAGCCTGTATTTTTCAAGCCTCTACTTGGTGATTCCTGATGAGATTCCTGAGGTTATGCCTTAAAAGTTGTTCTCTATATTTCATTTTGAAGCAGTCTGTCCCCAGCTGCCAGATTTATTATTCCAAAAGCTGGGCATGTGCATCTTGTGCTAAAGAAAGACATAAAATATTCTGAGAGAGCTTTCCCATCCCATGTGAGCGGCTGTTCAGTACCAGCACTCAGTGTTTTTAGATCAAGTGCATTTTAATACATCTATACTCTTGGTATGTCCACTTTAGATTTGACAAATTCTGAGAAGCAGCATTCCTGGTTTCCCCCATATTGATAAGTTACTTCTGAGATCCTAGCAACTGGGGTTCGTATCCTTCATGGTTTTGTAGGCACTTACACAGCTGTGCAGGCACAAAATAAAGAGAACTCAGTAGAAAAAGAAGGAAGAAGCGGATGTTCATGTCTTGTTTTCTCAGAGGAAAAAGAAAAGGTAAAAGAAAAAGCTCCTGCAGCTGTGCAGCACAGACACTGCTCCTGCTCCCTATTCTGCCAAGACTTTTCCCTTCCTGGATGGAGCATTTTTCCATGGACCCATCAGGGCATCTCATCTCTGTATGTGTCATCTATTAGAACTACAAAAGTACCAAAGACATTCCTGCTTCCTGCCTGCAGAGATGGACTATAAATGGTGCCATTCCCATTCCTTCTAACTTTGATCTGATAATTCAAAAATAGCTAAAAAACTGAACACCAAACTGCTGAAGCCAATTATAGCTTCATTCTTATCTCTCTGCACTGCCTTTTTTTAAACTACAAAAGATGTCCATCTACATAACTGAGTTAAAAACAAATGACAGAGAGCAAGACAAATACATCACTCAATTCCATGTACCTATTTTGTTACATTTCCTCTCTAAACCATGAAACTCAGCAAGACAGAAACTTCCCTATAGCCCTGAGGAATATTTGCTTTTACTCTCTGTTATATCATGTGAACTTCAACTCTTTACAAAAGGTTTTCTGACTTCATGGTAGAAAAGGAAAGGTAGAGAAGTAATTTGGGGGAGATCAGAAGCACAAAGCAGTGCAATGGGAGGTTCCCTGCCCATGGCAGGGGGTTGGAACTGGATGATCTTGAAGGTCCCTTCCAACCCAAACTATTCTAGGATTCTGGGATCTCATTAAAGACACAACCCTGAGTGCCTGCCCTGAGGAGAAAGGTTTGCACAGACCATTTTGCATGAGCAAGTTATGGAGAATCCCAGAGAGGGTCTCTGCATATGGCAAATGGTCAGATTTGAATGTGGTTTCCCAAAAGCAAATTGTTCCTTATGAAACACCATTTCTTGCCTTTGAATGAGCAAATTCAGAAATACAAAAAGAAACAGGGACTCATTTTGGTAAGTCCTGTAAGTCGAGGATCAGAAAAGTGGGAATTTGGACCTCCCTTCCTTCATAGGTTTAGTTATGGCACTCAAGTGCATAGATTTTTAAAATCAATTCCTACGAGGACACTTTAATGAATGAACTAATGAAAGTATAACACTTAACGAAAACCATTTACTCAATTTAAAGAATAAAATCCTTTGCATTTTTCTCATCTGCTCTGGAAAGCAGTTATTTACAATTTTCATTTATTTATATTAAAATCTCATGAAAGACAAGCACCATATTGTGTCTGACAGACTGCCACGCATTATTTCCAAATTCCAGTTAAATGAAAAATCAGGGAGATGACTAGCACTGAGCAACTTATTTGAATTTACTCAACACTAAGGAGCTTGACAAAAAAGGGACTGGGACAAAACTGTGTGTGGATGGAGAGAGTGAAAACCATACAGGCTGATTTAAGCCTTCAACATAACTCATTTCCATCTCTATGAGAAACACAACAATTCAACCTAACTCTGCATAATTGGAGACTGGGATAAATGGGACCAAAAGCTGAACTTTTTCCAATTTCAGTTTTAATGCAGTAAAAGGTACAGCCTACACTTTGTAAAACAAAACGATCTTTTTCCTTTCAATTTCTTTTCTTTTTTTCCTTTGAACTGTTTATCTTCTTTTTTTCTTGGTCTCTTGGAAGAGGACTGCTACATTGAAATTATCTGTACCTGCTGACATTCACTGCACTTCATGGCATAATGACGCCCCACTATGATATTTCAGGGACCAACTGCATGTACCAGAGCAGCTCCACTGCCTGAAGTGTCTCTGTGGCAGGGGATTCAGGAGAATCCAGTAAAGACACCTCTGCAGCAGAATTGTTTACTGAAAGAACTGAATTTGACATTCAAAAAACCGAATCTGGCATTTTTTTACACTGTAGCATAACATCTCTTAAATGGAAAAGGGAGAGGAAACAGTAAGAGCAGAGGCAGAGAAGGGTTTAGCAACCAACTTGTTGAGCTTACACCTGAATTGATGTTTTAATTCATCTGAAGATATTTGTTTAATAAATAGAATATCCAAGAGGCAGATTAAGCCAAAAGACACAGAAAACAATAAAAGATTACCTTTGGTTTACCTCTGTTCAGCAAGGGCTTTGCTGTCAAGCAGATAAATCACAGTTTATTTAAACAGCTACTAAGCATTTCTGCTCTCCAGACAGAGGTGTTAACCTTGCTGAAGCAGCTCTGCCTCTACAAGATTTATTTCTAGTCCAACCATTCTGGTAACTTACCTGCTTGCAACTCTTAATTCACAATGGTTAAATAAAAGAATACACACTTGTAACCTCTGACCATAGCAGAAAGCATTACTGAAACCTTTCAATTTAAACAGGAACAGCAACTGATCTGATACACGGCAAAACTATCAATTATTATTGGAGACTGGAGTTGTTGGCTTGTCCTCCCTGTCCTGAACAACTCATCACAGCAATTAGACATTAAGGGCATTATTATTTTCCACGTTTTCTTTGTCTTTGCCTGCTATTCTTTAAAAAGGACAGCAAATACTAGATTAATAGAAACTCACCAGTGGAGTGTCTTTCCCCCCAACGATGCTGAGTCCCAGGCCTGACCGACCCTTAGATATCTCTATAGTCATCTCTTGCCCTGGAACTATGGGACATGTTGCTGGATCCACAGGCAGTGGAGGCGGAAAGACACCTAAGACCATAAAAAAGTAAAAAAATAAGTCACACTATACAATAAGAAAATTAAAACCTCCAAAGGAATTGTACAACAACAACTAATAAGCTCATATTTTCCTATTAATTTTAAACAACTGAACTAGAGGACTATTCTGAGTCACCTCTGAATTCTTTAAATCAGAACAACTCGAGTTCTGGAAGTAAATGTTCAGAGGAAATGTCTGGGAGCACATCTAATTCAGTTAAAACCTAGACAATTCAGATCATGATGGCAAGGGGTCCCGATCACTTCAGGACAGATAAGTACATACTCCAGCATCATGAAACAGACAAATTTCCCAAACTGTCTTGACTTGTATTTTACTCAAAAACAGGAACAAGACCTTTGTACATAGAAGTCAAGAAAAACAAGCAAAGACACCTTCAAGAAAAACAAGCAAAGACACCTTCAAGTTCTGAAAAATTGTAAAATGAGAGAAAAATACAAACACTATAAAAAAATAGGTCATTGGATGTTCAAAGAAAAAAAAAATCTCAGTAAAAGTTATCTGGAAAACAAAATGGAAACATCCATCCTGGGTTAAGGTATTAAAAATACGCTATATTGTGAAAAAAAGAACTGGTTCATACTACGGTTGGTGACTTCTGCCTCTGGAGAAAGGTAAGTAGGTGCTGGCTCCAGGGGTATCTCCTGTAAGCTGAGTGGCACTTTTGTTGAAGATTTGGATTGTTTGATCTGGTTGAGGTCCTAAAAGCAAAGCAGAAGCAAGAGAGATCAGTTATCAGTCATAGAATAGCACATTAAGTTGATATTATCATTAGCTGTTCATTATCATACCTTACTAAATCCTCAAACTTAATAGAAGGAAAATAAGCAATTTCCACATACTTAAAAAGAAGTAATTTTTCAAGTTTCCACCAATAAAATTATTTTAATGTCTCCCCAGTTAGCCCCTTCCCCTCATAAATCACTCACTCTTCAACTAGATGAAGCCCTCAGAACCCTCCCTTTCTGGTTAACATAAACACAGAGATATTTTCCTAAACACCCGTACATTTTCTGGGAGCTGCTCCTCTGTTTCCTGCTGATCTGTCACCACTGGTTTCTCAGCTTTATGTTTCACATCCTAAAAAAGAAAAAAAGAAAGTTAGGTGCATTGAAAATGTCTCTTTAGTTTAAATAAAATATCCTCCAAAACTCAAAATGATGATTCTGCGCTAACGCAATGATATTTTGGAGGGACAGGACAAGAGGGAATGGCTTCCCAGTGTTAGAGGACAGGGTTAGATGGGATATTGGGAAGGAATTCCTCCCTGTGAGGGTAGTGAGGCCCTGGCCCAGGTTGCCCAGAGAAGCTGTGGCTGTCCCATCCCTGGAAGTGTCCAAGGCCAGGTTGGATGGGGCTTGGAGCAGCCTGGTCTAGTGGAAGGTGTCCCTGCCCATGGCAAACCTAGAATTTGAGTTGGGTTCTAAGATTCTATAATTTCTTTGTGTAAGTCCATTTGCAGCACCAAACAAAGCTGAAATCCAAAATGAGAAGAGAAAAATCCAGTGTGAACACAGGAATTATTAAAAACACACCCCACAGTTTTGAAGCCATATAACGTAAGGGAGGGACTTTCAGAGAGGAGATTATCACATATGCTCTATATTGCTCCAGAGCAACATGAAGCTCTATAGAAGAAGGAAGTGTGTCCTCTGGAATGACCAGGACAGCAATTCCCCTCAGTGCCCACAGCAGAACAGGGCTCAAAGTCATCTGGTCTCTCCTCCTCCCCCTCCCTTTTTGGCACTCTTAGATAAAATAACTGCTTAAAATGCATCCTCCAGCCTCATTATAAAGATCTGCAACAATGGTATTTCAATCACAGGCTCCACTTGTAGCCTTATTCCTTTTTGAACCCTTGCAAACCACTAAAATATATTTTTTTATCTCCTACTTCTGCAGCTGCTTCCAGACAGTTACAGTGCTCTCCCTCCTTAGCTCATAGCCAAACCGGGGTCACTTTGATTCCAGTATCAGTTATCTTACCCCATGTCAAAAATCCTGATAAACAGCCCTGTTTGCAGAAAAGCTGAGTACCAGCTTCAAAAGACAACAGAGATATTCTGCATCTCAAAAGAATTTCTAATTAAGATGACAATTCATACACAAAAAAAAAAAAAAAAATTAAAAAATAAAAATCAAATTTTAGGTAACCAAGCTTGAAAATACTGGCCTTGTTTGCTAAAGTTTTATTATGTTAAATGATGCCAAGTCCCACAGGATCTTTTTTTTCCCCTGCATTTTTCTCCAAGTTGTAGTTCTACAACTCTAACAATTATCCAAATGGATAATGGGAAAAAAGATAAAGTGGTGATCTCATTGTATTATCAGAGGTGTCAGGGGAGAAATGGGAAGACTGCTTTGTCATTTTCTGAGAGATTGTTTTAGTGAGCAATGAAAAATTATTTCATACTTCCCTTTTTCATTGTGATATGTGACTGAAATCTGAAACTTCATCTTGAACACCAAGTAAACACCAAGCATCATCTTCACATCTCTCTAATCTTTTAACTAAGACTGTGCTAGAGGTACCTGAATAAAATAAGCACCAAATTGGACACTCAGGATTTGTCATAAGCCTGCAACCGACTGATTTAATCTAATTTAAACCACTCAAATCCATCCAAAAGCATCTTCACAAAGCTCCTCCTCTTTGCCAATGTTTCAAGATTGTGTTTTCTGTTTGTGGTAAAGGCACATTATTTTTCCAAGTTCAAACCTTTAAAGGAAAATGAATCCATTCTCACATACCATTTTTACCTTTGTTGAATTAAAACTTTCCAGAACATCTCGAAGTCCCCTTATATCAATTCTCTTCCAACAACACTTCGTGGAAAGCAAGATTGCTCCAGTCCTCAGAAACCCACAACCTTCTCTCAGGCCACCTCAAACCTCAGCTAATAAACACTCAGACTTTGCCTAACACTTTCACTGGCTCCACTTCAGAAGTAAAGTTGTTTTCCTTCCCCCTTCTTATCATCCAAGTCTACAATGATGTCCATTATAGAACTTTATAGCTTTTAAAGTGATGAAGTGACAACAAAGAGTATGTTGGGAGAGACTGACAAATTTATCAGCAACAGATGAATGAAGAACGATGCGAATTTTTTTAGTTTTCCTTTTATTACAGCTGTCACTTGGTGAGACATCCTGCTCATGCTTTGAGCTGTACATACTTGTGGAAGATCTCTGCCGATAAGCACATACTTTTTATTTACTCAGTGAACTTGATCTTACTTGTTGACTTTTACATTCCTGATTTCTCCTGACACATGACTGAGAAATTCAACAACGGTGAAGTAGCACTGAGGCTCTAGTAGCAACCATCATGCTCTGAAAAACAAGGCACTGGGTTTTCTTTTGCCTCCATAGTCACTAAAGACTGCAAGAGAAATCTCTTTTCCCCAAAATACTGAGCTTTCTTGTGCTGATCTGCTGTGTCAGAGTCTTAATCCCAGTGTGACTACAAACCCACTTCCTTCTGGTCAGAAGGGAACAATCACAACCATCAGTATTACCGAAGTTAAGATACACTCAGAAATATTTGCCATGTAGTTTTAAAATCCTGATGGAAAGAAAACTGAAATTATGAAACTGCCTTTTGCCACTATTTTTCATCCATTTATACTCCTAAACCAAGGTTTGGTCCAACTGAAGGTGTTATGGAACAAGCAGTTGGATCTATAGACATTCCAATACTTTTCTAAATCCACCTCCTAGCCCTAAACTTTTCAATAGTGTTTATTTAATGGAGAAATCAGCGAGCCACCTCTAAGCAAATATCCACTGAATGAAGGCCTTTGTCTTCTCTTACGTTAATGCCACTGCTCTATTTTGGACAACTCTTCATCTTTTTTTTTTTTTTTTTTTAACTTTTCAACTCCTACCTTTTGGCTTCACAGTTCCCTTCCTTCTTGCTTCAAGTCTGAAAAGAAGCTGCCAATATATACTGGGTTTCCTGTTGTTCCAGAGGTATCTTCCCTCCACACCTCTCTGGGATTGTTGCAATTTTTTTCCCCATTAAATTCACATCTCCTCTAATATTATTCAAAAAGCTGCACAGCACAATAGCTTATATGAAGAGTTCATTTTTGTATAAGAGATTTTATATATTTTTATCCACTTCGGTCTTTGAGCAATTTCTCATATTACCTTGTAATTTCTCTAAAGTTTCTTGCCAAGTTGAGCAAGAACACTAATAAAATCAGGTGAATAACACCTGTAAATACATACAATAAAACTCTGATTCATTTATATTCCAGTCTATCAAAGGACTGTGCACAAAGCTACCAAATAGCAATAATTCAACTTCTTTGTAATCCATTAGGAACATAAATCAATCCATGGTGATTAATTCTGATGACTGAATAGCACATAACACTTTCTAACTCTTGGAGTTCACAGACTCATTAATTACTTACTAGCTACAGAACATTATGTATATTCAATTTATATTTGCAAAACCCAGGACACTCTTTGCAAAAGACATGATGGGGCAGGAAAAAAACACGTAAGAGAAAAACCATCCAAAAATGTCAGGTTTTCTTAGCTGAGGACACATACAGACTGTGCAGGCACAGCAAGTCCCAGCCAATGCACTCCTTGAAACAGGAGAAGGGCAAAAAATCTGCCTCAGCAAATTTTAGGCACCTCTAGGTTAGTTATGTTTAGTAGTTTTCCATTTTAAACTTTATTTAACATAGAGTCCAAAAAAAAAGAGATTAGAGTTGCACCCTGAAGGACTTTCAGATTTCTGATAATGCACAACCCTGACTTATTAAACAACAAAAAGCTCCATCTGTATCAATGAGAAGTTGAGTATTTATTACAGTGCACACTGACAGACCCATATTAAACCACAAGTTATGAGCTTAATGCAGAAATTGCTGAGAGTAACTCTATAGCTGTGTTATTCAGGAGGCAAGACTAGATTATGATAATAGACATTTTGGCCTTAGAATTTATGAAGCTATGAATATAAATAAGAATACGATTTACAAACCAGAGTTTTTCTGAAGTTTGTCACACATGGATGGCAGGAGTGGAAACTCAATGCCTTCACTCACTAAGAATCCAAGAGAGGGCCAAAAGGCTACATGAAAACTCTTATCTTGATATTTTAACAAATTATACTGACTGCTTAGTTCATGAAAACAGTCTGTGCATATAAAGCTGAGAACTTGCTTTTACATATACTGGGTATTTTTTGACATAAGTCCTGCAATACTCCAATAAAAAAGCAGAGAAAAGCAATCAAGCCAGTGAGCCATTTCCTAAGCTCTAATAAATGATTAAATGTTGTTTTAAGTCTCTTACAGCTTTGTTGGATTCCTCATCAGTCAAACTTTTCATGACAACTTCCAAACTCGGGTCTTCTTCACCGCTTGCAGGTTCAGTGCCACCATGATCCTGGGGGAAAGGATTGACAACAGTTTTTAAACAGATGTACGAAGAGGCCTCCTCGAGATCTCTGTTTCATACTCAGCACATAACAGGAAGCCTAGTTTACTTCACACAGTCTGAACAGGCAGGTAGAATCATGGAATGGCTTGGGTTGGAAGATCATCCTGTTCCATCCCCTGCCATGGGCAGAGACATCTTCCACCATCCCAGGTTGCTCAAAGGCCCGTTCAACTTGGCCTTGGACACTTTCAGGGATGGGCCAGCCACAGTTTCTCTGGGCAACCTGAGTCAGAGCCTCACCACCCTCCATTTTTTCCCAATATCCCACCTAAACCAGCCTAGTCTAAAGTATCACTAATTCAGTTACATGCAAAATTTAACATGTTGATTTTCATTCCCTTTTTTAAACCAACCAGGTCCCGAACTTGAAAAGATTTTTATCTATTATTTTGATTTACTTAATTTTAAAATAATTGATCCAAATTTGGAGCTGTTAGCTCTTGTAAAGTAAAATGAACTATCTGCAAAAAATAATTTTTCAATACCTTCAGTCATAGAAACAAAATTATTTCTGAATTTTCATTAGACATTTTACACTGAAGTGCATAAGATGAATATAAAGAGATCAGATGAAGATAAAGAGATAAGACGAAGGAAACTAACACAATAATAGATGGTAACTATGGCACCCTGATAATCCATTACACCAGCCAGGCTATTTAATGTGATCTGACAAGCTACATGCAGGGTGCACATAAGACACAATGTTAAATATTTATTCGGTTATTTCAAAGACATTTGAAGACATAATTTCAGGATATAAGGCTTTTTTTCTTTTCTTTATTTAAAGACAGGAAGAGCTGCCAAAGGAAAGCAATGCATACTTCTATACAACATCACTATTTTTGGTTACATTTATTTTAGATAATAAAAAAAATACTAGCTAGAAGTAAAAACCTGCATTTACTTATAAAACAAACATAATGTAAATAGTAAGAGCTTGCCATTAATGCACGAAACTCAACCCACAAGCATCTCCCTCTAAAGACAAACACAGCACAGGCTTTGGTAGAGGTTAATTACAGTTATTTGACCACAGCACAGAATGCGCCTAAACAAAGTTTTCTGCTTCATCCTGAAGACACAAATATTAAAAAAAGCTGGGAACAAATGCAGGTATTAAAGAGTCAACAAAAATAAAATGAACTCTGTAAACTGTAATTTGCAATGCACCAGGTTGCACACACAGGACATGCTGCTGGGATGAAGGCAAGAACGAGAAGCCAAAGTTTGTCCAAATATTACTCAGATACAAATAAAATCTAAGCAGTTCTTGCACTGTACAGCACTAGGCCTGCATGGAACAGCCATCAGTGGTAAAATAACCTGGAATGCAACAGCAAGCAAGGAGATGCAAACAGGAGATGCATCCAGCATTACCTCACATGGACCTGCGCTGAGGGATCACAGTGATGCTCATGGAAATACCAGGAGTTCAATGCACATGAATTTCATCAAGGCAAGACCAAACCTCAATTTAATTATAAAGCATCTTTTGCTTTATTAGCTCAAACAGAAATAGAATTAAAAAGCAACAGCAAGGCTAAGCATGTAGTTTATCTAGAAAATTTAGTTATGCCACATTGAGATGTCAAAATAATAACAGTGTGGTGACCCTGCAGAGATTCACGGTGCTCAGGAGAGAAATCAGTCTGCACTGGGCCTGAGGTAGCAACTCTAATGATGGAAAACACTGGTAACATTACTAAACTAAGATAGTTTTTGCATTGGAAGGTTGTTCTAGGCAAAAGTTCCTCACCACGACTACTCTAACCAGCTGAAAAAGGAGCAGGTTAGGAGACGGCAAGGTTTTAGTTTGGAGCCTTCACTTCCTCCTGTACAGCAATAACATCTTTAATACCTGCTGCTAATGACTTTCAGTAACACTGAGACCAATAAAAAAGAGACGGGGAAAATAAGCCTATTAGGTCAAGTCTCTACCCAACGCATTTTATGATTCAGAGTTTAATTAGACAAGGTGTTCGAACTTATCATGAGCTGCTAATTATGATTAATCTATCTAATTTAGTAATCCCTAATTAAAAATAACAACCCACAAACCTTACCTCAATGGAAGAATGGGAGCCTGAAGGTAATGGGAAGGGAGTAACAGCCATCTGATTGACTGCATCTTCACTCCTGTACAACAAAGAACATGTTACACACCAAACCATCATGGACAAACTTTCCTTTTGAGTTGGTTCTGCCCATCAAGAAATTACTCTCAGTAGCATAAAAATTCACTGTTGCCTACCAGAGTTAAAGCTTAGAAAAGCACTTCGTTTTGGCTCTTCTTTGCTTGCAAACAGATCACATCCCTTCTTGGGACTGCAGTAGTTTCATCTGGGACGTGCTGACATCACATCCTTTGGAAATCTGATTTTGTGTGGATTAGCAGAGGATGCAGTTGGAGTTTATGGTCCCTACACATCAGCAGATGCGCTAACACTTTGTTAGCCTCTTCTAATAGTGTCCAGGTCAGTAAACTGCTTGTTTATAGTCTCACATCCACATTACTGAAATACAATATCTGTTGTAATATATTAGATTGCGGGTTTTTTTTGTTCCTTTTTGCTGTGGTATTTTCTTAAAGATTTAATGTAAAAACTTGGAATAAATGTTATGAAATGTAGGGATAAGAGGAGATGAACACTGATTCTCCCTGCATTATTTTCTCCAAGACGCTTATAATGTATGGCATCTTTTCCTCTCTCCTCTTTAAAATGCTTCTGAAGTTGACATCTGATTACTTCGTGACTTCCAAAAGCCTGGTTTTTTTCATTAAACAGTATTCTGCCTTGCTAATGTTTTTCCTCAACTGCCATTTAAAATGATGGGGCTTGTGGAATTAGCTCTGCATTTTTCTGGCCTCTGTAAAAAGAAACCAAGTAATATATGATTTCAGTGATAACATCTAAGGCAAATTATCATAGAACCATAGAATGGTTTGGGTTGGAAGGGACTTTAAGGCTCATCTCGTTCCAATCCCCTGCCATGGGCAGAGACACCTTCCACTATCCCAGGTGGCTCCAAGCCCCATCCAACCTGGCCTTAGACACTTCCAGCGATGAGGCAGCCACAGCTTCTCTGGGCAACCTGTGCCAGGGCCTCTCCACCCTCACAAGGAAGAATTTCTTCCATATCCGATTGACATCTGCCCTTATTCAGCTTCAAGTCATTTCCTCTCATCCCATCACTTCATGCCTTTGTGAACAGTCCCTCTCCAACCTTTCTGCAGGCCTCCTTTTTAGGAGGAATCAGCAATATTGCTGCTTCACAGCTTCTCAGATGAAGGGAAATGACTGTTCATGCAGTGGGTCTTCTGGGTTTGATTTCTGGTCCTGTTTACTACATTCCATGTCACTGTGACACAAGCAGGATTTTTTCCTCTTTAATTTCTAGAATAAGCTATTAGACTAGAATGTGCTTAAAAACGTTTTACAGAAGTGCCTGAAAGAAAAAAGTCTTATTTTATCCCTCGAGAGTTAAACACATGAAGCTAAAACACATGAAGTTAATAAACAGAAGCATGTTCTGATCACTGAGAAATAACACTGTGAATCAATAGCTCTCAGCACAGCAGCAAATGGGAGTCACAGGCATTTGAAATGATAAATCCTGCAGGCAAAGGCTGGTGAATTCATTTACTTATCTTCAACCAAACAGCCATACCATTCAAAGGGACTGGTTGGGTGCTGCTCATTTCTGTACTCGCTCCCAGCCTCTCCCCTTGGCCCTGCTCAAAGCCTTGCAAGAGTGGGAAACCACGCTCAGATCACGGCATGGTTCGTGATGCAGAGACATGGGGCCAAGACACACATCTGAGGCAGGCACAGAACCAAGCCCAGGAATTTCATCAGCATTTCACAATTTCCAAGTGCATTTTACCCCGCCAGGCATATTGGGCAAGGACATTCTCCCTCCTCTTATCTTCGTGAGACATCGATCTCATTATGTTGCTTTTCTAACCTACAAGAATAAACCATCCCATGTGAGGTGTCGGAGGCCTCCCAATTTTTCTTTGACTGTAGAGTTTTTTCTGATAATAGTTTATATAAAGCACAATCAGCATGAAAACTAACCCCACTCTGTAGCTCACAATTAGACTTAAACAAGAAAATAACAAAGTATGTATAAATCTTTGTAGGAAATACTCTAAAAATTGCTACACAGAAGCTCCTGACAAACTGGGATGTAATTAATTATCCAAACTAGTTTTGACTTCATATAGACACACCTTTTTTTTCTATCAATGGGAAAATATCTTTATGCAGCTTTAAATGGATGGCTATTTTTATTTCAAGCAATAAAAACCCACTTACAGTAATTCCCTGGGAAAAAAAGGAAAAAATATAAAACCCCCCAAGGTTACACAGTGTCACAACTTGTAATCTCCCCCTGCTAGGACTCGTACATATTTAAATACTTTAATGTTGCTTCAAAGGAGAATGCTTCAAAGCAGAATCAAAGTGAGAACATATTTTAAAGTGACAGATCTAATAATAAATTGCTGTTTCTGCTCTCCACTTCCATAAGTGTCCTCAACCAAAATGTGAATTTATTTACAACTAAAAGGAGTAATCATCTTCTTTTGAGGCAGGAGCAGACAGCTTAAAAGTCTGAACATCGTATTCAAATTACAGTGACTGCAAATGAGAATTCAATGTATTTGCCAATAGTTGCTCCATAACCACCTCCAAAAAAGCTGTTCTCAGTTACCAGTGCTCACTATTGCTTGGGGTTAAGGTGTCTAAACCCTTCACAGTCAAGACACAGCTTCATAGTCTCAAGTCAAAGCAACATAAATGAAATTTATACAGCACGAAGGCTTAGGTGTTCCCCCTTCATTATCTGCAAAAATTACAAACATTCATGGTTCTTATTCCAGCTCCTAGACTGGTTGGTATCTGATACTGGGATAGGAGCCCACCTCCTGGGTGGGCACCAGAGAACTGTTTAAATTTCTTCAGGACTACATAAACTGAGTAGGAAAGGAATTCATCACTCCTCCCACAAATTCCAGGGCAGGGTCACCTTCCGCTAGACCAGGTTGCTCAAAGCCCCATCCAACCAGAGATGGGGAGTCCAAAATCTCTCTGGGCAACGTGTTCCAATGCCTCACGACCCTTCTAGCAAAGAATTCCTCCCTAATATCTAATCTGAATCTTCCCTCCTTCAGCTAAAGGCCATTCCCCCTTGTCCTGTCACTGCTGCCCTTGTGAAAATTTTCTGGTTTCCATTTTACTTACTCTTACATCCCTCAGGTTTATGGTGGTACAAGCTCATTGTCATGCAATGCCAAGAAAATCCTTGTTTAATGTGGAATGAGATTCCTTGCCTGTCTAAAGCAGAGCACCTCACCTACAAGTGTCCAAACTTCTATGATCAGTACAAAAACCAAGCCAAATCCTAAACCAGACCCACTCAAAAGGGCAATCCCGGCACCTAAATGACTTAATTTAGGACAGGATGAATAGAATTGCTCTTCAGGGGCTCCTGACAACTGCTGACTAATCACAGAAGTCCAGATGTCCTCTAGTTGTCTAAACTAAGGGACACAATTCTCCTGCCAAACTATCTGCAACTACACAGTTCATGAACACTAAGAGATCATTTGACAACAGCTTTGTAAGTGGTTGTGGATGTTTCTTGGGAATAAAAGGTACATGAAGAATCAGAATAAAAACCCTTGTATGAAGTGATATGACATCTTACTGGAACAGATCTGTGGACAAAGGGAATAAACATTTGCTCTGTAAGCCTTAGAACTCCCACTACTTGTGACACCAGGACATAAAGTCCTGCAAATTACTAAAAACATATACTGTACACATCCTGCTTGCTAATTAAAAAAAAAAAAAGTCCGGGCAGGATCATTTTCTCATCTTTGTTTTCCCTCTAGAAGTTCCTTTGGAAAAGAGGAGCTGCAGGAAAGTTGCACACTGAGAAGCCACACTGGATTATTCCTTCAGCTGGGTCAAAAAGACCTTTGTGTTATGCATCTTCTCAAAAAAATTCTCCTATTAGCAGCAAGAACAGTCTTGTTCTCCATTTCCTCTCCATCCACTCCTAACTACATGAGAGCCAAATGCATCCAGGTATTTTAAATGAACAACTAACGTACATATAAACTATAGCTTAGGTCTTCAAAGGTTTGAAAGAGCCCAAATTACTTAACTTCCTCAACTATGTGCTTGTTCCCACATGTGTATGACAGCAAGGAGGAAACAGCTCTGAAGAAAACAGGAAATGTTCAAACTTGCACACACAGTGCCTGGCAAGGGCTTACTTTTTAAGCTTTCCCACATGAAAGAACCTAAGCAACCAAAGCAAGTAAAAACAGAGTTTATACCATTAAAATATGGTCAATTATCACAAAATATTCTGAGTTGGAAGGGACCCACAAGGCTCACTGAGTCTAACTTTTGAGTGCATGGCCCATATGGGGTTATGTAGGTTAGAACAAACAAGAAATTATTATCTGAAGTATGACAGCATTTGAGATAACATAAAATGTTACTTATGGAGGTTTTAAAAGAAGAGCAAAGACCAGTGACAAAGTCACAGCAATGGGGACTGTTAAACAGCCAGCCCAGACACTGCCTTGGCTTTCCCAGTCCTTGGAGTAGAAGGATCTCTCTCCTTTGCATGCCACCATAAATAACAGAATAGTCTTTAGAATTACACCTGGAAATGGAAGGAGGGGTTGGGTGACAGAGATTTGTGGGCTTCATCGAGGAGCTACAATCCCATCAGCAGGAAGCAATGATAACAGAACGATGACTGCAGTGTGGGAGGGCTCTGGACAGCAAACAGATGGTATTTTAATCAGCAAAATCCCTTACTCTGAAAGCACTTCTCATGTTTCACACAGCACAAGACAATTTTCTTTTAAAGAATAAAGGTAGACCAAAGAATGACTCACAAAACTGAACACAATGGGAGGATGGTTTGAAATCAGTGGCATTCACTTTGATTCAAGCATTCAACTATATTTGATCTGCTTATTATACCAACAGTGAAGCACTAAACCAGATTAAAGGCAGTTAATTGAGCATGGAAAAAACCACTGAATTTGCTGAATCATAAAATTCTCCCTGTAAAAGAGCATTCTGATATAAACTGGATTTCCTACTACAGATGTAAAATCTAATTATATTGTTTTATTATGCATCTTACAAGGATGGACTTACAATGCATGAACAAAAACCACAATGGATAGAAACACATTCTATTTTGGGAACTAGGGCACAGACACTCCTACAAGAAGCAAGTCCATTTCTGATATTATTACCTGGCTAATTCCTGTTGGAAAATTAGACCAAGAATTTCAAAAGGTAACTAAGACATTACAACACTTATTGCCACTATATTGACACTACATATTGACACTATAACTGCAAATCTTTTAGATGCTTTCAGAAGCTCACGTAATTAATGAGACCACTGGGAAACAGGGCTGTGCTAAGACCTATATTTTGGGATCTGGCCAAAATCAACTGTTTTAAATAATCGTCATCAACTTAATTGAGGAAAAGATGCTCATAAACCAGAGTGAGAAACCTTCAAATATAGGGGGACATCTGTGATTCTCACAACAGTTACTGCACTATGTCTTATCAGCAGAAATTTCAGGAAAGGGTGGGAATGCAATTGTAACACTACCTGAATATAAAAAAGTGTGAATAGATTTTTATAGCACAAATGGTAACTCAGTAACTTAGTAAAAAGTCAAAAAGGCTGAGGTCACCTTATATTCTTTATCTTTTTCTAGAAAAAAAATAAATTTGGGGTTGGAACGAGACGATCTTTAAGGTCCCTTCCAACCCAAACCATTCTGTGATTCTCTTAAGTTATTTAATGATAGTTATTACAGTTCTCACAGAAAGGCTTTTCTGTGCCCAGGAATTTCTGGGCTTCTTTCACAACTGATTAAAGAATTTATGGAAACATCTCCCTGCCCTGCACATGAACCGAAACAGCAGGAATAGGAAAAACCTTGATGCTGTTTCCTGCTTCGAAGTGAAAAGCACCACACTTATCGCTGAGCATCCTTCATCTCAGGAAAATAAGGCCTCAGGGTGTCAAAGAGGGCACCTGGAATAGACCAAGAGTTTCACCAGTTTGGCTTTTAGGTCAGCTCGGTCAGGCACACAGGAACCTTTCAGGCTGCAGACTGACGTATTTCTGTAAAACTGTAATCTATTCAGGCCTTTCACTGGTGAAATTGGAATATTAATATCTTCATGCACACAAAGAGCAAATTGATTTCTCTCACAACTTCTGCAGTACATGTTATTTTGCTATGGTGAGCTGTGGCCTCTTCATGCTCCTGGATGTGTTTCAGCTGTGTTACTCTACACACCTTCTACCTTTAGGAGAAGCTTCAGGGATAACAGTGCTCAGGAGGAGGAAAGCAGTAGTATTTCTGTTGCAACTGGCTCCATCATTTTCAAAGCATGATAGATGTAATGGTATCTCGCTCTTTCCACATCATTAGAGCCCAGAGGAACATACCTGAAACAAGCCAAGCAGCAAAACCTACCAGGAGAGCTCATCCTGCTACACTCAGCACTTTGTTTGCAGCTGGGAAAGCCATTGAAGGCATGTGCAGATTCAAGATGCCTCTTGCTGCTCTTATTTACTCCGGCTGGCACCACTTTGTGTTAAGTAGTGGCATTTCGATATCCCCATTTTATATTATAGTTGATAAAGCCAAAAACTCCACTTTTTCCACTGAACTGTGCCACGGATAAGACTCCTGGGACTGCCACAGCCCATGTTTTCATTCAATAACATCCACTGTTTTTGTGGTCTAAGGTGTAGGAATGGGAAGCACCAAGATAGACTCAGCTCATGGAATATAGTTTGCATGAGAAAAGAAAATGATTTTTGTTTCTCCTTAAAATTCACTTTTAAGGGAGATAGTCTAACCCAGCTTTGTTAACATTTGAGCATACATCAAAAAACAAGGCGACATCAGTTTTCTCCCCATGTTAGAGGCAGTGCTCCAGTTACAAATGACATCCTCTCAGCGGGAGAATTCCTTTTCATTGCTGTTCTCTGGGTTGAGCAAACTGACACATCAGTTGTCAGTGTAAGGCCAAGAGCAGTGACAAGATGTGTGTGCTCTTGGGAAGTGCGAAGATAGAAGTTTACAACATCAGCAGCAGCACTTAAAAGTAGAAATCGGGTGGTTTTTTTTTTAAACTCTACCGATGGAAACGAGAATCATCCAATGGTATTTCCAATATCTATTTCTAATATCTCTTGAATAAGATCAAGATAAAATTTTGCCTTGAAATTCGCTGCTACACAGACAATCTGAAAAGGAGAATTATAGCTAAGAATTAACATGGCTTTATGTAAAACATGCACTGAGGATTTTCAATCCATGGCAATTGGAGCTAACATGGACCCTTCCCTGGAGTTCTACAGTGCTTGAAGTGGCAGGGCAGGCTGCAAGAAGCCCACACTCTTGCGTTTTGGTTTCATAAGTTGTGGTTTTGCCTCTGGAACTTCCAACCAGACACATTTTCCACATGCAATTAAATAATGGTGAGTGAGTTGTGGTATGTGACGTTTAATTTTCAATGGCTGGAGAAAGTAACACAGGAGCTGCAGGCAAGATCATTAATCTCCTCCAGATCCTCTGAGCTGCCAAGGATAGCAACTCATTCCTCACTGTGCTAATGTTGCTCTTCCATCATTTCTGTGTATGCTGTACCAGGCAGAGCCATGCCAGTAAATGTACACATTTACATGCATTCACCCACAGATTATTACACTGTTCACAGGGAATATGTGGATGAGCAGAGAATATAAAACAATATCAAGTATGATGTATATGTTAGTGAGAAGATCACATTATAAAATGGCATGGGCATAAATGCCCAACAAAAGTCACAGCTGGAATTTATTCTTAAATACACATTTATGAAATTCCAGTGTATTAAAGCATATGTGAGTCCTGGGAAAGAGGCAGCTTCTTCCCAGACCTCCTGCCCAGGGTCATAAGAGCAACACTTCCTGAACTTCTGAGTGAATGTATGCAGGTGTCTTTAATTCACATACAAAGAGGAAAAATTTTCATGCTTGGAGCAAAATAAAAATGCCTGCATGTAATTCTTATGCAGATGAAAGGCTGTTTTAGCATATTCCCTCCCACACAGTCCATCCCAGTGCTCCTTGGCAAAGTCAGGCTTCGCCTCTGCACAAACAAGTCAAAGCTCAACTTTAAAATCCTCTTTTGATGCCCACACAAAGGTATCCTTCACACTTTCACCCAGTCCGTGCTCCAAGTACTCCATCCACACTTTCCTGTTCCTTTCCCAGGAGTCCCAAGCCTCTGAACCATTTTCACTCTCCCCTGGAAGTCTGGGTGAGCAAACTGCCCACCTCAACTTTATCCTGAACCAACCTAAAGCACTTTTGGTTGGAAGAAGTAGCTCTCATCAGGGTGCTCCAAAGCCCAAGAGGAACAGCTCAAGTCTTCAGCAGACATCCCTAAAATCAGCATTCAATGACATTAGATTCATATTTTTTACGTTACTAAGCAGAATTCTTCAATTTTTCCAAGAACAGTCAAGAAAAAGGTTTATTCCACTTCAAAGAGAACTGAGCAAGTTCAGCAATTTCAAAACAGGCTAAATATGTAAATATGTCATGTAATAGACTAAAGTGCAACAAATGTTTTGATGAGAACTGTTCTTACCGTATGAAAACCAGCTTGACCTTTGATGGGGCAGTTTTAATGATTGCAGAAGCATTCTGGTGACTTCTTCCATACAATATCTGATTGTTTATCTGTTAAAAGAAAACGGTTTTCACGTAAGTGGAGAAGTACACCTTGTTTTAATTTATACAACCAAGACTTCCAAGTTTACTGTGGGAAAAGGAGATAAGGCTCAAAGACAGTGTGGTCTGCAAAGTCTAGACCTATACAAAACAAGAAGAAATGCAGAGCTAATTTACTGTTATTAGTAAGCCACAAATGAGAGCCATCTTTTTTTTTTTCACAGATCCCTAGAATGGATTTTAAGGATTGCTCCTAGATTTTTAAAAAACAACTTGATCTGAGAAGAATCAGACAGATGACAACAGCACAGATGCTTAGACAGACACTCCTATACTTTACCTGCAGGCTACTGGACATTTAGGAAAACTGGCTATTAAGATTGTGCTGACTCCTCAGCTCTGCTGAAGGAAACAGAACTGACAGTCATGGAGATGAAGGACAGTTTAAGGATACGCCACATCACTTTTGCTATGCACAGCATAGCACTTAAAGCACAGTAACAGGCACTACTTTGGACACTTTTCTGTGTGCAAGCCATTGCTGTTTTTTCAGAGGGAAACAGCCTGGCTATGGACATGAGCCAGGTGTGCCCAGGTGGGCAAGAGGGCCAATGACACCTGGATTGTGTCAGCAATTGTGTGGCCATAGGACCAGGGCAGTGCCCATCCCCCTGTGCTGGGCACTGTGAGGCCACACCTCGAAATCTGGGGACAGTTCTGGGGTCCCCAGTCCAAGAGGGACATTGAGGGGCTGGAGTGTGCCGAGGGAAGGGAACAGAACTGGAGATGGGTCTGGAGCACCAGGAGTGGCTGAGGGAGGTAGGAGGGCTCAGCCTGGAGAAAAGAAGGCTTGAGGGGACCTTCTCACTCTCTGCAACTCTCTGACAGGAGGGTGGAGCCAGGTGGTGTTGGGCTCTGCTCCCAGGGAACAAGGGACAGGATGAGAGGAAACAGCCTCAGGCTGTGCCAGAGGAGGTGTAGGTTGGTTATTAGGGAAAATTTCTTCATGGAAAGGATTGTCCAGCACTGGCACAGCTGCCCAAGGCAGTGGTGGAGTCTCCATCCCTGGAGGGATTTAAAAGCTGCGTGGATGTGGCACTTGGGGACACAGGTTAGTGGTGGCCTTGGCAGTGCTGGGGGAATGGCTGGACTCGATGATCTTGAAGGATTTTTCCAACCTAAACAATTCCATGATTCAATACTGCAGTTTTTTCCTCCCACTCTTAATTTACAACATAATATTTACATTCACATTTGATATACCAATGCTGTTTAAAACAATAATGATAACGGAGCCCAGGAACAATTTACTAGTGATTATAGAAGGAATTTTTGTTACTGCAAATGTTTGTATTGGATTCGGGGTTTGTGGTCTTAGAAGATTTTTTCATTCAAACAAGAAGTAACTGGCCAAATCTTCCAGCCTTGTGTGATATGGGCTCGTCGGTCAGGTTGGGAACTTCACAGTACTTCCATCTTATTTTCAGTGGGTCAAAACAAGATGTAAGTTCATCAGTTAAATAAGGACAATGCCAGGACAAGAATAAAACCCCTAACACTCGATTGGTCATTGGGATTGAAGTGCAAAGCGTCTACCTACCAAATCATTTACTGTGTAAAGAGAGACCCAAGAAAGGTCCACAAAGGCCTGAGCTGGCATGAAATGATCAGCACTGAGGAAATAACATCATGTCAACATTCCTAATGGTTAAATACGGTTTTGTCTGCAACTGCCGTGGTGGCAAAGATAGGGAGAAAAGCAACATCCTAGGCCAGACTTTGCTAATCAAAGATAAGCTTAAAAATCCAGGGGCAAAAATAAATGCTCAGTTGCATTCCGGCTTCAAGTTCAACTTGAAACTTTCAGTGAGTTTGTTGACTTAATTTCTCCAAGCTCAAGAATAATTTATTCACTGGGAATAGTGTATGCTTTACAAATTGTTTGGATTTAGTTAAATTACCATCAATTCTTCTAAACAGCAGACTTCTTAGATTAAAATTTATAGTCTTTACTCTGGCTAAATTAATCCTATTCGCTACACGTATCAAATAGTCCAAAATTTAATTAGCTGTGAGCTGGGTCTGTAAGTTATAATTATTTAATTACACCAAAATGAAAGCATAATCAAAGTAATATATCTCCACAAGGCTACGGGCTGTCCCACATAGTTATTACAGCCAGTATTAATTTTTTTTTTTTAAAGTGTCACTTTCTTTTGCAAAATAAATTCATGCTGTAGATACCACAGTGATGAGCAAAGCACAAAAGCCTACTTAAATAAAACAAAAAAGAGAGCGTCTAGGATTTCAGAAGAAACACCATTTTAAATCTTTCAATTTAAATAAAGTAACACGTCAGATTAAGCAAATAGTACTTTGAGAGTCAAAATGTATCAATCTGTGCTTTACTTTTTTCATTAGAGATTAGAAAAGAAAAGCAAAGCCTCGACTAAGCAAAAGAAATAAACTGATCTAAATCAACCTCAACTCTTCTTTAAATGTCTCTTTCTATAACCCCTTGGAAAGTCAGCAGAGCACAGAGAAAGATAAAAACATGCTACAGGTATGAGGTCAGGTCAACACACAAGTTCAATCTTTAATATTGCTTTATGGTAGATTTAATCACATATCCTAACTGTACTGTTGCCTTCACCTACAAAAGTTTTGGTTTACAGTTTCATGCACTGAGGTAGCAGAAAGTACAAACTCACGGAAATCTGAGCTCTTAAATTCAGAGGAAAAAATTTAAAGGATTGTTTGCTTCTCAAACTTTAATTTGCAGAAGAGAAACATTAGATATGGATATTAAAAAAACCCGCCAAAACCCCACAGTGTTTTCACTACGTGGCAGTAATGGAAATCCATAAAATTAGTATCATCTGATTTTTATGAAAATGAAGTTAAATGATACCCCAAAGCTAGTAAAATACTGGCGTAGCTTTCTGTAATAATTATTTCTTTGTACCCGTGCAGGAGGTTCCTTCTAACCACAGGAATTGTAGCATTTTGAGATACAACCAGACCCTCTGAAACAATGGAAAAAGTTTCCAGAACTTTTTTATCAGTCAAATTTTATATATTGAAACCCCATAAAACAGACCAAGCTCCCAAATAATAAAGCATGAGGAAAACATTGGAGAGAAAAAAGTAACTAGAATGTGAATTTCCCTTTCCTCACCAAATTTCTTGCTGGGCACACATTCAAACATGTGCATCATCTAAAGTGATCAACAGACCGTAAACTCCATAAGGAGAGAAAACATCCTGCTCTGAGCTGGCAGCTCATCCCCATGGCTTCCCACCTGCAGAGTGTGGAGAGAGAGACAGGACATCGGAAAACCTGTGCCCTCCTCCACAACAGCTTTTCCATCACAGCCTTACCTATTTGCAGCTTTAAAATCACCACTTAAAACTAACCTTAACTGTATACAAAGTATTTTTTCCCTCCTTTGGAAAAAATTAAAAGGACATAGGCATAGGTTGCCCAGAGAAACTGTGGATGCCCCATCCCCGGAAGTGTTCAAGGCCAGGTTGGATGGGGCCTGGAGCAACCTGGTCTAGTGGAAGGTGTCCCTGCCCAGGGCAGGGGGTAGAACTGGGTGAGCTTTAAGGTTCCTTCCAACCTAAACCATTCTATGATTCTATTCTACGATTCTGTAGAAATCCAAAAACAAATAAACTGAGAATAAAACACATTTTATGAAACATAAGTAGCATTGTGAATTTGGCTGGGTAACTAATTTACTTGGGCAATATACTGCTGTATCTATTATATTATTACAGCATAACTTCAATTTATCTAAGCATAGCGATAAAAATGCACTTCACACAAAAGCTCTCTGGCTTTGAGCTATGACAAAAATGACACAAAAAAATAAAAAGTAATAATTGCCTCTCAGGCAACAGTCCAGAATGGACAACAGGCAAACTCTGTGGTCAGTCTTGACTCTGAAGACTGGTTTTTACTCTTTCAAGAAGTGCTGCGGCCTCAGACAACAAAACAAAGAATCACAGAATGGGTTGTGTTGGAAGAGACCTTAAAGATGATCTCATTCCAACTCCCCTGCCACAAGCAGAGATACTTCCACATGCAAACAAGCAGTTTCCTTCCACCTCCTGCCTCATCTTCATCAAGATAAGCAAGGATGGGGAGTTGGCAGCATATCCCAACATCAGTAATTTAGCATAACTGGGCTCTCAACAGCTTGGTTTATTAATAGAGCACAGTTGAGTCTCTTATGGAGAGATGATAATAATAATAATAGCAGGGTGGATTCTGCAGTGTGAATAAAACCTCCCAACAGGACAGAGCCATGCAGAGCTCAGGAGCAGCAGGGCTCAAAGCACAGGGACAGCTCCAGGTGAACACACTGCGGGCCATGCTGGGCACAATCACAAACAGGACTGAGCCCAGACTAATAAGACTCGAAGCAGTGCAGACACCTGCACTAAAACAGCAAGAGTGCGAGGTAGGGACACCACAGATGGTTCCTCTGCTTGGAAAAAGAAACGAAAAGCAGAACTTGTGCCCAGTAAAAAACACATTCTTCTGCACAGAGACCAAATCCCGACCCAAGTAGTTTTCCTCCATGTATGACAGCAGGATGAAAGGACCTTCTCTCTCAAAAATCTGTTTTCTTCAGCCACATACCCATCCGAAACACATCACTGAATATGGAAATGATTAAAAAATAATGATTACATACAACTTTTTTATGTGATCTGCATTTCCCTCAATGTACAGGCTGTGAAAACAAGCCACGATCATGCTCCCAGAAGACTACTGTTGTTTGCGGAAGCTAAAAGTGAGATGATATTTCATTAATTCACTGACAAAAGATTTTATGAATAAGGTGCTGAGGTACATCCTTCAATTGAATCCAATCAAACTCCAGTTCAAAAGAAAAATGAACAGGTAATATCTATCCATCTCTAACTCCATCCCATTAACCTTAACTCCATCAAAACCCACAGGGAGTAGTCTGCACATAGTAGTAATGGAGCAAGACTAAGCAACAGGATTCGCTGGGACACCCAAGGACAGTGCAGAGATGCCAGAGGCTTCCCAAGATGTGAATTCCTTCTCTTGTTGATACGTTCCAGTATTGAAAACTGATGTTTAATCACAGATGCAAATATACCTAAAACATGCAGTTAGATGAGAATCAAACATGAGCTCTGTCATTTCCTCACTTCTGAGCACCCGAGTTTGCAATTCATGCTCCTCTAACATACTTCGTTGTAAAAGACACTGCAAGTAAAGTCAGTTGACCACGCTGACCTCTGCATCCCTGGCATGGAAGCAGCATGAAATAATATTGGAGATATTCAAAAGCCATCTGGATACAATCCTGGGCAACTGGTTTGATGTGGCCCTGCTTGAACAAGGGAGTTGGACCAGATGACCTCAGGAATTGTTCTCCTGCCCACCAACAACACACCTTTAATTTGATTGCAAAGGTAACCAAGAGAAGCAGTTACTAAAGTCTTTTGAACTTTTTATTTGAAGTTTGGCATTTTTGAGATGGAGAACCTCACTTTTCTTCCAGTGGAAAAAAAAAAAAAAGAAAATCTTTTTATCTCCAGCTTAACAGGGAGAGGAATTAGAACAGCACCACCAATTTGGAAAATGCTCCTTATAACATGGCTCATCCATGCAAATCCCAAGCCTTGAGGGATATGTGATTAATCACAGATGGTGCATCTTTCAAGTACTGCTGGCACTACTTAACATTAGATCTTCTCTTCTACCAGGAACTACCAATGATATGCACAGAGGAAATCAGTACTGTGAGTTCTTTCAACTGGTATGCACCCAAAACTCAACAATTTGCCTTTTTTTTTTATACCATTAAAATTCAGTGTCAGGGATAGAAAAATATAAATTTGAAGGAGCAAGTAATTTTCCTACCCTACTCCATTACGGTATAGACCTTCACACCATTTCTCACACTTAAAATGAAAATAACAAATTTCAGATGGGGGTGTTTTTATAGCAAAACATCTTTCTTGTACTATGTGTATTGAAAACCCCTAATTGCAGAACTGTTAGACAACAACAAATGCTTAGCCAATTCTGAGTACTCCCAAGGTATCCCCAGGCAGTCAAACTGCTCTTCTCAAGTCAAGAAAAGTGAAAAAATAGGTGGTTTTCTGATTGCACAGAGAGCTGCTGAAAGATCAAAGCATCACCACCCACGGAGTACAGCAGGTCAGCATATCCCTGCTCTTCAGTGAGAGCTTCTCTCTCAGGGTAAGATCCCCGGAGATGGATGATTTTTTTAAACCACTGAAGCAATCATGACGCGGGGAATCACTGCAGGTACCGCAGCAAAGTGTCATTTTGCAACGGTCAAAAAATCAGATGAAGTGAAGGAAAGCTGTGCTTTCAGTCTGAAGGTGAAGGAAGGAGATTGGAGGAAAGGTGAAGACAAAATACTCCAGTTGCTAATGAGCTCTCTTGCCTCGTGGGTGAACTTGTGCCAGACACAACTAAACAAAATAAGTATTTTAAACAGATTATAGCATGAAATTTATTTTCAGGATAGGGAATATCCCTGTCATCTGTAAAAACACATATGGTAACTTTGAGGGGTTTTGGGTTTTTTTTAATGTAAGGTGTGAATTTCCCTGTAAAACCACATATGCACTACAAGGATGGATTTACTGTCCCCTTCCTGCCTTTCAACAGTCCCTCCCAACGCAGAGCTTGTGAACATGCTGAGAGCACAGACTTCGCTGACAAGACATTAGTTTTCACAGGCCAATGATTTTTGTTTCACTGAAAACACATTTACCTGCCAAAGGCCAAGTTCTCAGTTGGCATAAATCAGCACAGCTCCTTCCCTCAGCCACCTAATTCCACTTGCAGGCTTTATTTAAGGTTCAAATGATGGCTCCACATATGCCTCTCCCTCTCTCCTCATGAGCCTTGCTTAAGAGCTAAAGGAAACACTTACTTCTAGGAGCTCATCACCAATGTGCATCCTTCCATCTCGTCCCGCGGGTCCATCTGGATTGATCCCAACTACAAAGATGCTCATCCGGGAGCGGTCCTTGTTGCCAGCGAGGCTGAGTCCCAGCCCATTTTTGTCCTTCTCAAGCTCAATAATGTGCAACTCTCCTGGGAGATCTGCATATCTTTGCCTGATTTTTTCTAGGAAGGTCAAACATAAAATGAGTTAGAACATGAAATAACTTATACACAGATGTTCAAGAACACATACAAATACGCTAGAAATTTATGACTTCTCAGCAAACAGTGTTTTTAACAAAGGTCTTTTCAGCACAGACTCTAAAATACTGTTTGCTGTGTGTGTATCATTCACACAGCAAAATGCAGCATCAGCTGCAAATATTGTTCACATTAAACCCACACTATTTTAATTATTTGTACAACAGCCTGCTTCTAAACCAAAAATTTTCTGTAAGGAGCATAAACAAGGAAATTCCAGAGGTACCTTTACTGTACAAACCCCATCAAATTCAGGAAACCCTCATAAAGTTCGAGCTGGTTAATTAACCACTGCGGGAAACTGAAGCCCTTAATGGTTCCAACATTACTGCAGACTCATATCTCAAGGTAAAACCTTCTGCTTCTTTCTAGTGACTCAGGACTCTGCTCACCATGCTCTGCTTAACACGAGGTGCTGCTGCGCGGGCGATTACGCAGAGCAGATGTCAGTGACAATGTAGATGAGTGATTATGCTTTTAAATGCAGCTTCACTTGATATTAAGGTGGTTATTTGTCTTTCATCTACATTTCAACCATCCCTGTGACAAGAGCTCAATGTATTTACAAAGTTATTTGAAGCACACTGCGTGGCTGTGGATGCTGACAGTTTAATCTGACTGTCTTTTCACCAACATCTATCACTGTTGCTGGTGAGGGTGATTTTTTTTTCTGCCTGCTTTTCCTTTACAGATTTTAAAGCCAGTTTTAAACATCCAATGCTTCAGATAGGCCACACATTTAAAAAAGCAAGTCAAAGGATATCGCCATGACTGGATGTCACCTTTAGTACAGAGCCCAAGGTGAAAGAAACTGCTGCATTATGCATTAAAAGGAGAAATAAGGGATATTCTATGTTCGACCATATCCCTGAGTCAGCAGCAGGAGCTAGATCAATATTAGCTACTACCATCCTCCTGGGGAAGCATATTTTAATAGTATGTTTAACTACTGTAGTGAGTGTTCCCATGACAACAAGAAAGAGGGAAAAGAGCTGGGGAAGGTGAGAGGGAGGCAACTAAAAGTGAATAAAAACTGCTGAGAAGAAAGGTGATGAAGTAGAAACGTTCCTTCCACATCCCCTGTGCTGTCAGGGTGATTTAGCCAAACTTGGGTCATTCCCAGCAGCTCTTCTCTCCAACGGTCCTTCCCGAGTAATTGTTCCAGCTGCAGCAGCCCCTTGTGCCTTGGCAGAGACCACTGGGACAAAGGCAACAGCCTTCCATCTCCAACCCCAGGTGCACCAAAGAGCATTACCTGCACTCAGAGAAACACACACAAGAACCAGCTCTCCCACCGTTGTATTTATAGGCTAGCATTTTCTGCCACATTCAAAATCCCTGGTGCCTGAGCCTAAAAGCTGGGGTGTGTACATTAAGGATGAGATGTTATCCCTACAAAGCTGTTAAAGCTCTCCAGAGGTCTGTTACAAAATCAGAATATTTTAAAGAAATGGATAACTCATTTTTTACTATCAATTACATGCCAAAAAATTCATATAAGTGCATTAAACGGTAATCCATGTAGCTGCAGAATTCTTTAATATATTTCTTAGGTAATGGGGTCAAAATATAATTAGAGGTGTGATTTGCTACATGAATTTGGAAGCTGTTTCTTGTACGCAGGATACGTCCTGAAAAAAAACAGCAAGAGGAAAGGTCTTGAAAATTGTGCTTCTGAACAACAGGAGATACAGGCATGTTTATTCATATCACCAAGGTTTAATTTACTTTGCCCATGAAGCAAGTCCAGACCCGAAGAGCATCAAGACATTTGCTGCCCACCACAATTAGACAAATAACTCATTACAGCTGCAGTATATCCCAGAACAGGTAATGGGTAGAAAAGGGTTTTCTTATTGATTGCATTTTTGTGGACAAAGGAAAGACTCAGTGCTGGAGGGATGCTGTTGACTGATCATTGCGCTGCCACAATTCCTTTCACTGCTTGTCGTACACAGGGAACACATCTCACTTTCACTTGCCAGAAGCAAGGAACATGTCTAAAGCATATTTTTAACAACTTACAGTCAGAAGCATGGAAAAAAACTGAAGAAGCAACGAACGCACACACTTAAATGCAGTACAGATGAAGCTGCACACCTTCAGAGCCTGCTTCAAAACTCATTTCTTGCTTGTCAATAAAACTGCTTGAAATTCCCCAGCAGGAGCAGCCCTGTGACATTGCAAACACACATTGCTCCAGCCTCTGTCTGCAGACATAGTGCCTCTGAGGCTGCCAGTAAGTCTGTAATTCCGCAGTGTTTCCTCCTCAAAATGAGTTTTCTCACATGGGAAAAATGTTAGCAGTTCAGAAGCACACATCGATTCCTGTTCTGAGCTGGGCTGAAACTAAAAGTAAGTTTAAGTCCTCCAAAAATTAGTAGTTCGGGCAATTGCCTGGGACAAGACAGAGTCCCACCAAAGTTTCTGGCCTGCCTGCATTGGGCCAGGACTGGAAAGCTGTTGAGCTGATTCCCAGCTCAGCGCTCCAGCTGTGCCATAATCCCCCACTGGGGGAACAAATCATTGGGTAAAGAAAAATTTATCTGGGCAAAAACGAGAGATCAACTCCAGGGGTCATCAAATTGCTTCTATTTATTAAGAGATTGGATTGTTACGGCTTGTTTTTTTTAGGGTCTTCCGTGTTGCCTTATTTGTTTGAAGAAAATCTTACTCACATGGAAGGAATCATAGAATCAGCTGGGTTGGAAAAGACCTCTGAGATCATCAAGTCCAACCCTTGATCCAACACCACCATGGTTACTAGACCATGGTACTAAGTGCCACATCCAGTCTCATCTTAAAAACCTCCAGAGATGGAGAATCCACCACTTCCCTGGGCAGCCCGTTCCCATGCCTGATTACCCTCCCTGTAAAGAATATCTAACCTAAACCTCCCCCGGCAGAGCTTAAGACTGTGTAGACTAAGCCCTTCATTCTAAATCATCACATTCATTTCCAAAGCAGCTATTAGAAACAGCTGAGGTGACTAAATGATAAAATAGTGGGAGATCACGGAGAAACCACGAAGATGCTTCATGCTGAGCACCATTTCCAGCCTGGCAGGAGGGCACTGCTTTCCAGTGCTGCTGGAGAAGAGACACGTTTGTGTGGACATGCTTCTGCACGTCGGGACTAGCAGAGACACCCCGGCTTTTTAAATCAAGCCTCCCTCAGCACATGCTGCCTCCTCCCTGACCAACAGAAGGTTCTGGCTCTTCCCAATCCCACCTCCTGCAATTAAACCCTTGGAAGGGCTGTCCTCACCAGCCTTGCTCCATAAATGATAACTCCGCTATTCCAGTGGATGTTGCTTCAGTCATTCAATCTGCATACAAATACCCTTTGGGCATCCAGCTGACTTCCTACAACACTGTCATGGTAGTCTCAGTCTGCCTCTTAATAAGAATCTCATAAGATTATTTTAAAAAAGTATTTACTGCTTAAACAAACGTGCATCTAAGGCATCTTCTTTCTAATGCCTTTTTCAGCTGTTTTTTCTCCCCTCCAGCTGGTATCACTTTTCAGTTGCCTGCCTAGCGTTGGGGAGCCAGTTAGCATCTGCTTTTGCAAAGAATTCCATTATCTGCCTTCATTACCAGATACTTTACACAAGGCAATTGTAATTCTGTTGTTGCTGCATTACACATGGGACACAGCGATTCCTGTTTTGGCACCACATTCGGTGACAATATGCCTATCACAACTTTTACAAACATATCTCACCAAGGATATTTAACTGCTAATATTGCATCCAGGTTCTTTTAAAAATACTACACAGCTGTAACATGAACTAAAAGCACAAGTAAACACTTTAGTGATCTCTCCTGCAATAATATCTCCCAGTTATATTAGCAGACAATTACATTTCAAAGAGAAACCCTGGAAATGGAAGACAACTGCTCTCAAACAATATACTATTATGCTGCTGCATATGTTTCCCTGCCTCAGCCACTATTCCTATTATATTAAACAGAGAGATAAAAGAAATAAATGGGGACAATATGGTCAGGATATTGGAGTTTGCATGATCTAGTATTGCAACAAACACACAATTTATCTGCACAGCAAAACCAGACACCACTTCTCAGGAAGGCAAAAGGTTCTTTAAATTACAGAGAGATATAAAGCACTTGAAAAGGGCTGAGAAGCCTGTTTCCCAAACCTGCTGAAATATCCAGTTAAATGAGCTGAAAGGGAAGAGGTATTGCTTTGGAAAATGGTGTCTCTGTGTGATGCAAATGAGAGTCCATCTAGAAAGGTAAAAGGAGGATTGAAAAATCTCTGGATGACTCAGCTAGGTGATTTGGTTTAGTATCAAATGCTCAATATTAAAACTGTCAAGGCAAAATACAGAGAAAAGAAAGGGGAAAAAACACCACAGAGAGAGACAGAGCCGGTATTTGTATATAGAAGGTGATACTGAGGATTTTACATCCCTCTTGTGTCACGTCAGATAACTATTAGCAACATATGCTGGTTTTTGGAGACTTTACAATGATCTCATTTATCAGCCTGTGTTCATTCTAATGTGTTTAGCTCCCATTTTTTATTACATAGCACATAACATGGTTACAGTCCTGGCCTTTTCCGAGATTTCCCTGCTCAGACAGCAGTGCTGCAGCATCAGAACCACTGTTCTTCACTTAGTAATGATAGACATCAGAATGCAGGCAGCATCCACTACACAGAGCCAACCTTGCATATCAAGCAACTAATTCCCTTCCTGATTTCACTATAAACATTAAAAAAAAAATAATGTAGGAAGTCCCTTGAAAGCTAACCCTGGAGCTGTGAGGGCAGCACGTCTAATTTACTGATTACAATTTACAAGAACCTAAATAAGCATATTGAAGGGACCATAATTGAACAAATGGGGTTTAGAATTCTCCCACTACTAATAATATAATAAGCTTATTGTTTTAATCTTCCCACTAGCCCTATGTTCAGCTCCAAGGAGGCAGACAGTTCTTCAAACCTTATCTCAAAAATGATGCACTCGTCTCTTTTCAAAGCTTTAAATTGAAAAATAGAGACAATTTCCGTAATGCTTTTTAAAATTCCACTAAATCACTACAATTCTCTTCTTGGTGACCAGCAAGCATGAGAAAAATAAGGCAGCTGTATTAAAAACTGGCAAATCTAAATGGAAGAGCCAGAGATCATGTTCTACCCAGTCCCCCTGCCTCAGTTGTTGAGAGGAGAGGACAGAGTCTGCCATATCTTTGTAAGTGCTATTATCTCCAAACCTGGTGGCAGGAGCATCCCTGCAGTGGGATGGGGCAGCTATGGATTCCCCATCTGATCCAGAAACACAGTGCCCCCTACAATCTCCCTTTGACAGCCACACCATTTCTTTGGCAATACTTTGCTTTGAGTACGCCATTCATTTACCAAAACTGAAGAGAAGATTTGCAGAGGAAAATAAACCCCAGCATATCATTTGGCATACTTCAATTAATGTTCCCTTTTAAAAACAGACTTCCATGGACCCTTCCTCCCCAAAATACTGTCACCCAAAATACTCTAACGTTACTTTTAATTCTATGAGAGAAAGAGCAGGCACCAGGTGCCACACAGAAAAACCTCCAGATGAACAGCTGAGCTGTGGGCTTTACACACCCCCACAAACACAACTCACCTGATCTGAAGTGGAAAAACAAGTGTACATTAAACTCTCCTGAGACAATATCCTTACCCTAACTTGAAGATTCCCTCTTTTCTTCTTCTTTTGGGCTATTATTTGGTATCTCTGAGTGTTCTCTCTCCTCATTGCTCCCTCCAGCTCAGGCTCCCATTCCATTTTGCTCCTCTCATGCCACGCAAACACTTGCGGCAGCTTCTCATCTCACACAAGAAAACTTTCCTTCTCCTCCAATGCTCTCCTTAAATCCCACTTGTTCCTCACATCACTTTCTACAGTGGAAGGCAAAGATTTCTGGTGGTGCTTGTGAACTACTCCAGGAAGAAGGGTATAATGAGAATTTCCACAATCCACTTCAAGTGCCATTTCAGTTTGTTCCCGTGAGCAGGTGGCATTTAGAAACAGTTATCATTAATTATTTCTTCCTATAATCAAGGAACTGTCACACACCAAAAGACAACAGCAGAGAGAAAAATGGCTGAAAACCAAGGTAACTGCAGTCCATAAAATCAGGGAGTATCTCCAACGCTTGCAACATCTCACACCACCATTTTGAACTAATGGACTTCTTGTCAACCATTTTTTTCCATATTCAGGCCCATATTTCCTTATGCAGGTTTCATTCTAAAGCTGCAGTTTTATTACACATTTGAGTCCTCCAAGGAACAGATATTGTATATTTTTTTTTTAATTAGATGAGAAGGCTACAACGAGTCTATTCATTCCAATGTTTATCTCAGATCTTTTAAAAGGATATTTAGTGAAGGTGGGGTAAGTAGAGCATCCTGATGCTAATAATTTCTGATTATAAGGGAATCTGCCCTCCCCTCACACAATACTTCCACTCATTTGCCTTTCAAATGATGCATTAACCTCCATGGAAGCACTTAGGTTTCCTCAGAAGTGACCTCCTCTGGGTCCTGTGATCTCGCAATCAGTCAGTGTAGCTGAGCTCAGCTCCAGTTGATGATCCCACAGTCTTACAGGCTTTAGAGGAAAGGACTGGCAAACTGGTTGTTTCCTCTAGATAGGAGACACACTGCTGGAGCATCAGACTGCCACTAGTTGATTAAACACAATCAAATAGCAACAGACATTTTTTCTTTTGACAAAATCCTCTATGAGTATACAAATAGTTATGTGTAAAAATGTATCAAATCATGATTATGCCTGGGCCCACAAAAGGCTCAACTGAAGGGATTTTGAAGCAATTACAACCTTAAAACGTGGAGTAGGCTCAAAAGCTGCCGCAGACCCCATTTTTAAGAGAAAAATCCCATAAAAATACTCTACTGTAAATTACTGCAGTATATTTGTGGTACCATGCAGTTTAAGTCATCTAAGGCCAACACACTGCAGTCTCCAGAGCTTCCCAGCCTGTGTGGTGGTGATGGCATGGAGCAGCCTGGAGATAAGGCTCAGCTATCACAGCTGCACCTCCCCAGAGAACAGTCTTGCTCCTATTCTGCTGAGGTTTGCCTAACACAGCTCTCTGGGAAGCCTGGATGTGTGAACAGCGTAAGAACGTTAGAAAATACTGCTTTCCACCTGCAAAGTCCCAAGGAAATTTCAGCTATCACCTGGCATCAACACGCCCACCAAGCATCAGGGATCCGTAAGGATGCACGACAGACACGCACATCACATTCCCAGATGCTGTGACAGATGATGTTTTAACAACTCCTTTTACAAGGCAGTTCTGGAAAATATCTCACAACTGGGACAGAAATTTCTTTTCTAACCTATTCTTTCTGGTAGAGTCACAGAAACATAGAATACCCAGAGCTGAAACGGACTCATAAGGATCATCAAAGTCCAACTCCTGGTAGGACCAGGTTTTCTGGTTTGCTTCTGATCACATTGCTCTGCTGGGATCCATAATCCATTCCCTACATTTGGATTTGAAAGCTGTTAGTTCATTTTATGGAAGAGCAAGAGCGTATGAATATGGGGAATTCAAATCCATTGCTTTTCTGCTTGGTCTCAACACAAAAAAATGAATAGTGTGAACATTTAGATTCTTCCTCCCCTGACAGTAATATGGCGCAACTTGATCTGAGTGTTTCATCTTTAAATAATGATGTTCCCACAAAGAAATTGGCACAGCCACTATCTTGGAATCTTTCTGCACGGAGTCTAATTAAAGAGAACTGTGTCAGACTACTGTCAGAAACTGAGAGTTTGTTACCTAATGAAGACTTTTAGGGGCCCAGTGATAAGTAACTGTAAGAGGCAGCACAGACAACACCTCTCAGAAGGTGATGAGACATTTCTTGCTTACTGATTCATTCAACTCAATTAATTTAAAGACCTGCAACGAACCTGAACCTTCTCTGTGTAGAGGTGGACTAGAGAAAATGGGAAGACTTCTGGATTTAATAATAAAGACTTTCTGACCAGCAAACACAACCTGTATTGATGAAGGCAAAAGTCAACAGAAAATTCTTAATGGAAGGTCTCCAGGAGAACTGCCATCAGTTGGATGTGTCATCTGGGACTATAGAGCCCAGGAAAATGCCCAGAGTTATGCTGGCAAATACAGTGCAAGTCCCATGAAACATTGATCATGATCAGCTACTTCAGGTGTGATTTAAACCAATGGTGATCTTAATTATAAATTTTAATCCTCTTTAATATTTTTAGGTTTTAGTTATTTTGCTAAAGATTGATTGTAACTAGTTGGTTACTACAAAAATACATTTATTTGCCACTAAATATTGTACTTACTTTGCATGTTCTTTCTTTAGGCCAACCATGGGGATATAAGTATTATAAGTAGATATATAAGATATATAAGTACTTAAGAAAATATAACATTTACAATACATCTGTCACTTGTCAGATATTGTGAACAATTTTCCTTCTACACTATATATTTTCCCTAACGACATACACTGTTTGTATTTGGATAGAAATGAGACTGTAATTAAAACACAAGCAACAGCTTTGTAATAAAAATATTGCATACAAACATGCCAATTATGATTAATACAAGAAAAATGTTTTTATTGAAATGTTTTCTTTTAAAACTGGAATATTTAACAGAAGCATTGTTTTTCTCAGGGTAGATAATGGAGGTTCTGTGGTTATCAAACCTATTTTTAAAGGGTCTAATTTCTACTTTGTCAAGGGTTTCCTTTTGTCTGTCTTTGAGCCTTCACACACACCTCATTAACGATGAACGCTGTGCAGTGACCTCGGAGGAGGTTCTGCTATCACACCATGGCCACAAACACTTCCAGAATTTTCCAACTGACAACTCTCAACTTCACACTCTGAGTTTTATTCATAGACCAGCAAAGAAAAATATCCTTTTTCAGCTCCTAACAAGTTGTTCAAGTTTGATAAGCTATTTTCATTCCCACTGAATGAGTTGTAGAAAGAATAGGGCTTTGTTTCAGGCTGCTGAGGAAAAAGTCAAAAGCTGGGTTTTTACTACAGTCAGTGCTAGGTCCAGATTTCTCTCAATTCTCTGGGTACACACATACTTTAAATGAAAAAACTATTCAGGAAAATTATGCTAATAGGTTAGAGTATGCTCAGAACTTTACGTAGATTGCCTTTTAAAACTTAAAATGCATGTTAAAAGCAGAAAGTATTTGATTTAAATTAACTGCAAATCTAATTTAAATTTAAAAGCAGTTTAATATTAAAAAAGATGCATATCCAGATTTTAAAGGGCATAAGGTGACAGAGGGTTCACTTATAGAAGAGACCTGACCAGCCTCATAAGGTCTTTAATACTGTTTATCTCCTCATTTTTTATAAATTTAGACAGCTATCAACATTTTGTTAGGTTTATACCTGGTTTGTCTTCCATTAAACTGATTACAGCTCCTCAAACACACACTATCTGATGACTTTTGAATTTGGAGCTGTCAAATTGTACTTGAGTCATCAGGCTTTGTTTGTTTAAGAATAAACCTGAGTTCCCCAAAGTCATGGTTTACCTTTGATGGCTGAGGTGAAATGAAAAATGAGAGTGAAAAACGACTGACACCTGGTAAAATAAGAATGAAAGATGACAGCACCTGGCACTACTGCAGATTTCTGTGCCTCGGAACAAAACAAACACACACCTATAATTACACTTTAAAGACTCCTGTTAATAAAAACCTAATAATAACTATTCTGCTATATTTTTCTATATCTTCAGCTATGATGCGTATATTCCATTTATGGTGTCCAATGTGTTAATCACACTATTAAATGTAGAGTAGGCACCAGGCTTCAAGTCCAAGAGAGATCTACAGCTAATAAGACAGAAACCTACTCCTATATCTCCAAACAAGGCTTCTGATACCTAACTTGGCTCTCCCATGATTAAGGTTTAGCCCATGAGAAGTCCCATGAGAAGGGGAGCTGAAGGACAAGGTCTGGTGCCAGACTCCTGCAGGTCACCAAAACCCCAGAAACCCATTTCTCCTCCATGGTGGAGCTGTTTCCAGCAGAATATTTGAGAGGATGACAAAGTGAACAGTTCACATGTAGCTAAAGAACTAAAATACAAATTTCCAGGCTGAAAACACACTGTTTGATTATTGCAAAAGAGAAGGGCAACCAAATAAAGAATTAAATGTCTCTTCTTAAAATGAGAAAGCAAGAGTTTTAGGAAGAATTTTAAATTCTCCTGTGCAGTGCTAATAAAAACACAGACTTTTTCCCTAGTACAGAAAATATCAGACAGCAACTCTTGCATTTACACAGCCAGCTGCCATTTTCCTTTTCCATCAGGTGAGATGGGGGGACCTGGACAGATGATTGGATAACAATTCCTTCCCACACAAAATCTCCTGGTTTTTATCACTGAAATCATAAACCAGCCTAAATAAGCCACACATCTTATTTAATCAGCTGCCTTGAGAGTCTATTGAAGGAGTTAATCAGGTTTGTGCTGCACTTATGACATCATAACACTTGACAGATTTGATTACATAAAACAATATTTTGTATTAGAAGTTCTATTTTGATTATTTTTAATCTCTGCAAAGGACAGAGCCTGGCAGACCTGTTTTTTCTTCCACAAAGAAGATTCAGAAAATAAATGTACCAGGGTCAGACACCTTTGCTTCAAATAAGAAGTGCTAAGCAAAGCATTAATTCCTCTGAAGAAGAAAAATTATATCATAAACAAGTGAACAGAGTATTTGAACAGACTTTTTTTTTGGTACCAAAATATGTTATTAGGCAACAAATGGTTTCTCTTTAATGTACTTAATGAAATAAAGATATTAATGCATTAAGCTTTGAGCATTTTTTAAAATGAACTCAATTATAATCAGGAAATTGATGATGTATGTGAACACAGACTTGCAATATGTCAAGCACTCTCTTTTTCCTTCTGGCAAAAGAAATCCATCTCCGAGGATTTACCCAAGAGGAAGAGCTAAATGGATAAACTTCACTATATTAAATAGACTCACTTTTTCCACTCTGACTGGAGGAGCAAATCAACTAAGAGAAAGTTAAAAAATAAAGGCTTGAGGGAAAAATAAGAGTGGGGTATGGCAATTTTTACTGTAATTCTTCTGAGTAGATATTCAATAGACTTTTTTTTTCTCTTACGGAATTCAGCCTTCAAACGGGATGATTCAGATGCATCTATGACTTACTCTTCAGGAATAAACATTGTCTTTTGGGTAAGTTGGAACTCCATGGATCCTCCTTTTAATTCTATTTTATTTTTAAATTTACATGGCCATCTAACCTCTGGAAACTGTGGTGTGGTGCTCCAGAAGGCTCAAGATGCTTTGTGTCTCTTACGACAGATGGTCAAGCAAGACACTCAACAGATGGCAACCAACCAGAAGAGATGCCAGGTCTTCCCTACTGCAGTCCTGGGGTTATGCTCCGATGTTTATTAATTACATTTTAATCTCTTAATTTATATTAAGTTTAGTTCTAATATGGCAAATAATTTTATTCTGTTTTTCTATAGGAACAAAGCATATGCAACCATCCCCTGTGCAACCCAAGCTGCTGCCCCCAAACTTTTGAGCGTGCTGGCCAATTGCAAATCTGATGGTGGACCAGCGGTCTCAAAGGAACTATAAAAGGTTCATGAAAATAGGCAGGAGAGAAACCTGATAAATGCCCTGACTGGAGAAAAGGCTTCAGTGTGAGATCACACTTTATTAAAGCGTCAAAGAATTCACATGAGAGAAAGGCCCCAGAACCGCTCCAGCCACAGGAAAAGCTTAAATCAGAGCTCACACCTTCCTCAACATCCAAGTCAGGCAAATGGGAGACACAAATCTGTAGGAATCCAACTTCATTAGCTGCAGCACTTACAGAACTACTCATTAAAATCTTCACAACTCTGCACTCAAGCCCTGGCTGGAGGTACCCACCTGGTACCTCTGTCCTCCCTCAAAACGGCTCTTCTGAGTCCAGAAATCAGCCAAAAAGGCAGAGGAGGAGTTCTGCCAATACACAGCTGTCAAGGGACAGGCAGGAGGGGCTGGAGCAGATGTACCAACTGGCTGCTATACAGCCCCATCCAGGGATGCCGGAAGGGTTTCCCATTGGATTGCTCCAATGCCAGGAGTCATCCACCAGCAGCTGCTGCTGGTGCTGCTCACTCTGCCCTTCTGAGCACTGTCCCTGACATATGTCACTGTGCCAGTCCTGCCCTTTACATCACCACAATATGCCTCCTGCACACACAAAAGAATGACCACAGCATTCTGTCCCCGAAAGGCTTCACTGAACTCCCCATTCCTCACAAAATCCCTTTCCACTTCTTTCTTGGCCCTTGCTCATTAGCTGCCCGTGCTCACCCTCGCATACAGCTCTGCTTGCTCACTCATCCATCACATCCCTGTCTCATCTCATTTTTCCCTCTTCCACTCTTCTCCCAAACCTTCAGCAATACCTCACTACATACCACACTGGCAGGCTGGTCACTCAATGGCTTTCTGCCCTTGAAAAACAGTATTTAAAGAATCACATCTTCTATACAAACCATATTTTAGAAATCACATCATCTATAGTTCTAACAAGCCAATCCTGAACCAAACCCTTGCTGTTAAATTACAGCATTGTCTATTTAAATCCATTAATGATGCACAACAAAGTGATACTGTATTAATCCTTAAATAATCTGTTATATCCCTTAGAACGATAACAGGTGATAAAATGGAGGAAATTACAGCCAAACCTTATGGCTTTAAAACAGATTTTTTTGCCAAACACTTGAAAAAAAAGTAGTTTCTGGTTCAGAACACAGCTGGCATCAAGGTTTACAATTCAGTGCAGAAAAATGTCTAGATCTGAAGGTCCAAGTTGCAGGTAAGCCTTGCACAGGGAGCAGGAGGGTCCAGCACTGAGGGAATCTCATCCCTCCTCCTTCCATGGGCATCCACCTGTTCTGCTCTGGCTGAGTGGCCCCAGCGACTACGCTACAGAACAGTCACAACTCGGCCAGACAAATTTAAGGACCATTTCACACTGCAGTAGTACAGGATACACTTTGGTGTTGTTTCAAGGTACAGCAAATGCTGTTGTTTGCTGTTTACTCTCAGAGCACCTGGAGGGATGGAAACTCAGGAGCATAATATCTTTAAAAACCATTTGGAAGGTGCAATACCTCTCTGCTCTCACAAGCATTGCATTAAGAGTCATAACTGTATGGGCACATACAAGCAAATTCCTTTTGCCTTCATACCCTCTGACATTTCCATCCAAATTCCTCCCAATTTAGGGATGTGATTCAGCTCTTAAATAACAGCACACTACAAGTATGGGAACTTATGTAAAATATCTCATAATATTCCCAGGACCAGAGTGGGAAGTCTGTACCTCTACTACAAGATACTAGAAAAGTTTAATATTTACAGGTTAAAAAAATGCTACTTAAACCTACAATTCTGAAACAGCAGAAAAAACATCAATATTTTATAAACCTGTAATAGCTAATGCACTTGGTTTTCAGTTAAGAGATATGAAAACCCCTCTGAAACTACCTGAAGTATTGAAAAAAAACCCCCAACCCAAAAATCTCAACTGCTAAAAGCATTTGGTATCTAAAGAACAATCACAAAATGGTTTGACAACAAGGTTTACCACTTCTGACTTAGAGCAATTTGCATAATTCACCTGTAGCTCTGTCCCCTGGTAGTAGTACACTCATCACCTGAGCAGAACTTGCAAATTTGGCTTGCTCAGCTGCTGCTGTTGGATGGCACTGGCTCCTGGCTCAGTGCTGGCCTGTCTGCAGGCCCTCCCCCACAATTAAGCCTTGTCCTTCCTGCAGACCACGACCCCAAACAGTCCTCTCAACTGTCCTGTTCCCCTGTTGTATGTTCTAATTCACGAACCCCATTAATCCATTTTGTTCCTCTTCTCCCTTATGTTCTCAAAACAACTTCAGAATATGATGCCAACATCAACTCTGCTCCTGGATCTGGAATTCCAGAATGATTTGGATTGAACAGGACTTTAAAGCTCATCTCATTCCAAACCCCGTCCACTAAACCAGGTCACTCCAAGCTCTGTCCAACCTGGCCTTGAACACTTCTAGGGATGAGGAGTCCATGACCTCTCTGGGCAACCTCAGTACTGTAACATTTCCTCCAATAACTTTTTGGAGAAGCAGAGACAGGGAAGCACAAGCCACAATCTCCAAGCACTGATGAAGTAAACAGACGTGCAAGTCATTATACTGATTATAAAAGGCTCATTATTACTTCTGGGGTAGCAGAAAGAACCACCTGCCCTTCAGCCACTTGTCACATCTCTACATATGTCAACGTGGCAAAAGTACTTTGAATTTGCTGATAAAATAGAGATGTTCATCTGATGCAGATAGCTGTTTTTTACACACAAATATATATACATAGCTGCATATAAATTTCCTTCCTAATGTCATTAGCTTTCAAGTAGTTTTCAATACACACGTGGCCACTACAAGGCATAAAGCAAATTTTTACTAGCCTGTCACAGTGTACTGCAGGCAGCACCTACAGATAAATACTGTGAATTGCTCTTTAAAAGCCACCTATCATGATAAAGAGCAATTACACACCTGCTAAAATTGATGACTGGCCCCTAAGCCACTACAGTGAATAAGAGAGAATCAAGTCTTCAGACTGAGCAGCAAAAGATAACTTCAACTTCCTCAAACAGTTCAAGAAGTGATTCTGGACAGCTGCCTCAACTGCTGCAATACTGTGGAAAACTAGGTAATATCTGTAAAGAATAAAATTATTGTCATTTAACATTTTTATATTTCCCTTCTGTAGAGCCTTACTTCCACTACATATTGGGATCAGCTTCTGCTTAAACCAAGCAGACCACTTTGGAACAGAGCTATTATGCAAATAATCTGCTCTGTATGCTAACTAGAAGCAATGCTGTGCTAGTCTGGGCAAGACATGAGGCACTGTAGAGTTTTCTTTTCAATTCTTTTTCTCTGTGCAGTGGAGCAACATCATTTATGACGGTAATGACGAAAGATATCTTCCTATCTGAAAATCAGATTATTAGTCAGGAATATAAACACATAATCACCTTTTACGAGATGGTGTTTCATTTATTTATTTCAATATTTACATCCTTTTAACATATTTTTAGTTGCAAGTCATTGCAGTGATATTAAGTGTACTTCAACATAAAGATCTACTTGTATTATCCTCTCTTAGCAAGTTTGTACCTGTGTATACAGATTTATACCATAGGCATTATCTTCTCTCTGCAAGTTACATGAAATTACTTATCTGCAACACCTGAGTAAGATCAAAGATCCTAAACAACATCAGCCACCTGCACTGTGCCTCAGACAATAATAATGTAATAACCTTATAAGAATAAATCAGTGTATCTCATGCCGAGCATTTCTGTGCTATTCTCTGGATACCTGGTTTGTGCTGGAAGAAAAGATCATACCTAAGAACAAATGCAATCTAAGGCAATATTTAAAGATTAGATTATCTTTCATTGCAAATAGCTCATTTGTTTACTATCACACTGCTTTATTCTTGTTTTGCCTCCTTCTATCATGAAAATGCTGAATATTCAGTTTAGATTCCCAGCAGCTTTTTATTTTAGTCTAAAAACATTTACCTAACACATTCTTAACAAGCAAAGTGAAGAAAATTCAGCCATCTGTCTCTGCATTACAATAACAGTTATGGAAGGGTAGATTATTCTATACAGCAAGAAATTTAATGCTGGGAATTCTTATACTTTAAGCACTGCGTGCTCACATCAGTTTTGTATATAAGAATGTTCAGCACTAACATACACAGAAACAATGATTTAAAAGCAAACACAAGATAAAATATTTTAAAGACATTAAATGCATTCAATATTCCAATCATGCTGTATGTCCACACTTCAAACTGAGGGGAAAAAAAAAAAAAAGATCTCTACTGTTATTTTCTTTCTCCAGCACTTCACTAGTTCTAAATTATCACTAAAAATACTTAAAAATGACTTGTTGGGAACAAACACAATATAGAGATAGATGCGAATCCTTACCTGGGAAACCCCCTTGTACCATTGCTGTACCAGCATGTGCTTCAGGATATCTGCATTCCTGACAAACATTCAATGCTGTAAGCAGCTCGAATCCTCATCACACACAGACTCAGGGCTTGTCTTTCTTCTGACGACCTTGGGCCTATTTTCCTGAGATTTTTCTCTCCTTAAGGGCAAACCGTCTGTCTGTTTCTATTATGAGATGCCATCAATTATATTAATTTCAGGCTGCCCACGAGCTCACAGTTACATCTGCCAGCGGATGGGAGCTGCCTATGGAAGTATGCAGGGAGCAGCAGATCCCTGGTTTCCCACATCTGACCCACGGATGCTCTCAGCTGCTGTTTGTGCTCTGGCTCACTCTGCCAGCATCCGAATGACATCTCCATCCCCAAACACGAGTCACCTCCAACGTGTGTTTATATCCCTGGGAACTGCAGGTACCTTCCTGCTTAACGACCCACTGCATAGCAAAGGAGCAGTTAATAATGTTATTTATCTAAGCATCATTTTCATGCAAGCTGCAGGGGTTAAAAATTAATTTCTCTTAGTCAAATGGCTTCATTAAATCCGTTACTTCCCAGTGCTGCAAATTGTGCAGTTTCCCCACACTGATATGCGTTCGTGGCATAGGGTTTGCTTGTTTTGTTTTTATTTAATGTCAGCAAACAAAACCAATCTGTCATTATAAGCATAAAAAGGCTCAAACTTCATCATAACTTGTATTTTGCTGAAAACCTAAACAAGCAGTATTAGTTTCACTGCAATGAATGCTGAACTGAAACACTGAAAAGACTCAAAATCCTTCATTTAGTAATTAAAAAAAAGCAAAGATAAAATCTCTCTCTAAATTTATAAACATACTTAGTTATTTTGGGAAGTCCTTACTAATTCTCTCTTCCAAATGTTACATTTAAAACAACTCAAAATACTCAGTTATTTTGTTAATACCATTAATTTGTTCATTTTTAAAGTTCATTGTCCTTTCTTTAGAATATGTCTCACAGCACATACACAGCCATCTGTTCAATGCATTATGTCAAGCACACAGTAAAAAAACCACAAGAAGTCCCAGCTGCAATTTTAGTATTACTTCATCAAAAATGTAATTTCCTCTTGCAATACTTCATCAGATGATAACTGTGCATGTGATTCACAAATAGAGTAAAGAAAGCAGCACAATAACAAAACCTCAGACTAACCCACAACCTCAAACTACAATGACACCAACTCCCTCATCCATCCTCATGTGGCACAGCAGCTCGTGGGTCTGCCCAGCATGTTCTGGATATGATTTTAGGGCTGGTTACAAAACCTATGTATTTGAGCTAATTATGGGTCAGAACAAGAATAGGAAAAGAAGATTAGCAGTACAGAGTCACATTAAATAGAGATTAACACAGAGCTGAAAAATGAAAGTGTCTGCTCTATTTGTCTAATCCTGGCTCTTGCATGGTCTTCGGAAATCCACCCTATTAGATACACTTGTTACTATATTTAAGGAAATTAAATACTACAATTACTACTTTTTCAATATTTTATTTTCATAAAGCTTGAAGCCTTTTCTTCCAAGCTACATCTTCCTCTTTGAACATCATCTCTATTTGCTGTTGATTGCAGTGACATCTATTGGAGAGGCAGTGTTTGGCTACATGAGCATCTTCAACTGAAGATCAATGTTTTCTGGTGATCCCCCTCACTCAAATCAAAGCAAAATTTAGGGTTGCTCTTCCTTTGTTTTAGAACAGCTGTGCATAAAACAGACTCCAAACAGCCAGATACCCAAGAATTATAGTATGAGTGGGTTTGCTTTTATTCAGTAATTTGTTAGTAATTCTGGTGCTTTCCCAAAGTGCTGATGATTATGTTCACATCCTCACTCACAGCAGTGCACAGATACTTCCTGAGATCCTGTTTCTGCACACCCCATGTACTTGACCATACCTCCCTCAAGGAGCACCTTCCACTATCCCAGGTTGCTCCAAGCCCCGTCCAACCTGGCCTTGGACACTTCCAGGGATGGGGCAGTCACAGCTTCTCCGGGCAACCTGTGCCAGGGCCTCCCCACCCTCACAGTAACAAATGAAGAGTCAAATACTAGAGAAGTTTTAAAATCTCTTGCTTTGGTAGAGAAACGACCAACCTCAAAAAGCATTTTAGGAGGATAAATCATTACGCTTTCTTAGAGCTTCATTGATTTCTACATTATCTAGAGACAAAATAAAAGGAAGGGGGTATTATTATCCCCTTATTAGATACAGTTTAATACCCTTGCAGCCAGGAAGTCTGAGCACAGCAGTACCTTAGTCCATTATCTAAGCTACCTTCCACAAATTTTTTATTATCATCTATTTTTATGATTTTAAACTTATTTGAAACCAACTAGATCAATCTCAGTCAACTAACTGACAAAAGATTTTACTAAAAATGTAACAGCAATTGAAACTAAGGATTTCAAGTTCTTTCAACAGTTGCCTTTTTAGTTTTCTGAGAATGGCTTTTAAGGCCTTTCCTATCTAATTTATGATTGCTTCAACTCAGTTACAAAAGTATATCTAAACTGTATGGTTATGAATTCCCCCAAGGAAAACCTTATGAAACATTCCATTACAAACTACTCTGCCCATCCATTTCCTCTGCTTCTTTTTACTACCAACCCCTCATTATAGCAATAGGCCACAACGGGGTGCACATTAGTCCATTAGCAGATTCTTAGTGCACACCTCCAGCCATCCCCCACTCCAGGAAAACACATCAATGCCTATTGATGCAGTTACAGCACAGCTGCTCCAAGTACAAATAGCTCCTTTGTATGTTCTCCCCTTCTTTTACTTGTTTTGACTAAAAAAAAAATCCTATTCAAAACCTTATGGTTTTAACGTTTGGGAAGTCAAAAAAACCCTCTTTCCCCAAAATAACCTCTGCCATGGACAAGTGTGGGAAGGAATAACTCCAAACCTATGTTGTAACTGTAATCTTTTCAGGTTTGGAAGATGACGGATTTTGAAGGCTCCTTTTGCAGCAGGATGCACACAGTGCAAGGTGTACAAAAACTGTTTTGAAGCATAAGCTGAAAGCCCTAAAACAGCAAAGTCAAAGCAAGGAGAAAACAAAACCCATGTCACACGATGTTAGAGCTGGATAATGATAAAGATTTAACAGCATCATTAGAAGAAATAAAACAAGAGGAAATACTATTTTCAACTTGCCTTCAAAGTCTAGGAAAAACTATCTAAGAACTTAGGATTCAATACTGGAAGTACTGGTGGTATGAAACAGAAATACAAAGGAGAAGCAGATCTGAAACTTAAGGGTCTTGGGTGCAAGAAGTCACATTTGAAAAAAACCCCAACAAAACAGCTGGAACTTTAAACTTCTCAAACCACAGAAACATGGAGGATATGTATGGAGTTTCTCTAGACCAAGAGGTACCTCACAGTTCTATTCCCAACAAGGATTCACCCTTTTTGGATCAAAAACAACTCTTGAAAAGAAAAGGGAAAACATCTACAAGAAATTACTGTTTGTTCCAACAAGTCAGCAATGAAAGCTACAGTTTCAGTAGTGGAAAAGCAGGAATAAAAGGGAGCATTGCCAAAAGGCAAGTGGATTTAGCTCCCACAGGGGAGATTAAATCAATACCAAAAAGGTTTTTCAGCCACTTTAAGGAGAAAACAGACAAAACACAGAGACTGTGAGGCAGTATGGATGGGACAGAAAAGAAAGAAAAAATTTCTAAGCATGGCAGGAAGACTAACAATGTTCTGCTTTCATTTTCAGTCTGGGGAATGACGAAGGATGTGGAGACACAAGATGAGAGGACGGGTTCAAAGAAGTGACAAACAAGGAGAAAAAATGTCAAGTGGAGCAAGTAAACTATTTCTGGAGTATGAAAGAAATTGATGAGCAGGTTCGTGACACTGCAGCTGTATTAATAAGAATGTTAAAAAAGAAAATAAAATCCATCAGGAGCACAACCAGAAGATGGATTTAACAGCTGTCCCACCTCAAAATGCCCTCCAAGGCCTTCCATGCTATGAAAGAGATGAAGAACTACAGGAAGCAAATGAAAGAAGGAGAGGTTATGATGTGAATTTACCTAGGCTGACACCACACCTTCCTTTTTAAGATACCTTATTTTCTAAATAAGGAAGACAATAAATCTACCTCACCTGTTCACTTATTATTAATGTTACAAAACTAGTAGAATTAGTAGGATAAGTGGGTAAGGAACAGATCCATATGAACATGCAAATGGACAGTGTTAAAAAGACAAGTGCTGGTCTGGGTTGAGATTTCTGGAAAAGGTGCTCAAGAATCAGGACAGAAGTTATGAACATCAAGCAGTTCACATAAACAATACTGTACTGGAATTCACAGAGAAAACTTTGTTTTTCAAGTGATCACAGAATAGGGACTCTGTAAAAGCCCATTCCACAGCTGCTGAGATGCTTAATGTCATTAAGTACAGTTGGATCATTTCTAACTTACTTTTTACTTCAAGGGTTGAGGCACAAACTTAGTTTAAGCTTCCTTAGCCTGTTTTTTTATTTGAAAGAAAAAGAATGAGGTGGGGGAAGAATAAAATGGAAAATGCACGTCTTGGTTTTCCAAGATTCATGGAAAAGATGGTTATTGCAAAACATTTTCAGTCAGTAAAAAAGGGAGAGAAAAGGAGATTCCTCTGAACAGATGTGTGCTGCTGCCAAGTCTGGTAGGATTGATGAATTTAATATCAGAAGTAGCTTTACCTTTTGCGCTTTCAGACTCAGCCAGCAATATCGTTAGGGATGGCAGAACAGCTATAAAATGACCAAGCCCATGAATAAGGAATTATTTCTGAGCAAAGTCTTAACTGAGGTCTAGCAAGCTCTTGGATTCAGGCATATCCTAATTAGATAACTCAGGTGTCAGCCTACTTATCACATATATCCTTTAACTGGGAATTATAACTTTAATAATGAGCTGAAATGAGTTTGTTACTATTGGAGTTTTATTGAGTCTGTTTGAAAGCTCAAGATAAATTCAATCCAGCATCCCCAGAGTCTGCAGTCAAATATTCCTCCCTCACTACCACTCCCCACAGAAACACTGGAAAACCTTCCTGAGGTAACTATGTGGAATACTTCAAACCAGTGGGATGACAAACTCAGTAAGGGGGAATTCTGGAAGTATCTCAGTTCAAGAGTTCACAATTTTCCTTCAAAGCAACAGAGGCAGACCTGAACACACTTCTCCTCTGCCCCCATTACTGTTTCCGTGAGAACAACCTTCCAGAATCCTTCTTGTCTCCACCAAAGCAGGCCTAAAAGTGACAAACCAACCAAACTCATTAATTATCTCAGCTTCAATGGCACACCACTGCCAAAGAAATCAGCAAGAGCAGCTGGAAGAGCTTTCCCACCAGCAGGCTCCAAGTTCAGGGCTTCCACTCTGAATGGGAGCCACAGTTAGTTCAAGATCAAAAGCTACAAAGGCATCTCTCTGCTTTGGCTGATCCATAACCAGGGTAAACAAAAACCTCTCCAAGACAAAAGATGATGAGAAAAAACCACTGCAGCAAAAAAATACAAACCAAACTCCAACAAAAGGCCATAGAGAATCATAGAGTATTACGGGGTTGGAAGGGACCTTAAAGATCATCTAGTCCCAAGCTGTTCAAGGCCTTATCCCACCTTTATGCTGATTCGATACAAAAGAGCATAAAAGATAAAAAATAGAAGGTAACTTATTTTAGAAAGTAATTTAGGACTCCTAACTGCAATTTGAGTATTTCTAAATATTCTAATGGAAAATAGGCTATGGATAATAACATTTCATTTAACCAAAGTTGTAATTCTCAAAGCAGTATGCTGGAATCTAAGTCATGCTGCCAGATGCTCTCAAGTTCCACTGCATCCTACTCTTTAGGTCCCTACTCTTTCACAGTGTGCATATTGTTGTAATTCACTGCAAAACCCGAAACAGGACAATTGCAGAACCTTTCCCATAAAAGGTGTTACCAAAAAAAAAAAAAAAAAAAAGAGGTCCTTTTCTCAGTAAAGTACGAAACAATAAATCAGTAGATTTTTTTTTTTTAAGGAAATTATCTTGCTTGAACAGCATTGTCTGGAATCACCTGCAAGATTTCTGGACAAGAACTATGCACCAGTGGTTCTCAACCTATGACTGCTCAACTAACACTGCAATTACAACAGTAAAACATAACATCTTGCCCAAGCAAGTCCTCTAGACATGGCTTAGCCATTTTTAGACTGAAAATAAACAGAGCCCTTCCTCTATCTTTTCGGAAGAGCTGAGCTACAGGAGCCTGGCTGGGAAGAAAAGATGATCTAAGTCACAAATCAGGTGGAGGATTGGATGCTACAGCCACACTGAGCACTACTGCCCATAATACAACAATAAATGGCAGACAGGTTTTATCACAGTCTGATTGAGTTCCAGAAATGTAATCTGATGTAATGATTGTGCACTACTCACTCTCTGCACAAGCATCCTCATCCTCCTCTTCATCCACGACAGCTTCCTCTGTGTGCAGCCTTTCAAGGGCTCTATAAGGAGGTGGCAGTTTCATGGGAGGTGGAGCCCCATATTTTCTCTGATGGATTCAAAGACAAACAGTTACATGTTTTGTAACCTCCCTACACACGAAAAAAATCCTACTGTCTATTGTCACTGTACATGCACAGACACAGCACTTAATTACAATGCTAAATTCTGCAGCAAAGGCTTTTTGTGCAAGAAAGCAGAACAAGAAGTGACATTGAACATTAAAAAAAAGAAAATAAAACACAATTGTGCATGCACATTTACTTGTTGACAAAATACTTCTGTATTGTCATAAACGTGAAAGTGTGGACATTATTCGAGGGTTAAAAATAAACATTAAATTACACCCTGTTTCTTATTACAGACTCAATAACTGTCTGGTGCTGATAAATGCCAAACTTTTACATGTAAAATATGAACTCAAACCTCTTAGTCCATATATGAATATTTAAACATCACAGTTCATCCTTATTTTGGCTTAAATTTAATAAAGATTTTGAATTATATCTCACAATAAAATTCTATTACCTCACATAAATACAGGCAGCTCCTATAATGATGCATGTAGCGGTGCATGGCAGGAATACAGAGCAGGCTCTGATTCTAATGAAGGCACTTTTCGGCTGAGCAACTGGTTTTATAGCTCCCAGGAACTGGATCCTGCCTTAGTTTGCAACGTGATTTCACTAAATGACGCTGAGCTGCATCCTTTGCAACCCTACTAATAGCAGGATGCACTTTAGAAAGGGAACACCGTGGACAAGATGCCATTAGAGCACCCACAATGTCCGTAATTAATTTCTTCTACAGCTGGGAAATATGACACAACACCCAAACAGTAAACCCAGGATAATGTTTTTTCACTGTGTGCAACCAAAGCTGAACCTGCGTATGGAGTTTTAAAATCTTGAGCTTAAATTTGTGCAGAATAGCATAACTAGGAAGCTGCACTGCAAGCTACATGGAAAATTTGGTGAGGTAAGATAACTACCATCTCATCCATTTAAAAAACATAACGGGAAAGTGTTGTAACACTTTTTTCTGCTGAAACAGAAAAGCAATAATAACTGAAATTATTTCAATCCACTTGGAAACACAACAGCTGTTTTCCAAAAGTGTACAAAAAACTAGCTGTGCCTCCCATTTTTTTCTTGAAGCCAGCACAGGTAGAACTGTGCAAAATCCAGAAGATCCAGGAAGCATGAGAGGGCTCACGTTCTACTTTACTGAGTAGATACAGATGGAAAACCTGCAGCCTTCCTTTCAGCTGCCTATGACAAATGAGTCACTTTATTATCACTATAATTTAGTAATAACTTACAGTCTAAATGTTGACTCTTTGGCTTTTTAAGACCTTAAACATTTATTAAAAAGTCTGTTTGAAATTACTTGAGACACCTAAGCTTATCCATAGTTTCTCTGTAAGGCTCAGAGGGACAAGTTTCTCTCATCTCTCCTGGCCCACTGAAAAGCCAGATGAATAAATTGTATCTGACTACTCTATTATACCACTTTTTTGTATTAACACAGAGGCAAAAGCACAGTTTACATAGCCAACAAGTAAAATAATGTTGATATCTGGTTTGTCCACAATTGTTTTAAGTGGGTTTATATAAAATAAAGTGATAGTTTTTAAACAAATACATCAACAGAGGAGGATAAACACCAGCAAATCGGGCAAAACCTTCAGTATTGAAAAAATTCATCATACAGAAAGAGGCAGGTTTTCCAGCTGCATGTGGCTGCTTTCAAACCAAACTCTTTTGTGACACTTTGAAGGCTGGACTAGAAATATCACTGATTCCCCATAGGGATGTGGACTAATAATCCACTAATAGCAACTCTTTCCAACTCTGAGATGGCACTTCGGAAGCACAGTACGACTGCTTTGTGAACTAATGTTCAAAGCTAAAAAGGAGCTACATATTTATGCAGTGAAGCTCTTTATTCCACCCACCAGTTTATAGCACCAACAGATGAAAAAGGTTTGAAAAAGATGAGGCTCCCTCTTTAACCTCAGAACGCTGTAGAACGTGACACGCTGGAGTGCTGGAGATTAAAGGCAGCACATTGCAAGAGGATGAGAGCTTTTGAGATTAGAAATATAGATAAAAACCCCAAGAAAACGGGATTGTAACTGCTTCATTGGAAGTATTATCCACTGGCATGAAAGCATATCTGCAACACCTTTTTTGATTTTTTTGAATAACTGAGCCTTGTAGCTTCTGTACTTGAAAGGAAAAATTTTGGAAGCAAGAGGGTCTTTTCAGGTACCCAGAGTACTGAGTAGGATCAAATGAAAAGTTCATCCTATTTGTAGCTGGCATGTTAAACTGCACCAGGCAAAACTTAGTGTCTGCATTAATTCTGCCTCTGCTCCTCTAGTTCTGACAAACTCTGAAAGTACCTGACCTACACTCCTCAGTCAGGGCAATTCCCACAGGAAATCACCAGGCCATGACAGTGACATGGCTGGGAATGAGAAACTAATTTTTTCCCTCACTGAAGCCATGAAAACAAGTTCACTGTTTTATACCAGACTTTTTCTCTTTTAAAACTGCTGTGAAGTTATTTGGAAGTCGCTTCACAATTAGCTGAGCAGCTACAGATCCCTCGGTCATTTCCTTGTTTTACACAGCTATGGGAAATGCAGGAGACTCAGTGGATTTAATTATCCTATAACATGATTTTACTGAATTTCAGCCAGCCTCAGATTAAGGATATTATTTGTGTACACGTTGGTATTTCTCTGTTTCTGTTGAACAAAAGAGAATCAATTTGCTTCCATATAGAGCAAAACAGGTACTTCAGAGAGATGACAGTGAGGAGCTGTGCTAAGTACAGGGTTTCAGCATCCAGCAGACACCCACAGAATATTTGTCAGAAACTTGACTTGTATTTGGCAGAAATATGGCAAAAATTCATAGAATCAAAGATATTTCAACAAATCACTTCAAATTTAATTTCAGACTTCAGAGGAAGCTTATTATAGAGTTAGAATACATGCTATTATACTATTTGATACAGTAAAACTTGAGTATAGCTTTGAATGGAATAAATACCTTATCGCTCTTATTTTCTTTGTCTGCATCCTGATCTTTGCTGACTTTGATTCCCTTAGGCTGGGCGGGAGCAACCACCTGAAAAACAGTGTATATTACACACATTAGAAAGAGCATTACAACTGCAAAAAACCCATCCAAAATCAGTTCATGACAATGACAAAGTTACCCAGTACTCTCTTCATTTTGCCCCATGTAGAAGGGCATTGCAGTGCAGTCTTTATACTATATTCTTTTACTGAATTTAATGAATTACATTATTTCCTGAATTTACAAACATTCTATACTTTTTTTCTACTGCTCACTGGTTGATATCTAGCCCCAAAATCTACCAAAATTCCCAATTAACCTCTCAAATTACATCAAAAGCACACACAAATTTGGGGTTTCTGTGTGTACTTCAATGCAGGTAGAATTGTATGCCTTTTCTTACTCAGGTTTTTCAAAATTTCTTGCCTTGACCTCAAAGATGAAGAGATACCTAAAATCTCTTGGAAATTAACTTGCTCCCAAATAACTACTTCAGGTCCCTTTGGTGACACATTTTACATGGAGCAGCTGGTGTAAATCTGCCTAATTTTAACTACGCCTTTGTTCCTCTGCATAACAGAATATATTTTTAGATTATGAAATATGGACAAATTAAATACACAGGGCCAGACTCTTATGACACAGGTGGGAGAGCTGAATTAACACCTAGTCAGCCGATTTATATCTACTCAAGGTAAATCAGAGAAATGAGGTTTCAAATCAGGTCAGAGAAGCAATCAATCAATCAACTGGTCTATAACTGAAAGGATCCATCCTTGGACACAAAAATTGATGGAACTTGCTGAAAGGAGTTGAGTCAAGCTTAAAATAAGATGCATATTAAACATTTATTAAGTTTTGGAATAAAAATAGAAATAAACTTACTTTTGGTACGTTAGCCAGACCCTGAACTACAAACACAACAGGATTTCCCGCGTTCTTGATGGCTTCTACTGCTTCCTCGTGGGTGGCATTTTGGAGATCTATCCCAGAAACCTAACAAACAATGTTTATTTTTATTAGGTACAGAGTCATTGCAAGAGACTACACACACTTGCAGAAGATTGGTGTATCTGAGGAAGGTATCAAAAACAGTCGAGAGAAATTATTTGTAAAGTATGTTTCCGTAATGGTTTAAGGAAAATTGTATTACGTAGAATTCATAGTTAAAAGATGGTCATATGTCTCCCAAAACAATTCTTCCAGATAAAAACATAAGGAATAAGATTGTCAGAGTGTTACATAATGTTAGGCATAATATAACTCTTTCAGATTTTACCTGTTTGTAAACTAAACCTGAGCAGCACTTTTGGCTTGGGAACATAGATTCAGAAGCATTAATTCGGAGAAAAATGACTAAAAAATCAACACAGAGACAGAGGTGAGAGGCAGGAATGACATTTTTCCCCACAGCACCCGCCAGAATCAGAGATTTGCCCCAAATAGCGGTTAATCAGTTAACTACTCTAAATCCACACACACAAAATAACAGCCCATACTTCAGTATGAAGAGCCCATGTTCTTCTCTGTGTTAAAATTATGTTTATAGGTATGCTATAATTTATTACTCATTTATATGGGAAGAGGGCATTCGCATTTTTTTCATTTCCCCCTCAGACACCAGGCCATGTCTTTTCTTAAATATAAAGGAGAATGTTAAAAGGGCTACACAGTCAGACCTTAGGAAAAAAAAAAGACACCATCAGAGGTTTCTTTTGGTTTTCAAAACACAGTTTTGTCAATACTTCATGAAGTGGTGGCAGTATTTTGTCTCTCTCTCGTCCCAAAGCTGTTTGAGTCAATCTTTATTTCTTAGACTAAAAAGGTAGGTTTATCTCCATTTACCTCAAGTATTTTATCTCCAGTTTTTAAAGCCCTGGTTCTCCCTGCTGGGCTGTCTTCCAAAACTTGTTTGATAAAGATCCCTTTAAGTTCTTCTCCATTCTTCAGGCGCTTTATGACAGTTTGTCCACCAACAATACTGATTCCAAGAGACACGTGAGGGTCTCTGAAGATCTCAACACTGAAAAAAATATGTGTGGTAGTTTAACATCTTCAAACAGTTTATTTAAACTATAAATGTGAATCTTTAAACAAATGTAAGCTCCTGGTCTTTCAAGGAGATTTAACAGAGTAAAGAGATAAAGTCAGAAGCCTAAGAATGCTCTCAACAGAGTTTTTACCCCGAGCAGATTTCACCCCACAAAAAGTACAAAATTCTGCTGCCAATCCAGGTCCACTGGGCAGAGGCTTTTATTTCAGAGAAAGTCAGATCTTCAAGTAAACACTCATCCTCTTTTAGCTTGAGGAAATTGTCTGGAAATGGGAAGCTCTGCAAGTGGCACACTAGACAACTAATAAAGTGTGTCATATAACTTTCTGAACACTGACTGTATTAATCAGCTTAAACAGGAACTTTCTGGTCATATTTTACTTAGGACCATAAAAACAATTCACCTAAAAATGTTAACAATACAAGAAGGACATGGCTAAAAGTTAGCCTGGCAATTTGGAATCGTGCCATGGATTTTAGCAGGGAACTTGTGGAAAGGGAGACAGCAGCACTGTGTGCATTGTTCACACCTAATAGTTATTAAATGAGCAAGAACTTGTAGGTCATCCACAACGTAAACCAGCCAAGCTTTCCCAAGTCAGCTGTATAAATAGAAGGCATAATTCTGTTGAACATCTGTTAAAAATTCACTGTATCTAGGAAAGCCCAAGGTACACAAGTACCCTAAAGTTACTGGCAGAGGAAAAGAACAAAAAAAACAAAGAACTAATCGGGCTCACAGAAAAAAAGACATAAGGTAAATGGGAAGGAATAATGTAATTATATGAACATACGTTCGTGGTGGTCCCCAGTGGCTGAAGTTTGGAGTTTCTTCTCCTTCTCCTTCTTCTCTCTCGGGTAATTCACTGATTTGGGGCAGAGGGAGGGGAAGAATAAAAAAATAAAAGAGGCATCACCCATGCCAGGTCACAATTCCTTACATATTTTTTATCTGGCAGCGAGACAGCAACACCTTCTCACACTGTCCAGTTTAAACCAAATGTACAAAGTCAACAGACTAGACAGGAATTTTTGTATTTAGGTTTAAATGTACTTCAGGAATGCTCCAGAAATAAACATGATGGGCAGACCAAATTTATAAGCTGCTCCGTGATATACAAATCTGCACTGCATTTACTCATTTGAAATGACTATTTAAGCAATTTTAACATTTACTTTCTGATAAATATGCTGTGATGCTTAGAGAGGGACATAAACATGCCAAAACCAGCCTAGCTGACCAAAAAGCATATAATGATGCAACTAGGAGAACAGAACAGATCCTGTGTGTTCCAAACCTCCTGAATAATCCCCTCACCTTACTACTGAGCTGCTTTCCCTCTAAGGGGAGATTACAGATGAATTAGGGAAGTACTAAGAATTGGAATCAACAGGCTACAAAAGCTCCCCTACCCACTCACCCAAAACTGATGGGGAAAGACTGGGACACTTGACAGATATGGCAAATATTTACAACCAGTGCCAGCTCAAGGTTTCTCAGCACCACTGGCAAGACTACAGTTTCCTGCAGAGGCCTGAGAGCCATGGTTGAACTGCTCTTCCCAAAAAGAAGAACAAAGGAAAGGGGAAACCAACAGGACAGAGCTATAGTAAGGAGCTAAGGGGAGAGCAGCGCTGCTGTAAAGGCTACATCCCTCTCCTCCAGGACACATCCATACTCCCCTCACCGTGGAGTAAGTGAAGGAGGTGGCAGAGTCATTCATACCTTTCTGCCCAGTACTCAGGGGAGGAAACATGGGAAGTTTTAAGGCAAACTTCAGCTCCTTGGGCAAGAGTCATCAATGTATCTTAGCATTTCACACAGCCTTTAATGATGAATCAGTTAAGTAAATAAGTAAAGCAAGAAGACAGTTAAGATCTTTAACTGAAAGTCTTTCAGAACCTGAAATATTTCTCCATACCTGCATGACACTGTTCTAGGCTGAGCTAAGGAGGTTACTCTCCCAGATTCCAGGTTCTTAGAGAAAACATCATTCTCTCCTTTTAGCTCTTCCTTTTCAATAGCTTCCAAATCAACAGCAAGCCCAGGTCCTTTAGAGTCAATCCGAAGCTTTGTTCCTGAAGATGAAAAGGGGTAGATGAGAATTTTTACTTCCTCTGTCCCTGCACTGACTAATTATCATCCTTGAAAATAAACCACTTAGCTCACCAGGTTCTAAATGTGTTCAAGGCCAGGTTGGACGTGGCTTAGAGCAACCTGGTCCAGTGGAAGGTGTCCCTGCCTGTGGCAGAGGGATAGAATGAGACAGACGTGAAGGTCCCTTTCAACCCAAACCATTCTAGGATTTTATAGTTCTATGAAACATGGATGTTGCATGATTATCAGGAGGCTTAGAGATATAGAACATTTATTTTTGAAGGAAATTTAAACCACACTAACCAATTTTTTATAGCACCTTGCTTCTGATGTACAAACAGTCAAGTAATAACAGGAAACATCAGATCTCTGTGGAACTCAGACATTCTTAGGTATGACTTACATGTCAGATGCTCCTCACAAAAACACATGGTTAGGAATAGTGAATCTATCCTTTGCACAGGGACAGCAGATCCCTGCTCCAGTACAGAATCCCATTATGCTGGGAAAGACTGATGTCATTTTGGTGACAGAAGCATCAACATTAACGGAACCACCAGAGTTCCAGTCTGTCACTGCAGCTCACACACAGCAGTTGCTGCACAAGGTGAAGGTGGCAAAGACAGGAAACAGCCCAATCTCCTTCCTCCCAACCAGGGAGTGTTACTCCAGGCAGGCTGATAATTTTATTTCCCTGATGATCTACCAAATTCTAACCACTCATGTCTGGCCATCTGACAAGGAGAAACTCTGCTCTTGAACACAGATTATAAAACCAAGATATGAAGCAACATCTACTATAGAGTTCCCCGGCAAATTTTTGGTTGTGGTAAAGTCACCTCCAGAGCCTGTTACTTAATTTTTAATATTTTTTTTAAGTGCAAAAATCTATACAGTTATCAGTCAAAAGTGACTGAGAAAAATTCCTGACAGTAATAAGCTATTTTCCTTATGCACAGAGTCCTCCTGGGGACATCAGCTATCAGAATATCCCCCTCCTGGGGACATCACCAGAATAAAGTGATTTCCACAGGTAGAACAAAGTTGCAGCCCATTTCAGTATCATTTGTGACAACTGTGGGGAAAGATTGTGGAATGGTTTGGGTTGGAAAGAACCTTATAGTTCATCTCATTTGACTCCCTGCCATGGGCAGAGACATCTTCCACTATCCCAGGCTGCTCCAAGCCCTGTCCAACTTGGCCTTGGACACTTCCAGGGATGGGGCATCCACAGCTTCTCTGGGCAACCTGTGCCAGGGCCTCACCAATCTCTGATTAAAGAATTTCTTCCTAACTTCTAATCTAAACCTGCCCAGATTTGGAGGAGGAAGAAAGATTATAAAGCTGAAACCTATTTAAAGCCAGACTGTGTTGAGCCTGTGAAAGTTTTCATTTAAATACTGTATTATTTGAAAGAATTTGTATTTTGGTATAAAATTTAAATTTGTAAATATGAAATTATAAGATAAAGAAAAAGCTTCTAACAAACCTAAATCCATCTTGCTTTTTTCTTCTGACTGAGTAGTTTCAATATCAAATATGTCCTTTTGGTAGCCACTGTGTGCTGTGGTTCCAGGAAAGAGTGACCTTATAGTAGCATTTTCTTCACACTTCATAGAGGAGAAAAAAAGTAATTAAAGTTAGAAAGGAATGGTATTAACTTACACAGAGGTATTTGACAGGAACATTAATTTTTACAGCAAACATACACATTTTCTCAGCTACATTCATATTTATTCAGATAACTATGAAATGCTAACTGCTCATTTAAATACTAACTGCTCATTTATGCACTGTATTAAGAAGAGGCATGAAAAATGTTACATGCAATTGCAATATAAAGCAACTGTATCTTTCTACTCAATGTAATTCAGACAAAAAGTTCTTTACTCTTGCTCATTTGTTGTTTATAAGTAAAAAATATATAAATTTAATATTGTGCACTCTGGTATGAAACTTTCAGTAGAAGTTGCATTTTAGCCTGTACATAGTGCATGACGGGACAAGCCAAACAAAACTTGAAATTCTCTGCGGCTGTAATGTTAAATCCTTTTCCACTTCAGTTTTTTCATATAAAAGCACACATCTCAGAAGCTGGTACATGGGAGGCTGATATTATCATTTTTTTCTTTGATAAGGGAATGAACAAAGAATCAGAAGGAAAAAATAACTCTCGGAATACTTGAGAAGGACATATAAATGGGAGTTCTGCAATTTACCTGAAGCTCTGTCTTCTCCTACTCCTTTATCCATCAATATCCTTGTTACAATTGCTTCCACCATATCATTTTTCGCTCAACTGCACTATCACCTGGCTCAAGGAACTGATTTGGATTAAAAATTTCCTTTCAGTGAAGCCCCATGTCTATTAAAACCACAAAGTGACATTCTGCTGTTACTGATGTGCACCCAATAAGTAATCAAAAGAACCTTCCAAAATGTACAAAAGGTTTCTGTTAGAGGTACCCAAGTAATTAAATTAAATAGAGTTTAGGTCTGGAGTTTGCCCTTATTTCTGGGTTCCATGGTGAGGGTACAGCACTGAGACCAGCACAGCATTCCTTACCATTTGATCTTTACTGAATGGATATTCCAGGGACTGTTCTGGACTTAAATTAATACTGGATCTCAAGTCTTGTATTTCAGTACTCTCCAGTTGCTTTGCCCATCGTTCTGTATCGAGGTTCCTGTCTGAAGTTGCCTTCTGTCCACAGGATGCTTTATATTTCAGGAAGTCTGAATCTTCTTCATACTCTTCATCCACCAGCATTTCCCGCTCTTCATCCATGTCTTCTGTTCTGGGTTTCAGGAATTCACACATCTCCCAGGACTCCCTCTCATCCTCATCGCCATTTTGAGAAAGCTGAAATGACCTTCCCAAGTCCAAATGTGGTTCATCAACAAGTTCTTCTTTAAAAGGTGTTTCATCTCTGAAACCCTGCACAGAACATTACAGGAATATAGACAGATTTTTACCACTATGTTTCCTCTTAACTCTTTCAAAACTATGTTTTTTTTATGCAAATAAAAATACATCCTGATTTTTAAAGTGAAAATCTTCTACCTTTTGAATATTCTAAAAGAAAACAGACTCTCTGACTTATGATTTTAATGCCAAAAGTAGACAGTGCAATGAATTTTTTTTAATATAACAAAATTAAAGTTTCACAGCTTAGATATGGCTGCAGCCATTTAAAAAAACCCAATCTGGACTGAAGTTAGGCAATGAAAATTATTAATTAACACCAAAAAGCCTTCAGGAAAAAGTATATATAAATCCGGTTAAAGTATCTCCATGCTTCAGACTTACCTGTTTTATGTACATTTCTTACAATATCATCAGCTAAATAAAAAACAGCTGAAGAGTTTGCTTATGCAACAATATCAGCAATTAAAAAAAACCACAAACAAACCCACAAACCAAAAGCCATAGTCCTTTGTCCTACCTTGGGTATTCCACACAATATTTAACCTGGGTCAAAGGGGAAATGGATGACCCACATACTCAAAGAAAAGGATATAAATGATCACTATCTAATGCCCTTCCTGTTTTAAAGAGAACAGTGCTCACTTTTCTACTCAATTAAAATCACAGAGAAAAAACACCAAAAAACCAACAACAAAACCAAGAGAAAAAGTATGAAAACCCACTCTGAAAGATCTTGCTCAACAGCTCCTTTTCTGGGATTTGCCATGTGCCTCCCCAGTCTCCAGTAATCCCTGTTTCTCCCAAATGGAATGGAGTGGTGTTCATTGGTTCACAGTGAGTCTGCACAGGCATCAGAGACTTTATGCCTTGCACTGGAACCAGAATTTTGCTACACACAGAAAGGTTTTACCTTCCTTTGTCAGGCCACCAAGCCTGTGTGGCCTGAAGAACCTCAAAACCCATCTTCAAGGCCCCGAACCCTCAAACTCCAAAAACAATCTACAGATTCAGGGCTCCTCACTCAAAATGTTTTTCCTTCTGCTTCCTGCCCCTTCCCAGACTCCCCAAGCTACTGCACCATTTCTGACCTTTAATATCAGAACCCTGTGCTGTTACATTTGTACAAATACAGAAGAAAAACCCTCAGACGCTGCCAAAATGTTTGTATAATTCAAGTGAGAGGCAGGAGAGAAAACAAGAGAGAGGCAAAAGCATGAGGAAACAATGCAGTCAATACCAGCTGGCACAAAAGCAGAACACCAGCTATTTAGAAATTAGTACATTTTTCATAAGCATTAAATGTTCCTTTAATCTATTTGACCTGTGTACCTCGATCTCACAAAACACCCAGTCTGAAGAGATCCAAATTCTCTACATCTTTATTCCATTTAGTTTCACTTCGCTCCTGCAGCATCATTCTCCCAACACTTCCACCAACTCCATCGTTACATAAAACAGTTGCCTGAGCTCAGAACCACACACAATTTGTGTTACTGATCCAGCAGTTTGCTCTGTATCATCCTCGACTGCTGCACTGCAGCAGCAGACGCTCCCAATGGCACAGGGAATGCTGCAAATATGCCATAAAGTCTACTGTGGTAGCAAATAAAATATCCAAGTTCCTTTTTTTTTTTTTTGTTGAAATTCAGCTTTGTCAGCACATCAGAGTGGGAGCCATCATGACACACCACTCTTGGCTCTTATATGAGCAGATAAGATAATAAATAGATGGAAATTTTAGCTATTACCAATGCTCTTATACATGAGGTGAAACAAAATGCAACCAAACACCTCTGAGGTCCAGTTTCTATATTCAGCAGGACTTTAAGATAAAATACTTTCTTTAAAAGTAATAACATTATTTTTATTTAGGAAGCAGAGATACAATCTGAGCTAGCAGAGGACTAATTCTGTGTCAGGAACCCTTCCTATGCACCCGTAAAAAAACAAAGTCCACTTTACACCATGAAAATCAGTAAATATAATTTATCATTATCCAGATTAATTTCTTCATATATACCTACATCTGCCCCATAATACTGCTCCTTTTGGTAGTTCTAATCTGCCATCTCAGCATTAAAAATGTTTGCATCCAGAGATACATAAACATGTTTAGCTACAAGAAAATCTAGAATTTATTTTTCTTCCTGTGTTTCAGTTATGGAGGATCCTGGCATCGTCTTTTCTGGTCTAAAAAGAATGCATTTACCAGTGCAAATTCTGCGAAGCACTTGAGAACAGATGAAAATTAAAAGATATCCACATCTCTCTAACTCTGCACTGGTGAGTAACTGCAATATTATTGCCTATTACCTCAGTATTTGAGTTTGTCACTATCTTTAGTGCCACATCCCTCCTCACAATAAACAGAATTATTTCTCAGAAAATAAGAAAGAGGAGAATTGAGGAAGAGAGCAAAGAAATCACTCCAAAGAACATCAGAAGGCTATAAAGAAGAACATATTTCAAGCGTGACTTATACACTAAACTACTTTTTTGTTTTGCTTCATTATAATCAAAAGCATTCTGCTTCTATACCTGACTTTTTTTGCAAAGCTGAACTCACTACTTTTGAGTAATATTAACACAGCATTCCTATTTCATATCCAAGGTAACCGAAGGTATTTTAATGACATAATAAATTTAATAAAGCAGTCTGGGAACTGCATTGGTAAGTGTTCTCTGTTCACAACACACTTTGCACGCAGTTTGCTGTTAAGAGGCTTTTTCAGAGGGAATCCAGCCTGAAGTCTACCCAATATGCCAGTCTTATCTCCAAAAAATTACTATTTTTTTACTTTAAAATATCATTTCCTGTCTGTATAAACTTAAGTTGAATGAAAAAAATAACCAAATACCTGTGGTGCTTCAAGTATTATTGAGAAATTAATGTTATCTATTGGTTCTGGAGACCCAGGGTTGGTTTTAATGCTGCTGGTATCCACACTGTGCATGTTCTCCTCCTCTCTGCTTTCTCCCTAAAGAAGGTAATCCAAATGATGAGTCAGGAAAACAACAAAACAATTCCTACATTTTTCAATAAATTAAAAGGTAGAGGGAGAATCAACCATACAGAATTATAAATGCAGAAAGTCATAAATGGAGAAGATGAAGACAACAGCTCCTGTTTTTTGAAGATACTGGTTCAGATACACAAAAATAATTCAGATACACTAAAAAATAGAGACGTTTCGGAAAGAAAGACAAATACGAGGATATGAACAATGAAATATCACATTTTAGAAAAGAAAAGAATATATTTAACAGCCTTCCTACATTCCTATTTCACCACTCCTCTACCACTTTGAATTACTACACTTTCTATTAGCTGGGGCTTTAATTAATTTTGCCTGGGTGCCCTTGATGAACAATAGTGTAGCGTTCTCCAGTAAACTACTGTCTGTTCCAAAGCCCTGATTCTAGAAAAAGGAAATTCTGCTTGAATTTACAGTCTTGACTTCAAACAGATTAAGTTTCTTTGATGTCAGTGGAGCTCAAGCAAGCACTTAGCAGTGTCTTAGAGTGAAATGGACTTCAGCACATATTTAACTGATTTGCTGAATTGCCTGAACCACGTTACACCTACGCACAGTGCACATGGGTTTGCCCAGACACGTCTCCTGATTCCACGTGAATGTTCTTTAAGGAGGAACTTGAGGACACTGGTTTTCCAGTCAGACCTTTTGGACATTGAGATGCCCATTTGCCAGGATTTCTGGACATGTCGAGGCATATGCACAGCAACTTAGTTGCTTTCCAGATGCACACATATTTCCATTCTAAATTCTCCCCCCAAATACAACAGCCCAGTCATGGGACCAAAGGAAAAAAAGTTAAAATCAGTCCTTACCACCAAAGGCTTGCAGATTCCAAGAGAAACTGTACCTGGGGGCACAGATTTCAACACTTCCACTGCCTCTGCCAAAGTGGCGCTGTCCAAATGTTTCTTATTGACGAAGACCAAGCGGTCCCCCGGTAACAGCTCCCCACCACGCTCAGCTACTCCACCTGCCACCAAGGAGCTGATCACAATGGCTGTTCTTGTTGGATCCAAGGGATCCTGTGGGGAGGAAAAAAAAAAAAATTGAAAAAAACCCAAGTGAAAGCCTTGAAGGATGATGTTTATTTGGAGTATGTAAAGAGCACTCAAGCACGTTCATCATTTAATGCTACAGAACGGAAGCCTGCTGAGACATTCAAAAAGGACTGTCTGCTAATACTGCCAAGGCTTACAGTTCACAAAAAGAAAAATATTCCATCACTTGCCTAATCCATTAAGAAATTTTCAGATCTGAAAGGTGACCGATACCCTGCCTGCCCTCTCCTTACACACACAGGCACAACCAGGCCAACCTGCAAATAGAACAACACTGGCACCCTTCCACAAGCCTCCATCCAGCCTGGGACGAGCTAATGTCACAGAAAATAACCATTCTGCACGTCACCTGAGAGCTCCAGAGCAGCAAAACTGATGGCAAAAGGAACCATTGCAAGATTAGAAATTTAATTAAAAATATTAAGTTAAAATTAAATCCCAAAACATTCAAGAAATAGCAGTTTATATTTGCTCTGTTACTGCAGTGTTTCTGCTTTGTCAACTGCACATGACAACTTATAAAAGACATTTTCTCTCCACCCCTGAAGCTTCCTTAAGGTACAGGATACAGAAACAGAAGAGTAACTAAGAGTATTACTGAAGACAAGGAATATTGTAGTGGTGGATACAGAGAATGTGAAGCAGAAAATATTATACACATTGATGAGACTGTAAACTGATGCAAAGATATTAACTTCACTTATTTTTTCCCCAGAATTAGCCTCTGCTTTGTGTCCTGTACCATTTCTATCATGCATGCAACCATTTAACAAACAATCCTCAATCCAATTAAATTGCTATAAATTATTATAGAGTGGCAGAAAGAGACACAAAATTTTTTTAATTTTTAATTTTTTTCATTTGTTTTGTTAAAATTACAATTAGCTTTTCTCCCCCTTGGTAAGGGTTCACAGAGTTCAGAAATGCTCCTTGCATGCACTGGGTCTCCAAGTGCATAATCATGGATTGTTTTTCTCTCAGGACTTGCATCACACTCAGGGCATGGGAGGGACAAAAAAAAGGGCAAAATTCAAATCACAAAGACCACCATGAATTCAGCACCTCAGTGTTAATTTGAAAACAGGAATGCTTTTTAAACTCTTTTATTTTTATATGACTATACACTGCTTTCCAAGGGCACATGTTTTTTAAGGTATGTGCAAACATATGAGGCAATGACTGTAATATCTGTAAAAGGCCGAAATTAGAAACCTGAAACTAGAGTTTAGCAGGAAAAGCCATGATGAAGCTGGATTCAAGTAAACACATATCGACAATAATTCTCTCCTGTTCTACTGCTTAATCCTGCTATTTTATAATCTTCCCAAACCCTGGGTATCCGCACTGCACAGAAGAAGCTTCTTCATGAATATCATGTCTTGATAATCAAGCCCAGAAGCCTCTCTGTGTTCTGCCTCCTGAATCTGTGCCAAGGAGCTCCATTTGTCTGACTGTCTGTGCCCAAACCTGCCACACACAGTGCCCAGGGGAAGGATCCCATGTGTTTCCAACAGCAAGACAGCCACACACTGCATCCAGTTTGGAAATTTTTAGAAGCAAAACAAAACGCAGGAAGTTCAGAAGGAGAATCCATACAAATTCCAAAATATTTATAAAAAAAGAGGGTTTGCTTTAAGTGTTGAATTTTGACAATTAAAATTACTGCTTTAAATTAAAGCCCTTTGCTCAGAGTGGGCTTTGCCTCTGTGCCCAAACAGCTCAACAGCCATAGAACAAACATAGACTTTTGAGGTGTTTTTACTCTTCGGGTTTGCTTCAATGCAAATTGAAAATAACCTTTTGGATGTTCTTGCAAACCCAGGATTGTGTCAACACAGCCATTTTACAGCAAGCAAGGCACTGTTCACATTAGGAAAGCTCTACTGTAGAACTAAACCAGCAAGTTTTCCTATCATGGGCTCATCTTGCCGTGGCAAGGAAGGTTTATGCTGGTTCCCTAAATGGGTGAAAGCTCTCTCAGCAAAACTACACCTTTGCTGACACAACAGCTTTTATAATATAATATGACTTCTGCTGGCTTAGCTATATTGATAAAAAATGAACAAAACAAACCCAGTACTCACCCTTACCCATGCAGATAAGCCAACAAAAATTCTGTGAGCGAATGACTAGTCCAGTAATTATGGTACGGTTGAGGCTTGAGAACCAGGTTCAAACCCTGCTCTGTTTGATCCAAAGCTGCTCTTTTTTTGGGTTCTGAATCCAAACCATTTAGGTAGGACATGGGAATCTCACCGTTAGCTTTTTATGTGCAGATATTCAAGATCAGTGGCCTAACTACTGCATTTCTGATGAGAAGCAGTCCTGTTTCAACTTATCACTGAAATAAAAACATTTTTGCTCAGTAAATCATCATGTTTTGTTAAGAGATAATTTAGCTGAAAAAAGTGTTCCAACTAGCTTTCCTCATGATAAAAATGAAGAGAACTCCTGGAAAGAAATAGCTCTTATGAAGTGAAGTTTAGAGGACAATGTGGTTATTTTTGCTGCTTCACAACATGCATTGGAATTGCTTCATGAAGAGCAGCAGCAGAAATCTCAGAAAAGGGGCCCATATTAAAAACTGTTGTTCAGGTAAACAGAAAACAGAGGTTACAATTCCACTGTTGATTTCAAGCAGAGGGAGCTGTTGCACAGGGAGAGAAGAGTACGATAAACTACACAGTGAGAGCTAAGGCAGGAACACCAGCAGTGCTGTAAAACCTGAGTTGATCCCAGTAACTGAATCACGATGCCATTGCCATAAGGAATGCAACAAAAGTTGCACAAGAAGACACAGACCTACCGAATTTCAAGGTATAATAGTGTAAACATATTAATATTCTATTGCAACTGTGGATTGCACAGTGCTTTCCTCATCAAAACCAAAGGAACACTGGGGGGTTTTTTTTATATCTTGCCTTATGATTTACACTCGAGCCCAAGACCACCCTAAAGAACACCACCTGCTAAAAAAAAGACAGCAAACATCAAATTCACATTCACATTTTCTAAATGAGGAGTGCAACTGGACTGTGTGGGTTGCTGTCTTGTTTTTGAAAGAAAGCAGGGCTAGCAGCAGGATAAAAAACAGATTCTATACTAACTGCAAAAGGTACAGTTTGTATATAGTTAGGATAGTTAAAAGGCAAGTTCACTCCCACACTGGGCTTTCTGGGCTGTCTCCATGTTAATAGACCAGCTAAAACCATTCCAAGTTACTAAACAACACTAGTTGTGACTGTACACCCACCCTGAGGCTCTAGATTCATTTTACCTGCCTAACATTAAGCCAGACAGTAAGTGATTTTTAGTTACTAGCAGTCAGGACCAGAATTCAGTCTGTGCTTCAAAGTCAAAGGCTCATTTACTTGGATGGAGTTTACAGGCTGGGGAGAAACTCTCTCCCTCCAAACCCAGCGCTGAGATGTTGCTGCAATGGTACTCAGGATACAGAAGGGACTCAAGTTCAGTAATTCAAGAAATTATTACGTGACTTTGCATTAGAGCAGAGGGAGAGTGCACTAGACAGCCCCATGCAACTTGGTCATCTTGAAATGAATATGAATAGTATAATCATTAAGAGTCGAAAAGACCTCCAAGATCATCATAAACCAGGTTTGGTACCATTAAAGAGGAACTTTTACCTTTACTGCAGGATTTCTTTACACAAACGAATCATTTATGAACAACGAGGAAAGGAACTGGACTGCAAAGTAAAGTAATGAGGAGACAACCCCCCTTAACTCTCAAGCACTGACACTAACTCTTTTTTTAAAAGGAAGAGTTACATGTAGAAAAGTTTGCCACTTGTATAAACGCTGAAAGCTGCCCCCCTGCCGTGCAGCTTCAGCAGCCCAGGACATTGGCCTTCAGGTAACCCTTTAAAGAACTTGTACTTTGTGGCTGGTATCTCTCCCTTTGTGCCAGAGCCAGCCATGGAGTAATATGAACTTGTTTAAAATAGTCACAATTTATTCATACTTAGCACATCATATATTTAACTATGTTGAACCACAGGTTTTCCCTTCCCCCCCCATACTCCTCATCAAAATCCACGAATGTTTCCTGGAGTCCAGGTGTCAAATTTTTCTTATTATTTTCAGAGCCTCATTTGTTCTGGATTCATTTAGCAGCGGAGAGTCAATCAGGGGCCACTGCAGTTGCTGCCTCTGGGATCCCTGGATTTGGAGCAGTATGAGGTCTCTTAAAAACCTGAGCTCTGCTAAAATGTTAAGAGTCCCAGGAGCAGCAAGTTAAGAGAGTCCTACGTGCAGTGCTGGAACTGTAACTTTATTGTGGCTTCAAGTGATTCGACTGCCACGAGCACCAGGCTCAGCTGTCAGAGGGCCTTAGGAAGCAAATCTGGAGACAGAACCAACACAGCTTACCTCTGTCCATCACACTGGAAAATTGAAATGATAAACCAGACTGACTCTTTCTTGTCCTTTCCAAACTGTGAGGTGTGCAGCAGCCAAGAGAGGGCACTCCAGGCCAGCCCAGCTCCCACCACCACAGGCACTCCAGGCTCCAACAAAGTCCATCCCCATCTGTCCAGCCCCCAGCCCCAGCAGACCCTCACTAGGCTGAGGATGAGGAGCAACCCGGCCCAGGCAACAACTCCATTGGATGGAAGCAGCTACCAGGTTTTCTGGGGTTTTGTTTGTGTTTTCCTCTTCAAAAGGCTCATATGAAAATGTAAGACAAAGCTGTGGGTGACTGACATTCCCTGTGCAAAGTCACTCTCACTTAGTTACAGGCTATATTAGTTTTGGCATCGCTTAAGATCTAAATCCAGCTCGCCTGACTTCCTAGAATATTTCAGCTTTCTTCAAGCAACAAACTGCCTGCTGCCACAAAAACACACATGCAAAACAGCATGGTGAAGGATCCCAAAAGAAACAGTTTGAAACTTTTTTTTTCCTGTACCATTTTCTGATTTATCTGAACATTTTTACAAGTGCAAATTTGTATACTGCAGGGTTTTGTGAGAGAGCCAAAACAAGCATGTTCAAGCTCAGAGGTCAGAGCAACCCAGCTTCATTGCATTTTGCATGGGACCACTTCCAGGTCTAACACACATATCCATATTTAAAACAGTGAATAAGATACCAGACTGGAAGACTCTGAGACACAACACTGTTGATGCTGTACAAGGAAAATACACTTGTCAACAATGAAAAGAAGTAAAAGTATTTTATGTTTGTGTTACTATTATGTAGGACAAAGGTAGAACTGCACATGAGTAATGTACCTGTATGCTCAGTGTTGTGAAATTACTCAAAATACTCATCCACGCTCTCATTTTATGAAGTGCCAGTTGTTCCCTTTGCAGAGCCACCCTCCACAGCAACACCAATAATGCCAGTGGAATGCAAGAGTCGAGACTGATAAGCACCCTGCAGCCTCTTCAAAGCACTAAGTACCTCCCAACAGACAAGGAAGAGGGGGAGAGCCAGCTGTGAGTGAGGTCTGGTTCCCGCCTTAAGGTGGCCTCAATTTAGGATTGAGACTCAAGGTCCAAATCTTCTGTTCATTTACTCCAGCACGTTTACAGCAGTTGGCCATAGGAACTGCCAAAGGTACTCTAAAGCCTGGAAAAACATCCCTGAGAAAGTGCTCAACTAGTTTTTTGGTTTTTTTGCTGCATCGGAGTGAAATTCGAAGCGTTTCAGACCTCTTTCTGCCTCTTCCACTCGTATTAGATTGCACTTAGCAGGACTACTCAGGAAGAAGATTACACAACGCACAGCCTCTGGCTGTACCAAAGAAATAAACTACAGGCTGATGTGCTGAAGCAACACAAACTTAAATACAGAGCAGTATTCAAGGAGGAACGCTGAACTTTGCTGTGATGTAAGGCAAAGCATTGGAAATAAAACATAACTATTTATTGATCTGCAGTGAGGGAATAAAGCAATGAATTTCAGAAGCTCTAGTGTGCAGCCGGCATTAATCAAAACTTCTGTTATGGGAAATGTCAGCAAAGAAACAGGAATTCACAGGGAAAGAAAAAAAACAACCAGAAACAAAACATACACGAGCCCCACCCAAAGGAGGAGAGAGAACAGCAAAATAAGAGGAGGAGGTGGCACGATGGGTTTCCCACACCAGGCTTTCATCATCCAGGATCTGAAATCATATCAGCCTTCTCCAGCAAGAAGGAACACAGTGGCCAGCGATGACTCAAACCTGCGTGGGTCTGGCAGAGCTGGGAAGCACAGCACAGTGCCTGCTCTTCTTCTGCGCAACAGGGACGCGCAGCAGAGAGCTGGGACCAAAGTGCCCCCAGGGAATGATCAAAAGGAAAAGGTCTTACACAGTACAGCTATTCCAAACAAAAAGATCAAAGACAGGCACTGACTATGAGAGTTCTGAAAGTATCACTGTGCAGTGGACTCAGGTGCATGTCTGAGGTGCATATCTTTTAATTTATCAAACTTCTCAATCAATCTAAGGTTTTATCCATCTTTCATGTTTGCTCTCAACAGAGCTAAAGTCACAGGGATTACATTCATTAGACTCTCTTAATATCTCAGACTTTCAGACTTTCCAGCTCCAGTAAAAACATACTGAGTGCTGACTACAGGGAAAAGCCAAAGAGATAAGAAAAAAATCCCTGAACTCATAAGGAAGTGGAGGAAAGCCACTGTGTGATGAGATAAAGAAGGGATAGAGATGTGTGGGAATGAAGAAAAAAATGCCAATGAACCAAGGGAAAAAGTGTAAATGGTATCACCTACACAGCCTGCAGTCAGTGGATCTTAACGCAGGTTGTGGGTTTGACAGCTTTTGCATTCAAAGAATTCCTGAATTAAAAATCCACCCAGAGAGCCCAGCAGCACTTCCACCAGTGAAGTGTGCTGGCCTCGATAATTTGAACAGCCTGTGGAAGCATAGGATGTGTTTTCACACAAACCACAGCTCTCCTCTGCATGGAGACCTTGCTTCACAAACAGCAAACACAGGAATTATGGAAGACTGGCTACAGAAAAAGCTGCAAAAGAAAAGCGGGAACATAGGACAGACTGTATTTTTCCAACAAGGATCTGCAAACAGTGACTTGGCCCAAAGAATCATAGAATGCTTTGGGTCGGAAGGGACCTTAAAGCTCACCCAGATCCAACATTCCTGCCATGGGCAGGGACATTTTCCTCTCCAGGTTGCTCAGAACTCCATCCAACTTGGCCTGGAACACTTCCAGAGATAGGGAACAGTATGGATGGTGGGGCAGATTGAAGGATAGGCAAAAAGGTTGCAGAGAATTTTAAGGCTACTGTGAGACAGAGTGAGAACAGATAGAAAACCTCCAAGTGCAACAGAACTACTGGGATTTGGGGAGTAGCATCCTCCAGAAGGGTGAAGTATTAAGAAAACAAAATACCTCATAACTTCCATGAGTTTTCAGGATACTTCCTCCTTATCCATCAGCACTAATATGCACCTCAAATCCCATCATTTCAGAACAGATTTGGAGCTGCCTCGGCTCAGCTTTTACATGCCCATTGGTCCATCATCTCCACATGTCCAAGGACAGACCTTAGCACTGCTAAGCTTAGCTTAGCACGGTTTCCTCTAGTCTCATCTACATTATCTTACTCTTGTTGAGACTTACCAAGTGGCTCACAGAAAATCTAGCTACAGTTTTGTCCCTTTAAATTCTCGCCTCCTCTCGCAGACAGAAGACATCTGTGGAATAATAATGAATTTCTTTGGTTTGGGGTTTTTTGTTTTTATTAAAAGCTATTCTTTCTAGCAGGAAATGAAAAAGAACAACCAGACTGGAGAATCTGGGAGACTAGGGAAAACATTTCTAAAGGTTAATAATAATAATACTGCTCAGCATTTATATCAAGGATATGCGACAAAGCAAAGAAAAACAGATGTTCTCAGTAATGCTCCAGTTTCTCTGCAAACTCAGGTACTGTCCAGAGCACCGGCTGCTGCAGCTCACAAAAGACAGGAGGGACGCTCCTAGAATTTGCTCTACAAGACAGCAAAAGGAGAGCTAAGGAGAATCTCTATCCTTTACCTGATGAGGGAGGAAATGCAGTGACATAGGATGAAGATAATCCTGAGGTACTTAATGCCGCCTTTACCTCAGGCTTCAATAGTAAAGCACGTTATTCTCCAGGTACCCAACCCCCCTAGAAGGAAGGGATGGGTAGCAGAATGAGGTGCCATAATCCAAGGGAAAATGGTCAGTGACCTGCTACACCCCTTAGACACAACTCCCTGGGGTTGGATGGGATCCACCCAAGGGTACTGAGGGAGTTGATGGAAGAGCTCACTGAGCCACTTTCCATCACTTACCAGCCTGGCTAACTGGCCAATTAACAAAGTTGGCAAATGTGATGCCCACCTACAAAAAGAGCTGGAAGTAGGATCCAGGGAATTACAGGCTTGTCAGCTTGACCTTGGTGTCAGGAAGGTCATGGAGCAGATCACCCTGAGTGCCATCACACAGTAGGTACAGGACAACCTGGGGATCAGGCCAAGCCAGCATAGGTTTGGGAAAGGCAGGTCCTTCTCGACCAACCTCATCTTGTGCTACCCTGGTTTTGCCTGGGATTACCCATGGTTGAGACAAGAACAGTTTCACAGTTGAATAAAGACAATAACAATACTAATACTAATAAATATAAAGGGACCTAACAAAAAGAGAGAGAGGAATAAAACCTGAGAAAAACAAATGATGCACAGTCAAATTGCTCACCACCCACTGGCCCATGCCCAGCCAGTCCCTGAGCAGCAACTTGCCCCTCCTGGCCATTTATATACTGAGTATGACATTTTCTGGTATGGAATATCCCTTTGGATAGTTTGGATCAACTGTCTTGGCTTCTTGTGCACCTCCTCACTGGCAGAGCATGGGAAACTGAGAAGTCCTTGAGTTAGACTAGTCGCTACTTAGCAACAACTCAAACACTGCTGTGTTATCAACATTATTCTCATGCTGAATCCAAAACATAGCCCTGCACCAGCTACTAGAAGGAAAATTAACCCTATCCCAGCCAAAACCAGGACATGTGCTTAGTGGGCGAGTTTGTGGATGTTGTCTACAGAGCCTTTAGTAAAGCCTTTGACACTGATTCCCACAGCATTCTCCTGGAGAAACTGGCTGTGCACAGCTTGGATGGCCAAGAAGGCCAATGGCACCTGGCTTGTGTCAGCAATAGTGTGACCAGCAGGACCAGGGTAGTGATCTACCTGTCTGGTAGTGACCAGGGTAGTGATCTACCAGTGCTGGGCACTGCTAAGGTCACACCTCAAACCCTGAGGCAGTTCTGGGCCTCTCACAAGAAACACAGAGGGGCTGGAGTGCATCCAGAGAAGACAACAGAGCTGGGAAAGGGTCTGGAGCACAAGTAGAGGCTGAGGGAGCTGGGGAGATCAGCCTGGAGAAAAGGAGGCTCGAGGGGACCTTCTCACTCTCTACAACTCCCCTGACTGGGAGAATGGTTGGACTCAGTGGTCTTGGAGGGTTTTTCCAACCTAAATGATTCTGTGATTCCATGAGATTCCTTCCTAACTTCTCAGAGTCAGACTGATGACTTTCACAAGTTGAGTGTAGGGAATACCCAAGCCCTAATGACTTCCTGCCTCCAAGTTCTCCAGCTCCTCTGTACCTTAGCAAGCTATTTCTGTGTATCTGTCTGTATCTCACATCAGAGATACACAGTCTCTTTGATTTCTTATTAAAGTGGTCTCTGGTCTCCCAATGTGTTTGTACTGCTGCACTGAGGTTTTGGAAATCACTAATCATGAACACCCTAGAAACTTTACCAGGAATGTGCTCAATTGCATTCACAGGCTCTTCAGTCCTGAAAAGTAGTATTTAAGCTGAACTCCAAGAGAATTTTTCAAAAAGCTACATTGAATTCAATTCATGACACACTATTAAGAATTATTTTACACATGAAGCAGCTTAATATGATTTAAAGGATGTAGAACTTTCCCATAGGGGGAGAGAAGCAAATCCTCCGTGAGATGAGTACCAACACAGTTGGTACTGAGGCTTACAGAACTTTGATGTTAATGAATGTGGATGGGTTGTAGAGATGGGAGAAAAGCTGCCTTTATCAGTTGTCCCAGTACCAAGCTGATAGCCATTGTAAAACTGCTTTTTAATACAGCTGTGCAGCTTTTGCCAGTAAGCCACAGGTTTCCATCACATGATCAGGTGAAAATGTGCTTAACAAAGACGTGAATATGCTCCTTTGTTCATAACAAACTTATCACAAGACAGACAAAGCTCAAATTATCACAAGAGGGCAAACGTTTAGCCAGCAATGTGTCAAAGCATTCCAGCCTGCATCTCACTGCTGAACAGACCAAGAAAGGAAAAAAAAAATAATCTAGTTGAATACCACCTTCTACAAATAAGTCAGTTTGCTTTTTTGTAACTCTACATCTGGAGTCTGTTTGTTTGGGGCATAAAGAAAAGAGGAAAGATATTTGGAGACACTTAAATTGCTTCACTTCCTGCCGTGAATGACTACACAGTGATTTTGTTAGAAAAGAGAAAACAATTCTTTCCCATGCTCCCTGGGAGAAGGACAAAACATAACCTGCTGAATGTGCAGCAAAAGAGACTTTCGTTCAACAGTAAGAAAAAACTGCTACTGATAATAAAGTGAAGCCCAGGGATAAGGCAGCTGTGGAGTTTCTATTGCTGTATTAGAGTAACACCCCTGGAACACTGACCCAGGCAGACCAAAGCAAGCACACTTCATACTGCTTCTTCAGGTCTGGGTAACATGAAGCTCATTGAGTGCTGAAATGCCTCTTCCTGCTTCCATGGACCACTTGGAACAGATGAGTCCATGAGCTCCTACAGCCCAACAGGTCTCTAGGGCAGCTGGGTACAGTACAAAAGCACCTGGGCACTGGGGACTTACCTTTCCGCACAGACAGGGAGAAACAGCATCTCACAGTCATTCCTAAGAGCTGTGTAAAATGTCAAACCCCCTTGTTCCACAACCCTCACCCTCTCCAGTTTCACGCTCTGAAACAGCTGCTTTAATAAGACTCTGACTTCAAAGCACAGTAAATTAAGCTCCACATAGAGTCCATTCAGCTTTTTGTTTAATTTGATAAAAGCTCATCAGACCATTTAAGTTACCTTCTGGTCAATACTGCCTCAAGAAATCTGCAATTCAGCTACCTGTGGTTTTTCCAATATTCTTGTAAACCATTACTGACAGAACCTATTGGCCTGCAATGCATGTTCTTTGGTAAACACTGTTTCAGGGCTCAAAGTACATTCTATACCACTGTGATTTCTTTTTCTCTAGAAATCTTAATCTGGTGGGATTTTTCTTTCCTCTTGCTCTAATGCCCTGGGATCACCATTACATTCAGACAGCATTTCTCCCCTATTTTAATCTGATGACATATCTTTTAATTTCTTTCTAAGAAAAAGGGATTGGTCTCAATAACAATAAGCTCTTGACTTGCTGGTTAGGATGTTGGACTGGGTTTGAAGTAACCTAGTCTGATGAAAGGTGACCCTGCCCATGGTAGGGGGTTGGAACTGGATAAGCATTGAAGTCCCTTCCAACCCAAACCATTCTCTGATGCCATGGTTCTATGACTAATTCTAGGCTAGACAGAACTACTGTTGAGCTGGATACTTTCAGGTCTATTGACAACGAACAACAAATACACTGACCACAGCCTGTTGCATCCCAGATGATCCCAAACACTGGGTCCCTCATTCACCATCAAAACTTGCCGCTAACTGTGCCAGCAACACCACATAAAAGTTAGTTAAGAGGTGAAAGGGAGAGTAACTTCTCCAAGTGAAATTGCAAGGAAATTAAGGGAGGTAGAGTATATTACTTCATGGAGAAGTTGGCCAGAAGACTGAACAGCACACCTTTTTATGGCCAAAAGCCCTCTGCAGGCATCTCATCTAAGCATCATTGAGAAAAAGCAATGCCTGGCCTAAGAGATTTGACAAGATCCCAAGACAGTGATAACAATAGAAAAATACACAAAAGATTTCATTTTAAGACCTCTTCCGTGTTTCTTATTTAAATAATCCCTCACATCGGAAGAAAAAGAAATCCAGTGAAACACATCATTTCAAGAATACAGAGGACCAGCCTCCTCATCCACCTTCCTCTCACCAAGTATTGACCTTGCTGCCAGGAAAGCAGCTTTTAAAGATCTTAGATTTCCAACCACGTAATTCCAAATTAGGACATTCAGAGGGGGAAAAAGGTTTTGTTTTTATACAGTGACCACAGGAAGATGAAGAATATCCTATATAAATGCAGTCCTGATATAGCAAAGGGGATAACTCTATTTTCCACTGGTACCCCAAAGTTTTAGAAATGTGTGCACAAATCTTACTAAAAAAAAAAGAAGGTGGTTGTTTGAAGCCTTTAAATCCCTAAAGACAGACAAAAGAAAACACAGGACAAAGTAGAAATACTATTGATTATGCATAATTGGTATAATTAATTTGTAATTAGTTCATTAAAATATATAGGCATTGGAATTATGCTTGTACATTTCTGGGAATATCCTGCAAGTCTCTTGGGATATGCTTATCATTTACTTGATAGATGAAACATTATTAGAAAGACAGTCCATTAAAAATTAATATGCCAGAGTAATAATTTTCTCGATCTCAGCATTCAGTTTTCTATGCACTCAGATTCCTGTTCTACTTCACAAAGAGTTTTTATTAATTCTGTTTCCCAGAGCGTGACTTGGGAAGCACAGCATTTAGGACAACTGAGGCACAACATCCTTTATGCTGAGCATGCAGCCAGTTTTGAGAAACAAAATGACAAATAGCATAAATTCTATGCCACAAGAGTTTTCAGCACCCCATCTAATTCTATAATCAAATCTAAGATGGAAAGGTGAAAAGCCTTGTGCTTCAAAACAAGCACCAAACATGAAGAAACTTCCAGAGCACTGGAACCAGTCTGGTCTCTAATTGCCACAGTGGCATTTCAAAGGGGGTAGTAATAGTGCATCACCATTTCTTAACTCTTATGTCACTCCACTATTTCTACTGATCTTTCTGAAGTCCTTCCAATACGTCTGAAGTGCCATTTCAACTAACAGCTACAGAAATAATTTGATCTTAAAAACGCAGGATACAGTCACATCACCTCCCAGTTGGGTATGTAACATCAAATTTTCCTTAAATTTCTGTAATGGATGGGGAGTCAGTCCTTGTGTGTGTAACTACCAGGAACAGGAACAGGCCTTCTGCTCAAAATCTCCTCTTAAAAAGTATTTTCCTCCCCTCAATGAACACTAATGGGAGCCTAGAAAGGCTGGCCTCACTGATGATGAAGCCAGGCCGTGAGAAGACCCATCTTCTCTTTAAAAAAATCTAAAAAAAAAATGAAAAATCATATTACTCATAAGGAGCAAAATCAACAGTGGATATATAGTGCAAGTACATGCAAGTATCATTTGCCATTATAAGGTTTGAATTTTCTCCAGTAAAACAAAGAGTATGTGCCTAAAACAACACCTTTCATTTTTTAAAGAAGGGTCTCTGGGTCCTTCAAGCCACTGTTAAACACTCTGCTGTAATTCTGTGCTTCTCAGTAGATCTGCTTTAAGAATTCCAAACACTCTCCGAGGATCCATGTACAATTTTTATTCCTTGCCTCCAATCTAGCATGGACAATTATTTATTTTCTTTGCCTTGCACACAAGGATGTGATGGATGTATTTACATCAACACACATGCACAGTCACAGATATCTCTCTATAAAAATTAATCTGCAGATGATGAAAAGTGTAAAAGATCTAAAAGGCAAATCCCAAACAAAAGAGCATACTTTATACATAAATATCTTGAAATTATAAAGATCTGAGATTAAGTGGTTTACCACTCATTTAGAATTGATTAGAATGTATTTATATTTAGCTGAAAGTACCACAACATTGCTCATGTATTTGCATCTGCGAATAAGTAAATAAAAAGCCTGCTATTAAAGTCTTCATTAATTCTGATTATATGAGAACTTAAAAGCAAATTTGTGTATTACTGCTCTGTAAAGACTCCCAGCAACTCTACAGTAAAGCTGGCACTGCAACACAACATGTGTCAGCGAAAATGACTAACAGGATCTATTTTCAGTAATCTTAAATCACACTGGTAAAATACAGAATTAATGGTTTTGCATAATACTTCAAATATTTTTTCTTCTAATTCATTCCCAATTCATGCCTTATTGTATCAAAAAGTGAATTTTATATCACTTGACATTTATGCACAACAGTTGAACACATTTCATTAAACTACAACGTTTAGGCAGCACTCAGATGTGATGTGTATATTATTATAAAGACTGATCCAGCTATTTTATTTCCTTATAAATATGATGACTAGAAGTTTAAAAAAATGTATCACATTGACTAGAAACACTAAGAACATTTCATTCTGACTACAGATTTTGAGAGTTTCTATGTATTTAATTGCAGCCAACATTTTTGAAAGAAGAATTCACTAATTTTAGTAGAATTTTCCCCCAATTAAAGACCTGTCTGTTGATTTCTAAGGAGTTTAACAATTAAGGATAAAATCAACCCCAACTAATAAATAAAATAAATGTATTAAAGCAATTTTGTGTCTGCAGAAACTTGAGTTTGCAACACTGATTCATGTGTCAGCCCTGATATTCCCTTTGGACTGAGAAGGACAGCCCTGGTAAAGCTCCTTCTGCAAACTCTACTTTTTCAGGGCTTGACTCAAAACCTGAGTGAATATTTCTGACTTGAGTGGTACCAAAGTTCCCAGACCAGCAAGGGTCTATATTCCATTTGTACATGAAAGGAGATTTGGAGTACTGAGGGGAGAAAGAGCAAAAGACCCTTTACATTTGGTACATATGAAACGATGCTCCAAAATCCCAGAACGTGCACTTGCCACTCTCATAGTTGAAAAGTCATTCCAAGTAAAACAAAATGCAACAAGAACCAACCTCCTCCAACATTTAGAAATTAAACTCAGAGTTATAAGGTGGAGTTTGATTAAAGATTTTGCACTCAATCACATCCAATAATCAGACTGATTTAGAACACTCTATACTTTATAGAGTTGGCCTCAAAATAAACTACTTTTCCCTATAGTTTCTAGGTCCAAGTGCCAAGTCAATTACCCGGGAATCAACGTTACAAAACATTTTAAGGCACCACGCAAGACAAAGGATCAAAGGAATTTTTAGTATTTAGTTACACAGAAAAGTATACCTGATAGTCTAAAATGCTGAATCCTAAACCATTTTTGTCTTTCTCCAGTTCAATAACCTTCACATCAGGAGACCATAATGCTAATTCTCCTTCTTCCTCCTCAGGGTTAGAGTCTTCCTCAGGTTTCACCTGGAAATTTAAAGCTCTAGTTAAAATACTATTCTTTCAGTTCTTTAAAAACATTATTCCTTCTATATTTTGATTATTAATGGTGTATACATGCCCTAAAACATGACCTTTTATGGAATTAAAACTTCATTAAACAATATGAATATAGTTTGCTCCAGCTTGCTGCCTTGAGTACTCCCCTGGAACCACGTTTTGAGCATCAGGGCCCAACCTGGCACACAAACATGCATTTATTAGTCTAATTAATTAATTGTTATAATATTACTAACCTGTTACATGTTGATGAACTTCAGCTGTCCCATTAGATGCATAAAGGAAAAATAAATAGCATAAAAGATTTAACCACAGACAGCTAATAGAAAGACCAGACTATCAGAAAAGATGAGAAGCCAAGTTGTAAATACTTTTGCAAATAGGAACAACCACAAGTGTCAAGTTTTAGTTTGAGACTTTAAAGCTTCCACAATGGAAAGAAACATTAGGTTTCATTTTTTTTCCAGTTCTATAAAAACCTACTCAGAACACGAAAGCAATCAGCTAATGGTGGCAAGGATGTGATTTAGTATAATTCAGAGCTCTCACTCACCTATTAAGTGTAGGAATGATGAATGGGATGCACAGAGTCAGCAATGCAGCTTTGTGATTTACCTACCTTGTCTTTATAGAACAATGAAGTTTCTCATGACCAACCTTTATAAACTCAGGAATATATATGCACTTTTTAAAAAACTTATCGTCCTTTTTCACAACTGAATGACAGAAGAAGTCTACCTTTTGTTCTGGAAGGGAAACTCCCACGGTGGGCTCATCTACAAGTGACTCACTGCCATCATCAAAGAGTCGCCGACAGCAAACCAGTGTAAATGGGGGTGGCACTTCCTTGAGGAAAGTGACTGCCTCCCGTCGGGATTTTCCATACAGCTGGACTCCGTTTACCTATACAGAAGAGAAACACTAAAAGAATTAAAGGATATCAACCAGATTCTTTTATTTAGGGTTTTTGCCCCTCTATATATTTCTTTCCCCACCTGAGTGTGAAAGTCTAATTTTACCTGGGGATTCTGGCACAGCTTGCAAAGTTTTATTAACTTCTGAAGAATATATAGATTATTATAAAACTTAAACTTCATCTGCAAGATCTTGTAACTTCTGACTGCTGCATCATGTCTCTTCAGCTTCCTCAAACCTCTTTTCTGTGCAGGGCCAGGAGTTGGACTCGATGATCACGATGGGTCTTTTCCAACTCAGCATACTCTCTGATTCTATTTTTCCTAGCCTAAATCTTTCCTGGAATTATTCTTTCTTTCTCACCTGTTTCTTTGTTGGGGAATTTTTTTTAGCATTAGGCTTATTGTGTTTGAATTTAAAAAGAAAAGAATTTAACTTTTCCACAATATTTTAAGAAAACACAGGTTCTGAGCTTTAATCAAAAAACTCAAGTCAGAATTAGCACAACTAGTTTAACAGTCGGACTCGATGACCTTAGAGGTGTTCCAACTCCAGTGACTCTATGATTCTAACTTTGCCAGTTTCAAATGTAACAAAGTGGTTGAAACTAAAACAGATCCTACAGAAAACATGCAGAGATGTTTATATAGTGAAAAAAAGAAACCAACTGCAGTAAGTAATTAATCAGAAAATCGTGACAAGGTTCAAAGCTTACCATCCGATAAGCTTGAGATCCTGAGTGACAACAGAAGACCATAAGGCCATTGTTAATGGATGTTTTAAACCACAGACTTTGAAACACAAAAAAAAGAGATAGATCAGATAGACTAGATAGACTAGATAGATAGATAGATAGATAGATAGATAGATAATGCTGCTTTAAAAATGGGATACTGCAATTGTACTTTTTTGCCCAGAAAAGTTGTGGCTGCCCCATCCCTGGAAGTGTTCAAGGCCGAGTTGGACAGGGTTTGGAGCAACCTGGTCTAGTGAAAAGTGTCCTTGCCCATGGCAGGGGGTCTAACTAGGTGATTTTTAAGGTCCCCTTCAACCCAAACCATTCTGTGATTCTACTTCCTCAGGAAAATAACATGCAATATCCTGAGGGTACATCTATTTGGACCACAAGGGTATCCCTAAACACAAGAAAAGCAGAATGTCAGGAGATGTCAATGATGTGAACATCAACTATCTTGACCAGCACTGCAGCCCCAAAGGAGCAGGAATTTCATCTAATTAGTGCTATGGACTCAATCCCAATATCTCTTGTGTTTCAGAGATTTCTTTCAGGTTGCCTCAAGTCTGCTCTCATGACCAAATGTCCAAAGTTGCTGGAGTGTAACCACTGGTTTAGGTGGAAATCCAGCACACATCATCCAAGTCACTCCACAACAGGAACCAAAGCACAGTAAGTGGGGATAATTGAAGATACTCTTCAATACTTCCCTCCACACCCAAACTGCAGACGAGCTCACATTTGATCTTAGAAAACAGAGCATGAAAACATGCAACGTACATGTGCACACCTCTGTAAAATGAGGCAGAGTCTCTCCACGTACTGCTCAGAACTTGCTGTTTAGAATTCAATCTTATGCAAGGCTACACAGAAAGTTCACTTTAGCCAACATTTTCCTCCTGATCACTTCTACTTTTTCCTCCCCCTCTTAATGCTTTTTGCAGTGTAAATTTAGTTTATACTGCTGGGAAACACAAAGTTCTTCTCACACTATAGCCCAGGCAAGGAGAAAAATTGAGAGTGGTGTAACCAGCCTCCACCATGGTAAGATGAACTGCTCTGGGTTTTTTCTGTAAGAATTACAGCAAGTGCTGAGCTATCAGACTAATCCATTAGTTAATTATTTAAGAAGAAGGATCTACGCGTAAGGATTTTTTAATGCATTGAGAGTGGCAGTCTGTGGTGGAAAGTTACCAGCACTTCTCAGCATCCTGTGATTGATGGGGAAGAGCTACCCTGCACTCCCCAGCAGACATGGGGACTCCCATTTCTTCTTTGGCAGCTGCGAGAAATCAGCTTCTAAGCAAGCAAGGTGCCCTACACCCATTCACTCACCACCCTGCTCCAGTGATTTGTGCCATCAAATAGGAGTGAAATTTTACAACAAAACCAGAAGGACACAAAGCCCTTTACTCCTAAAACAGAACACAGTGAAATTACCTAAAATTAAGGTCAGGGGAGGAATATCATGCATCCTATCATAATTCAAACACATCATTAAAAATAATCAACATTCAACCCTTCTATATATTACAAAAATTCCTTGCCAATCACATTTTAATCCCAACCCTATCAGGCCCAGGTAGGGTTAATTGTTTGGGGAATGGGGCTGTCACTTTTTCCACTGCAAACTCCTACTTAAGGGGATTTCTAACTTGGCTGCAAAAACATACTCTGGGCTAAACCTGGCACATAAAGCTTTGGCCCCAGAGCACATTTTTATTTTGTTGGGTTTTTTTTTTTCCAGCTACAGTGTAGAAAATAATTTATGCTCACTAGGTCTGGACATACCTGTGAACTTAACTGTAAGTACGCAGTAATACATAAAACTGTTAAATATATGCAATTAAAGTTTCCTAAGTTACTCTACAGCACTGCATTATTGCTTTTTGTATATAATTTTTTGTTTAATGGCCAAGGAATTTAAACGACACTTCCAGCATTCCATTAATCCTTTCCTTCAGGAATCAAGATTTCCTCCATTAAGCCATAAGAAAATGTTTTAGGTCTTAGTGATATCAGTATGAATTTTTGATGTTAAAAGGTGAATAAGTAAAAGCAAAATAGCTGTACACCTAACAAATCAATCTTTACGAAGGCCTAATTCTGTTCCCATTAAATGTTCTTTGCATCCACTAAAAGAGGTTCAAATATTCCACAAAGAGCTGGTATTCAGTAGGACATCTTTTCACTTGCAGGCTGAGATACTGATAGATACACGTACACACACACACACACACACACAAAATAGGTATTATTTTAATATTTTCAAATAATTATTTTACCTGAGCAAATAGGTCTAGTGTGATTCTCGTAAGTTCAAAACTGCCCCCATACCTCTCTATACATATTTAAACAAACTGATGTACTTGCTCATACACACAAATGTGTTTCAACACTCAGCAAGCAAGTTATAATGTGTAACTGGAACCAGTACTCCTAAGACTGTTGTAAATTTTTTAGGAGTGAAAAATATTCAGAAAGATTATCCACCACAAAAGCTAACGCCAAATTGTGCAAAGGACTGAGCTACAGGACTACAAATAATTCAAAACAAATATTATCTGTGCCCTTATAACTCTGCATACTTGTGTTAAAACATTTCAGAAAAAAACTCCACATGAAGTCACTAAGAGGACACAAAAATCTGATATTTTGTCCAGAAAGGAGGAAGGAAACAGGAAAGAAGATGAATGTGAATTCCAAAGCACTACTCTGCTTCCACAACTAACTCTGGAATACTCCTATTGCACACACAGAGCCAAATCAGAATTTAATACAAGCATTTTGAAGAAGGTCAAGAAAATAGGAAATACATCAGGTTCTATTTTGGGGCGGGTTCTGTTTTGTTTTTTACCTCCAGAAGTTCATCCTCCAGTTGCAGAAGACCAAGTGCTGCAGGTGAACCATCTGAAGTAATTGATGATATATAATGATGTCCATCAAATGTGTCAAGCTCAACACCTAATCTCCAAGTGTGGATGGGTAATAGCTGCCAAAAGAGAAGTATATATATATATATATATATATATATAAAGTACAAATCTTATCTACCACAATTTAAACACATTTAGGATTCAGGAACTCACCAAACTGAACTAAACACACAATAAGATGATTAAGTGTTCATGGTGACACCGCTGGCACTACTGCTCAAGTGTCTATAATTTCTCTTTTACAAACTGTTTGCACAAATAAAAACAACCAGTCTGCTCTTTGGGGGCAAAGGCAATTAGAACTGTATTGGGGGGTGGTGGAGTTGTATTAAAAGGTTCATTTGCCCATGTTAAGAAAAGGTATTGGATCAGTCCAGAAGATAAGCAGAATATTGGCAGCCTTTTTTTGGGAAAGAAAGAGTCACAAACCCATCAAATTCCTGAAACGCATCTGGAATTGTGTCATGTCCTTCTAGAATTACTCTGCCAACATATATCATGAAGGAAACCACCATGTAAGTCCTACCTTTGAGTACTTCTGGAGCTCTGAGTCATCTGTAATGGGCATATCCACATTCACAACCTAAAAATTGGACATCAGAACATTTTTCAGTAGCAGGATAATAAAGACTTTACCGGAACCATGAATTCTGGCAAAAAAAACTTGTGAGCAAAATAAACTACACTTAAACAAAGTCACGTGGATGCAAAATAATTTTAAACAAATGTTAGAAAAATCTTTCAGGCGCAGAACATTTACAAGTAGGAATGTGGTGATTATGCACCATTAGCAGACTCCAATATTATCCTATTCCCGAAGCTCAAATGCCAATTTTAGTCAAGTTCAGTAATCCTGTGTAAGCACAAAATGCCATTACGTTTGACACAAATACCCAAACGGACTTGCCAACCAGAATTTGAAAGTACTATAGTTTAAGTTATTACCTCAGGCTATACTGCAGCCATCTAACATCTAGATTAACCCACCATCTTCTGCAGCATATTTCTAGTATGGCTTCAAATACATGAGTTTAATTACCAAATCTGACTGTAAAGTGGAATATTTAAAACAGTGTCAGGAAATCCCTTCGGTATATGTCCATCACCAGTTTTCTTGTAATGTTCTTCCTTAACACAACTGAGTTATCAGTAATCTTACAAGGTTATTTAGTCCAATTTTGAATGCACTAAGATGACACAGAATCATAGAATAGTTTGGGTTGGAAGGGACACTAAAGATTATCTAGTTTCAACCTATGGTCCAGGGCTGGAGTTTGGGACACTGGAGTATGTTTGCCAGGAAAGCTACACTTGTTAAACCTGGAAAATACATAACCTTATGAAAAATCGGGCTATTTTCCTTTGGAAATTATTAGTTTGACAAAGTATCTAAGCCTCAGGTTTTTCTTTTGGATTAATTTTAAACAGGGCTTCCAGCATCTTGTTTTCCAGTACCTAGGTTGTTTTTCCCAACAGACAGAATCCAATTCATGTGTATCCAATTGTAATTAAATGAATCTATGACTGATACCTCTTCAGCTTGACTGCTCATGCAGTACATGGCCACAAACACCACCCAGTCACACATCCTTGCCCAGGATTTCAGCTCCTTCCATTGCTACCACAAAGGATCAGCAATACATAAGCCATGAGGGACACCAAACTCTCTCTCCAAACATCTATTTCCTCTGAAAATAAGTCCTCTGAAACAATACTGCAGGCACCTTTAGGGTGACTTACTGGGAGCTGCGTGTAGGAATGAGAATGGTGTGACACAGGGACTGGTATGTCACAGGCTGAAATCAAACTGAACATTGTTATTGAACACAACTAAGCCGGAGCAGAGGTACGTACAGGCAACAAGATGACTTTCAAAATGGGGTGCCACAAGAGTTTCCTTCTGTTATTTAAAAGGCCCAATCGTTACCATTTTCACTTCTGACATTTCACTGGCGGCAGCCGAAGAAGAATTAGAAACGGCCTGTTTCACCAGCTAAGCAGGTTTTTGTCCTCTGTGGGAAGTGTGATGGTGCTAAGGGAAGTAATACCAGCCTCTTGAAATGTAAGGATGGGAATACCAAGCAACTGAAGTGGGCAGCCAAACAGATTTATTGCATCATGTACATAATCTTACACGAACCTCAGATCTTAAAGGAGTGCTAATGGAAGAGAAGCGAGTTTCTCAAGGCAATTCTTAAAGCTACTTTAAATCTTCCAGCGAGTGACTGGAACGATGGCTACTCCAAGTAGTAAAAATGAGTGTCTCTAAATCAACTGGACAAGCATTGCAAAGACAAACAGGGCATTTTCTTGGTGATGGTGAGAATTTTTTAAGGCTTTGGGAAGAACACTGGTTGAAGTCTTTTATCTCTAATTACTGGCTCACCCAGCACCGAAAAGCAGAAGTGAATTACAATTTCCATCAACTCCTCATGACAATTCATCAAAACAATCTTTTGCTTGGCAATTGTTTAATACAAAGTGAAGAAATACCTAATAGACAGTGGCACCACAAAGTTACACTACTGAGAATTACTTCCTATTTTCCCAGCATGTTTGAAAATCATTCTTTCATTCTTCAGATAAAATTGTAAGATTCTTGTGAAAACAGAAGCTCTATCCTCAGCCTTTCTTTTCCCAGTGCACAACAGAACAAATAGATCATGAATGAAATAATAAAAATGCCACATATTTTAAGTGGCTGCTATGATGCAGAATTAAAAGGACAACTGATTTTCTTAAATTACTGTTCCTATGTAGTATAAGAACAGTATCTATATAAACAAAATAAAAGAACAAAAACCCCAACTCATTATAACATATATTTCAGCTTTGATGTTACAGGACAGAAGATTTGATGTAACTGATCTGTTCCAAACACTAAACTGTTCTATAAACGGCCTGTAATACTAAGCTCATAGATCTGTAATTTAGAGAAATAACATTCATGATGTAATTTATTGAAATATAACATACCATAACTTCGTATTCTGGTCCCAACAGGTTTTCCCACTTGGATTTTAGTTCATGTGCTGGAGGAAGTGGGACTCTTCCTAAATATGAAAGTGAATATTAAATTTACAAGTATATTGTACATTCAGAAGTACATTTACTTCTAAATACTTCAATAAAAATTCAGTGTAAATAAAAGATTAGAGGGAATAATCCCCAAAAGGAAAGTGCATTAAGTTGAGTCTATCAAACGGTACAAACCAAAAACGTCTTTCTTAGGAAAACAATGCAAAATGTCAGCTCCTGCTAATGTGTGATTTATTCAGTTGAGAAGCAGAAGAGGTGACGCTTGATGATGAGATGCGAGTTCTGTACCATACAGTACTGTAAATAAATCATTCTTTCAGGCTGCAAAAACAAATTTCACACGACTTCATAATTTGCTGCTATAAAAACCCTTTGCCACTCCAGGGAAACACCATCTCCCACCCAAATGAACCCCCTTAAGAAGTAAAACACCTGACAAGATATTGCTGTTATCGAGGGGCTGTGTCAGCACAATGCAGGCACAGACTTTATTTATACATTTGGCAGGTATAAAGGCTTGTCTACTTTAATTAGGCCAGTAAGTAACATGAGCTTTAATATAAGCTCCAGTTCTAAACCAGTCTTCCGTGGGAACTTGGCTATCTTGACATTTATATCTTTTCAGCTTTCTTACTTATGCAACCAAGGCAGTATTACAGTCATGTAAGACAATTTGACAGAGCTAGACAGCAGAAAATGACTGGCTGCCCTGCGTTTGACCTCATCCAGAAGCTCAGCTCACATATAAAGTTCCAGGCCAGAGCAATGTGTAACTGGTAAGAATCAAACTCCACAGCAAATTCCATCCAGCAGCTACAGCAGCAGCAACTGGGGGCTGAATTACCAAAACCTGTTTTTTTTCCCCCCTGAATGACTGCAGTAGTTTGTCAGATGTCTAGACAAGGCACAGACCACTCAGTATTGCTGATGTGTCACACTGAAATTTGGAATGTAAATCACAGGCTCACATTTTGCACACAAACCAGTGAGTAAAATACCTCAAGGGGGGAAGTTTGAAGTCTACCTACCAGCAACAGCCTACACAAATGACATGTCAAGCTGCCTCTGCTTTCAACACCTTTGTACACTGCAAAGATAAAGCCTTGCTATACAATCCTCATTACTTCATTTTAAAAATTTGATGCTTTCCACTCGTTAAAAAAAAAGATATAAGTTAACTTGTACAACAACAGAACCCATCACTGTACCTCTTCTGCTCACTTTCAGTCATGCCAGATAGGTAAATTCTGTGTGATCTGCACAGACAAACCACCTTCCTCAGAGCCTAACAACCAAGATTTCACTTCGAAATATCCAGAGCATCTTTACCGTATAGGTTCAGAGAGATACAGATATTCCAGAATTCCAGTAAACCTGATAGCTATTTTCTGCTACCAAAAAGACACCCCACCAAGATTAAAAACTTGAGTTTGTAAATACAGGCCACAGTTCTCTCTGAAATAAATTATCTCCTTAAAAAAAAGGGCAGACAAATTGTCCTGAAATTCTTTCCCTCATTGAAATTTAATTAAACTTTCTAACGTGAACCTTGTTATCAAGCACAGGCTGATCACTATCTTTACTTCCCAATAGTAGCAAAACCAGAACACCAGTGCATTCTTCTACTCTTTCAATTTGCAGAAATACATAGGGACAAAAATTCCTTAGTTTGTCTTTCTGCTATTACAAAGTTACAACAGCGTGAACACACAGGACCTAAGCACCTGCAATCCCCTGTGCAGCCAAATATAGATTTGAAGGTTCACCAGGAGTAATGAATCTCAGGGTCAAGCTCAAAGTTCACAGTGTAAGCTGTGTTCAGCTGGCTGAATACAGATTTTTTTGTCACTTCCAAAACACATTACCAAAATCTATGAGTTGTTCAGAGCAGGTGCTGATGCACGTCTCCATTTGAAGTTTTCCCCTTTCTTTCTTTCAAACACTCTTTGAAGTCTTTGCTCGTAACTTCCTCAGAACTGTGGAAATGTTGGTTGAAGGGATTTGGATTGAATATATTCAATTCCAAAGCTATCACTCAATTCACTTACAATGTTCCATTTTCCCCAAATAGCTTTTTCCACATGGCAGCTAATAGAAGTTTCTTTCTAGTATCTCATCCAGCTGAATTTCTCATGACCTGACATATGTGCCATGTCTTTTTATAATGTACAAGGACTCAGAAAACAAAACCACACCACCACTTCCCAGGGACAGCTTTCATTAGCAACTTTCAGTGTATTTAGTCTGTCCTTCTGCCTGTGCTTTCGTAAACTTTTTCGTTTCTAATTACCAAGCATCAAGAATAAACCAAAAATGCATGGGAAAATCATATTTTCTGGTCAAAACTGGGATCTTTTCTTCTTGCAATTTCCTCGTGGTTTAACAAATTTACTAATGCTCTATCTTTACCTGCCCTACTGCTAGATCTTTTTCCCCAGACACCTTCAAGCTCCTGACTCACATCACTGTATATCTAGGTTCTGAGTACTCCTGCAAGGCAAGAGAAAGCAGTTCTGTCCAGTCTGAAGCCTTGTTAATTAAGTTAATTGCTTCTATGCTGCTAACAGGCCTCGTGCACATTGCATCCTAAACCATGTTGCCTTTGTAACAGAACTGCTTAAGCATGGTTTTACCTGGCCAGAATTACTATTTAATACCTCCCCAGGAAACACAATTTAATAAGAATTTCACACAACTGGGCTTAAAGGGAAGTAATACACATTTTATAAAACATACCTTTTACATTAAACTTTTAAAAGCATTTCCAGAGTTTAGTCAGAGCCTTAAATTAGCCGTATTTACTTTAGCACCATTATAATGAAGTGCCCATCACCACGTCCAAAATAAGCACCTATCTCTGGAATTGAAACCTGGCCATTAAATTCTATTCTGAGATGAAATCTTATACATCGTATTTCTGCAGGAGTAAAATTTGCAACTTAAGTATTTCAACTTTTTAACAGAGGCACACACACTTTATAGTTGCATAAAGCTTTTGCAGAACATTGTACCTGAAAGTTTTTCAGAGGGAAAACCACAGTTTAATTAGCAATGGGACTTGCTTCCCACGGCACTAAATGCTCCTGATTCGTTACTCAGTTCCAAAGCCTTGCCTGTGGCATTTTCCTGCTGGCCAAGGAGGACCAGTACAGTTAATGGCATCAAGGGCTGTATCCAACTACAAACAACATCTTCAGTGTTTAAATTCTGGTATTCCAAGACATACTGCATGCAAACCCATCATCTTGTACTCTCCAAGGTAAGGGGAGTTTGGATACATGGGAGAATAGGAAAATCTCCTAGCATAGGTGCTACATCATGCTCTGGGGAATGAAATGCAGCTCTACCACACTGCCCCTGCAAGGAACCACCATGGATCCAACACCCCTTGAGACTAACACAGTTTGTTACCTTCAAGCCAGGTAAAAGAAATTTTAGTTCCCAGCATAAGCTGATCCCAGCACTGACCGTATTTGCATAGCACCAGGTATTGGGTAACAAATCCCTCAGAGAGTTCTCTTTGCATCAGAACAGACACCTGTAGCCTGGGATAACCCAACCACCAGTGGTCAGGAGCTGATTACAGAGATATTGTTCACTTCAGTAGAAAAAGAAAATACTTTATTTATAGGAAGTTCCACAGTCAAAAAAGACTATGTAAGTGATACAGGACACATGTGTTGCTCTTTTCCAGCCTCTGCCACAGCAAGTCTAAATCCTTCTGGCTCTTCTGCCCCTAAATACATCCTCCTACTCAGCCCTTAAGTCATCAGTCCATTGTAACTACAAATCAATATGTGCTTTCCTACTCATACAGCTAAAACAATGCTTTGATAACCTCAACTCTCAGCTACTCAACCGCCTCTGTTCTGGCTTCCTACTTCTGGGAACACACAAAAGTCACAACAAAGGATGTCTGGTTACAAGGCTTGGACAGAAAAGTAAAACAGAATGGAATATAGGAACTGCTACATTTCTCTTGTTTCCAGGTTGTCTTTAATACTGACAGATCTTCAACAATCATAGCAAAATTGTTATTCATTGACAGCCGTAATTTAGAATCCTCTATTGCATCTACATATCTTAGAAACTACAAGGCATAAGGATAATTTATGCTGACTTTAACACAAGCTGTATAAATTCACCCAGAAGTTCCTGTAGAAAAGCCCAGAAATCTGTAGGGAAATTGAAGCGTGCCTTCTGGAAAGACCTCCAACCTTGATTCCCAAGTCAGCTAAAACCCAAAACAAGTCTTTGTGACCTGCCCCTATTGTCCATTTGCCTTCGCTGTTAAAAACATGCCTAATTTGAACTCCAGTTATCAGGTCTTTATGTCTAGGACACAAGTTCTGATGAAGCTACTGCAGTGTCAAAAGAGGAAACTGCAACAAATGGGCATTAGGGATGTTGTACAGGAAACCAGAAGAATATTATGAAAATAGTCCGCAAGAGTCCAAGGTCTGTGAGGGCAAGAAGATTTCAGAATCATTCAGGTTGGAAAAGACTTCTAAGATCATCGAGTCCAACTATTAAGATGGATATGAGTGAGGTAACACTGGATCAGGAAACAAATATGAACTCCTGGGAGTTCCATCTCCTGATGCTGCTCACCCAGCATTGTGGTTCAGGGCCCTGGCAGCACAGGAGGATGAACAAATCTCCCTCGATGATTGCTGGTAGGACACTTCAGGTCATGAGAGCAGGACCAGAACTAGAAAGAGGACTCACTGAACTTTCAGCTCTATAGAGTCCATGAGATCTGTTACAGAGTACTGAAAGGGCTGCACCTCCACTGTCTATAACCTTAAAAAGACCGTCCCAAAACAAAGGGGATTACTATTGACTGGAAAAGGGCAAATTTTACACGAGGAAGAAGATCCAGAGACTTACAGGCCCCGCAATCATGAGAGGTTTCTTGGAATCCATTTCCAAAGACACAAATGAAAAGAAAACAAATCAGGAACAGTCAATATAGGTTTGCCAAGTAAGTGACCAATCTGACTGCAAGACAGCAATGTGGATGAAGGTGTAACACACTTCAGCTTTACTGAAGCTTTCGACACCATTTACATCCGCATTCCCATTTGGAAACTGAGGAAACATAGGCTAAATAGGCTGAAAACCAGATGGAGCACAGGGACCAAAGACAGCATTAATGAATGGCTTGGCACCCAGTTATGAACGGAGCTGAATATCTGCAGGGCTGATGTGATCCAGTGTCTTCATCAGTGATCCCCATGATGACACAGAATGCACATTGTGGGGACAGGGTGGGGTGGGAGAGTCGATAGATCCAACAGGTAGAGTTTTACTTCTGAGGGAACTGAATAAAAAGCATTACAAGGTAAAATTTGAAGATGGAATAAGCCATGACAGCCCGTCAGTATTGAAAATGAATTAAAGACAGTCCCAAGGCTCAGAAGAGACACTGCAAGATATCCTATCTACCTGCTTTATGTAGACTCTGCTGCTTTTCACTTTGAAGATTATCCTTCTGTTCTTGTTTTCCCTCATTCTTAGTGTCCACACTAATTTCAGTCTCTACAGCTGCAGGGGACACAAAGACTGGAACAGTTGGCTGCACTGTGAGAACAAATGAAAAAAACCAAATCATATGCTGCAAAATATAGGAAGTAGTAACAACACCTCGTTAATTCTGGGGGGGAAGGCACTCAATTTTCCTGAATTTCTTGGTTTTTTGTCTTTCCATTCCTTCTCAAGTATCTCATTTTCTACAGTGTGCTTTTACAAAACCTAGGATCGTGTTGTATCGAGTCCTGAATTGTTAAATGAGGTAACTGTAAATTGAGTGAAAAATAAAATCAGTTGCTAGAAAAAAAGAGAAAAAAAGGATTACCTCTATCTGAAGGTCTTTCTGAAGAAATAGTAGAGGAAGGTTTCCTTCTAAGTAAAGTGAGACGTACAGTCTGTCCTGTGTTCCTCAATACCTCTACCACTTCTTGGTTGCTATAATCCTGTATATTAACCCCATCAACCTAAAACAAGAAAATTGTATCAAAGAATAGTAATTGTTTTCCATTCTTAGTCTATGTAGTGTAGTACCATACACTGTAAGCATCAGCCATACTATTTTGTGCAGGAATTATAGGGTTATTCTCCCAAGACAGTAGTATTTGCAAAACAATCTCATTAAATCAGTTACATTTCACTAATGAGATAATATTTTCAAAATGCATTTTAAAAGGAAACAAAACAGTAATTTCTTGTCTTCATGGGGCAACCACAAACCAGAATTTACTCATCTGATACACATATGCACAGATTTTCCCTGATTTTTTTTTGTTTACAAAAACCAGTCTTGACAAGGATTGTGGATTGAAGCTCCCCAGCAGAGCAGTCAACCTGGAATTCTGTTCATTATCACTGTTTTCTCACAGATTTCTAACATACCCCAAACAAGTCTATATACACATCTGTTTGTTCAATCCATTCTGAACAGTCCAATTCCTACATTTTCAGGTATTTTAATTTACACCCAAAATACTCTGTTCACCTCACTGTCAGATCATGCATCAATAGGAGCTTTTCCTGCAGATAAAATGTTGTATCAATTTTTGCTCTCACAAAGGAGAAGCTGACTTTAGAAGGTCTGGCATAGCACACATTTTAAAAGTAATTTAAACTCATATCTCCATAAATATTATCTCTTAAAACAAAAGGACTGTGTAATTCATTCCTGCTTGTACTGTGAATGCAAAATTGGCTATTATTCAATTCACTGTTATTCAACTTTTTTTCCCCATTTTTCTACACATAAAGCTTGGGATTTTAAACCTAATTTGTGACCATTAACATCTTGATTGCATCCACACTCCACAGCCGTTAAGGACCATAAACAATGTGCCACATCTTGCAAAATCTTAACCATCCTCAAATCACATGCAATTCAATTGGAAGTTAATGCTGCTCATCTATACTGCAGGCCAAAAGCCAAGATTCTCCACTCTGAAACACTTTAATCCAAATGCTTGCCTCTTTCATAGTTAACTACTATTTACTACTTCTTTGAATATAAAATAATACTTTAACCACAGCAAACCAAAGCTCATTTCTGTCACAAATCTACCTAAACAAATACAAACCACCAAATTATTTCTTCTGCAAAGCAGAGGGGGTTTAATTAATTTTTGAAAGTCTTTACTACGTTGTTCTTTTAGCACTGAGATGTGTAATGAAGTACTAGTTCTACAGCAATATGTAAGAAGAGTATTTTACTTACAGCAACAATTTTGTCATGGACATGAATTTGGCCATTGTGGTCAGCAGCACTACCAGGTATTATATTCTTCACAAAAATCCCTGAAGGTTCTGCTGGGGAGGACAGAAAAGTCACTGCATTAACTTAATCTGTTTCTTTTCTGACTAAGATTTTTAATTCCAGCCTTTTTCACACACTTTCTTCTTTCCATAAAGTGATGATTGTGTAAACCACCAATATTTGCATGTTACCACTCACACAACTTGACATGAAATGACTGAGGATCTCTGGTGGAAAAACCAGCACTGACACAACCACCTGTACACTGACCTCAAAATTCTTCCCTTAAAATTGCTCACAAAAGGCTGCCTCCTCCATGGATTCATCCTTGTGCTTACCCAGGCTTTAAACCACAATCACTTAAATCCATGCTGCATTTGATTTCAATAGGACTAACTAAGCTAAAAGTAAAGTACGTGCTTAAGGACTTTGATCAGGACTTCAATCATCTTACAGCTAAAGAATTTAGTATTTTAAATCTTAATGAAGAAGGATTTTTCTTTTTTAAAAAAAGAGAAACATGGAAATCAGAAAAGCTGTCCTTTGTCATGTCTGACGTTTGATTATTAATTCTAATTAGAACAAGGAAATAAAAACAAAACAAAACAGTAAAAAAACCCGAAACACTAACACTTCCACAAACTCATGCTAAATAAGAAACACTGATCTTTAATTCTGGCAAATCTTCACACTTCATCCATCCTTTTCCGGACACTGACCTTCATCAAACACCTGCCCAACATGGTTTGTCTATGCTCTACAAAACACCTCCACCAGTGCTTCAAACTCACCTTTTCCCACTAGCTGACATGTGCCCCTCCCCAGCCCCCTGCACTGGCCTGGGATTCCTGCCTGGCAACACAAGAGGATCTCCTGGGAACAAAGAGCGTTTGAGAGCAACTCCAGCTGCACCATGTTCCCAAATTACCTCGACTCCCACAAGGAAGGAGAGGGATAAAAAGCACTACCCCTTTGTGTAAAACCAGATATTCAGTTGGGTCAATTTTAAAGATATTATCATTTGTGCAACCAATATCTGAAAGACAAGTTAACAGCTCTAATTTAAAGAGGATTTAGGGGAAAAAAACAAGCTGATTGCGTGTCCCCATATCCTACCACAGGTAGGAGCTATTCATTTTCCCCACAGTTCATAAAGGGTATTTGAGAAGCCCCTGTCCTAGACCTACTACATCCTGTAGAACTCACCTATATCACATGTGCCAGCATATCCAACAATTGTTATTCCCAGGCTTTGTCCATTCTTTTTTACAAGTTCAACGTCATAGCTATCAAAAACGTTGATACTATCCTATAAATAAAGCAGAAGACAATAAAAAAATCTTGTAATTTCCCAGTACTGCTACAATATTGCAGGTTAATTAAGATCTTCAGAAGTGAGCAGTGATTTTGATTTTCCTGTTTTAAGAGGGACTGTATTTGTAAGACAGACATAACCAAGATTTGCTGAAAATAAAGTGTCACCAAAGTCTCTGTTTGCTTTTTAAATTTTTTCCCAATACCTGATCCATATAGCTGTCAGAGGTATAATATAAACATTTTATTGTAAGATTTTTATTAGACTACTCAGGGGCCATTTCCCTTTGGATTCCACTGGGTAACAACAAACTTCCCAGTCAATCCCTCAAGACAAGAAAAATCCTGAATGCCCTCAGAATTTCTTCTCTCCCTTTAAAATGTGAGTCCTGATGTTTGCTGTGATCCTGTTCAGGTTTGACCACCATCAAGCTGCAAGGAGAACTGGAAGCCTCCAGGTTTGTCCATGGCAATGGGACGCAAAAGCCTCATTAGTTTGCATTCAGATAAAATCATGTTTAAGACCTATTAGAAAAGGGAGAGTATTCCTTTGTAAATGCAATGTAAATTCATTTGCAAAGTCCCTACAAAGCTGCCTCAGGATGTCTGTGCAATTCTCCTCTGACCAGTAAAAATCTAAACTGCAAGACGAGTTCAAACAGGGAACAGTAAAGACATTCGTGAGACCAAAGAGAAAAACAATCAAGCACATAAATCTGGGATTGCAAGGGATAAGTTAAAATACATAGAGTTGTTTGTTTTCAGTAATCAGATTGTACAGCCCAATGAGATCAAAAAGAAGATGATGAGAGTAAGGTCTGTTAAAGTGATGAAATCAAGAGGGGATACTGTCACTGCCAACAGCAAAAAACGGACTGGGAAACCGGAAAACATTTCTTAAGGGAGTGAAAAAGATAAGTTTAATCAAATGCTTGCCAAGTATCAGCTTTGGACAGACCCATATTAAAAGCAGGGCGGAGTTATAGCCATATTCCACTTTTCAATGAAAGAGAAATCAATGGACAGTATCTCGTTATCACACACACCTCCCTCCACTACCACAGTCATTAAACTCATTAAATGCCTCCCAACTCCTTTGCTCTGTAAGAGGCTGATGGAGATGAAGATAAGTTTTGACACTGTCACTTATCTATAGAGTAAACAAGCCTATAGGAACATCTGAAATGGAGCTATGGCCTTGAGAGTTCTGCTGTTTTGACAATCAAAAGCTCCTAAGAGTCAATGCTTTAATGCAAAACATTAGAAGGGAGCTTGGAAAAATCACAGTGCAAAGTCCTAAGTACAGTCAGCACAAGTAGGCTGCTAACATTGCTGCCAGTATCTTGGAGAGTACAGACAAGAAGTCTGTTTTCTTGTGCCCATGCACAGATGTAGGTAGCTTCAGTTATTCTCTACTACAATAGAGAAATAAGAAATTTAAAGAAAATCAAATATTAATATAAAACTGAAAATAACCAACGATCTATTAAAAATGCCTTTCTGCTAGTTTGCAAAAAAAAGGAAAAAATTTTCTATTCCAAAGCTCACAGCTAGTGAAAGTACTCAGAAATCAGAGAGAAATTAGATTATAGAGAAAATTTCAGACCAAGGGGAAAGGTGAAGCATTGAAATCAACATTAAATTAATAAATACATTCAGTTTAGCTACTAATCTTGTCTTCAGCAAATCTCTCCTAGCACCAGGAAAAGGATTTTCTTCAAATCTACATATGAAGGCACTATTTAGTTCAGAAAAAAAAGAGATGACATCCAGAAAGAAGTAGATAAAATTGCAAAACTATTTTTTCCCCTCCAAACTACACAGGAGGCATAAGGAGGACACTAAAAATACATCCAGAAGAAATAATATTGTAGAAAGGCTGCAGCATCTACAGTGCTTGGGGTTGATTAGGGACAACACGAAGAGAGAAAAATAGGACTTTGTAGAGGAAACAAAACTAGGATCATGCTATTTTTTCCCTAATATGGGCCTTGGAAAATATGATCCAGTCAGAAAAGAAGTGTCTCGTAACAATGCTGATTCTCTTGGAAAGCTTTTTGTCAGAGTATTGGACAAACTCACCTTTAAGACTCCAACCTTACGGACATAAATCCCCTCCTCCCATCTCTCTCCCACTCACATTTTGTACTATACTGACCCCTCTTGGGAGAAGAGGAGTTTGAGAAGGACCCAAAATACTCAATTGGCAGCTTCAGTTTTCCAGAAATGCAAGACACAAAGCTACTGGCAGCCCAGCAAACAAGAAGGTGCATTTATAATAATATGACTTCTACTCTGACCTTTAAAAACGGTGCTTAAAAAAAAAATACCTCTCTTCACTCACATTCCAGAAACTAAACAAGAAAGAAAAGGCTACTCAGATTCTACACCTAAATCTAAGCAGCACAGTAGCAGCAGATGGTACACAAGCACAGCTTTGTTTATGTTTCAAGACCTACTGTACACTTAGTGTAGCATTTGTTGATTTTAATTACTCAAAACTGAAAAGAATGACTTCAAAAACAAGAGACTTTGATATGACCATGATAAGATTTGCTAAAACAAGTTTCAAAATTTTTAGATATATTTCCTATCACAGACAGTAGCGTAGACTATGAAAACATTACACTTATGTTTCATAAAAAGATGATTGTGCTGAATAATTCTGGTGTGGCCGTGGCGCTCTGGATTTCAGAGCAGGCAAATTCAGAGTCCAGTTTTAAATCCACTTACAAATGATTGATTAGCAAAAATTTAATGAGCTAAGAAGGAGAACTAAAAGTACCACTTATCGATAATGTTTATGGTCTTGGTAATTAAATTATCCACTCTGAAATAAATTCTGTAAAGCTGGTCATTCCAATCCCAAGATTGCAGGTATTAATAACATACAGGAAAAAGGGAAAAATTATAGAAGGCAGGGCTATAATAATGACCACTTAAATACGAGCACACGATATCTGGAAACTCAAGAGAGAAGTAGTACTTTAGGTCTCGAGAACACTCTGTTCTCTCTTTCCTTTCTGATCACAAGCCACAAACATACTTAAAAATGTCATAAGGAAGCAACAGGTACTTACATTTCCATTTTGAAAGGAAGGTAATGTGCTGACTGGCCAGCTCACAGGAGCTGGTGGAGCCTCCATGACTTCACACTTGGGGTCCCTTGCAACAATCATCCTAACAGAATTCCCACAGTTTCTCAGCACTTGGGCAACTTGCTCACTTGTCATTCCTTGCACATTGGTCCCTCCAATCTGTAAGATGTGATCTCCTGTTCGGAGCCTCCCATCCTTCAAATACAAATAAAATTGAAAAAATGTTTCCAGGCTACATATAAAATATCTGTTCCATTACAAAACTGAAACTTTATGGCATCTTCATGGCCATGAGAACCAATGTGAGAAAACACCAGCAAACTGACCACCATGGCAACATACTAAATAATTCAAGGACTCGTTTGCACAATCATGAGCTGTTTTTTCCACTGTTTTGCTCATTTAGGAGAAAACAGAGAGCAACAATGTTTTATAATCTCACAAATTGTCATGTATTGCTATTTCATAGAACAATCCTCACAGGACAGGGGCTAGAATGAAAGCACAGCATTTTGATTTAGGACTTTTTAGACTTTTTCCTAATACTTCTATATTAGCCTGGCAATTCTTTTCTCATATGAATAACTCCAACTGGAGTGAGTAAATCCAGTGAAGCTAACAAGACTACATATAAACCATTTTTACCTGATAATTATGATTCATGACCTATATCATAATTTCTATTATAAGCAAGCATTCCTAGGACCAAATGCTCAGCTAGTATTGATCAGCACAGCTCCACCAGCTTCAGTGCATTGATTTATACAGCAATCACAGAGTTATTCCCAGAACCAACTCAAACTCATTTACAAAGTCATCCAATTTTAACATGTATATGCATCATTATTTCACATGTTCTTAATGATGTCCTCATTCAGCTGAGAATGATGTGGTGAGTTCTTAACTTACATGCTTCATTGGTAGCCAAAACACTTCATTCCTTACAGCAAAACAGGTGTTAGACAACAATTAAGAAATACTCATTTATACACAACAGGTTCAGGGGGATACAGTCAAGCAAAAGCCAACATTTTCCAGTAAAGTTCTTCAAACTGCTAGTTTTAATTTCCATCCTATACTAGAAGAAGTACCCTAGCCTCTCTCTTTGTCTGTATGGGTTCCAGTCTTCAGCTATCGTAACTCACCATGATCAAATTCACTTAAAAAATCCAAATCTGTTTTGTTATTGCAAGTGTTCTGCTCTTAAATGCAGCAACACTTAGCATGGAGTCTTTCAACATGAGCAACCAAAGGTTACAAACTGTACCTGTGCAACTTCAAAAAGTATCAGGAGCTCCAAAAGCCTTTGCATCAAACCTAAACGTCTCCCTGAACCGGTCAGATTGCAAGGCAGGAATCAAAACCCCTGGAAATGAAATCCACTACAACCAGGACATTTTCAATCTCTAAACTGAATCTTGTAATGCAATGACTTCAATTGAACAGATCCTCTTGCCTGACAATTCATTTGGAGAGTTTGTCCCTATAGATGTTGTCAAATTCTACAGTGTATTTGTCCTCCCCCACACTGACCAAAAGCTGAAAATATAAAAAGTATTGAAAATATGCGACAACTTCTCAGAATTTCTGCATGTTCAACAATGTTACAAAAGCCAAAGCATGTCTGAGAAACAACTTAATTTATATCAGGCGCTGACTTTCTCCTCAATCATACCTTCAACATATTTATTTATGATGTATATGTTGGCATTCAGACTTTGATGCTATCAGCTTCCTTTTGTTTAAATATATTAGTTTATTTTAAGACTGTCAAAACCAGTTAATTATACTTTACAATCAAACAAGAAGTGACATAATATAACAAATTACCCGATCTGCTAATCCCCCAGGAACAATCGTTCTTACAACTACTCCACTTGACTTTCCTCCTACAATTCCGAAGCCTAATCCCGAACCATCGTTAATCAGCTCAACGTCTTCAATGTGGCCCCAGTGAATCTGCAATTAATAAAAACAGGAGATTTTAATTTGAGTCGATCATTAATGTTTCTCACTTTCACGTGAATGACGAGAATTAATCAGAGCAATTTTCTCCCTCAACCCCACATATTGGAGATCTGTGGGATTTTGTTCACTCAGCTCCATTTCCTTATAAATACGCAGTGGGATTTATCATCTGTTTTTAAACACACAGTTTGTCCTTCACTTTCAGGATAACAGGATACTAGGAAAAAGCTTGACTAGGAAAAAGCAATTTTGAGATTTTCCTGCCAAAATGAAAACTATCCTTTCAGTTTTTCATAAATCAAGAACACTATAAACAAGAGGGGAAAACAGGGGCAAGGAGCTTACACTGGCCTAGTTTTCACTTAGCCTTGCCCAAATTCTTATTTCTGTTATTCCACTTACTCAAAACACCACCAGTACTGAATTAATAGCACAACACAATATTCTGCCATACTGAATTGGAAGCAAATTTTCCAAGCTACACTGTACCATGACCTTATGTTCTACAAGACAATCTGAAAATAACAAAGCTGTTAAGCAACCCAAACCCAGCCAATGTTTCTGTCAGATTAATATCTCATAGAAACCAAAATGGAGCAGAGTAGGCAGATTTAAGTCTTCTGTGAATAAAGGATTTATTAGCATACTGAAAATCTTTGCCAAAGCCAGTTAAATATCATAAAAGAAATTTAAGGACCCCCTGTAGAGATATATATTTGTATTTTATTTTGTTAGTCTGTTCAGTGCAGATCTTTCAATGAAAAAGCAGTTAAAGTTTAATTCTTTAAAATTTTCAGTGCAATAAACAATATTGATTATCCACTAAAGCTTTCAGATTTCACTACCTCTGTAATAATCATGAGGGAAATAATTACTGAGAATACGGAAAAGCACTGGTTTTACCCAGATTTCCATCAAAATCTACTAGCATAATAAATTAAGATTCCAATATTGCAATCCCTGAATTTAGATGTGCAGTTTGACCAAATTCAGTGGAATTTGGTCCACATGGAACATATCGGTAGAACACAGATGGAAGTTCAGCCCTAATTTATTACCTGTCCCAGTGACAAGCTCTCCTTTGTCAGGAAAACAAAATGAGTTCACAATTAAAGAAATTTGCAGATAAAATAAACCCCTGATAAATAAACAGTGACTGAGAGGTTCTTTACAGGTAATTTCTGTTTGTTTTTTAAAACAAAGACAAGGCTTTTTCGTTTGAGCAGTATAAGTTTAAATTGGTTGGGATATTTCAAACAGTGTTCACGACAGGTTACTTTTACTCTCTTTTAAGATGTAATCAGAGTACCTTTAATTGCTGAGCTCAAGTAGGTTTCAGCTGAGTATACTCATAAAATGTTTTACCCAGCCTATGCTGAACAGACCCTGCTGCTAAGAATATGTTGATCTATTAAAGCTTCTGCTATCCCATAAAAACCCAGGATCTATTTTATACCAGCTCCATGCAGCTTTGCAATGGAAGCCTCACACTTACTGCACGGTGAGTCTAAATGAAATGTCACCACATACAAAATCTGATTAAAGCAAAAAATCCCTGCATGTAAAACTTGCTAACACAAACACTTAAGAGACATGAACGAAATATCCAGCACAGTTCAAAATCTGATTTTGACAGTATTACAACAACTCACAGTCTCAGGTGGATTTACATCACTTAATAAGACAGCTGAAGTTCTGCCGTTCCCTTGAACTGGCTCCCTGGCCACGACCAGATGCAGGGATCCCGTGGATTGCTGGAGGAGGGCAATGGCGTGCTGATGGGAAATGTTCTGATCCAATGGGGTGCAATTAATGGCCAGTATGTGGTCATTTTCCTTCAGTCTTTGATCCCTTAACAAAACATTGAAAGCAATTTTTTAATGCACCAGAGTGACTTCACATCGGGCTCATGTAATTTAAATACGAACATGCAAAATACAGAGTTGTGCAAGGTTAAACATTCATATATTTTAAAAATCTGGTTATTAGGATGTCTTCACCAAATTCCAAACTACATGCAATTCACACCGTAAACTGCACCACCCAGACACATTTTGCTCCAGTTTTATCATGGTACAAAAATCTCTTCAATTTTTTATTTTGCTTCTACTCAAAATTAATTGAAATTCCCTCATTCTTTCCTGTTAATATTGAACTACAAAGCAGAAAAAAATTATTTTTGTAGATAAACAATAAACTAGGAACTATTCTTCATTGTGTTTAACACTACATGCTACTATCTCTAAGTATCCACAACTCAGGCTTTGATATTGTTTTGTCTCATTATTTAACCTAAAGATCAATGAGCTGCATATTTATATTTTACTTAAAATTTATAGTATCAAGCTTCACACATGAAACTTTCTTTGAGCAATACACAGTTCAGTTGCTACCTTGACATAATGTAAATTTCACAGTTAATTCATCCCAGTGATGAATTTAGATTTGTGACAAGAGAGAAACCATCACTCATCTCCTTTATTAAATATTCATTCTGAGCACGAGACCAAACTGTTACATAGACAGACACTGCCTTCAAAGCTCTGTAGGAATCCAAAAAAAATCTCCAGGAGATTTTGTCTCAGAAGCAAAACGGGAAGCATGCTGGGGAAATTTATAAACTCTCAAACAATGTAACTGCACATCTTAACTAAGGCATTTTAAACTTCCTTTTTATCATGCCATGTTTAAAATGTTTCCCAGAAATCACTTTCTTCAAGCACTAACCATATTTTAGATTCTCTCATCAAAGAAAGTGAGCAGCAGGTCATCAAATCCTAAAGTGAGATATTCACCCTCCTTTTGACATCCGGATCAGTCCATCTGTCTCCACTTTGAAAGAGCCTTAATATGCTTTTCTTTAAGTGTTCTCTGGTGTGTTCTCTGTGGGCCCATCGCAATTATCATTCCAACCTCTCCCCACTCTTTTTGTCATCCTGTGTTGGCACTTCCTGACATGTGTTATTTAAAAAGTGACACCAATGACTTGAAATCTAGACACATTTTCTTGAAACATAATTCTGAGCACTGCATTTGTCTCATGCCAACTCTTGTGGTTTTACAATCACATTTTATTTTTAAAGGATTGCTCTGCCTTTTGTTGTTGGGTGAAAACCCACAGACAATACAGGAAGAAACTGCCTGAAGCCTTGATTCTATGATGACATCTGTGCAGGGATCTGTCGGGAGAAGTGGATCTAAATTTACACAGGAAACAAACAGTAAAAGCAACTATAAATAGGGCATTGTCAGTGGCACATAAATAAAGGAACAAGGGGGGGAAAATCTTTCAGGGACACAGTGCATAAAAATTAAAAAGGAATCTAATTTTTATTTTCCTTGTATTCTTTTCTGAGTTTTCTTTTGTTTTTTTTAATCAGTTCTCAAGATTCTCTAAAGTGAGTCATGACTTCTGGAAATTCCATTTATGAATTGCTCAGATATTTAAAACTCATCTGAAAATCTGATCCTCAAAACATGAGTCCCTTCAGTTGAAAAGCCAGAATTCAAGATACCACCACCAAAATACCACACCAGATAACCCAGATAAACATGTTATTCTGATGGAGTTTTCAATGTGAATGTTGTAATATTTCCCTCCATGGAAAGTACAATTTTCCAACACAATTATAAAGATCTCACCTGTCAGCTATGCTTCCTGGCTGGACTTCCTTGACAAAGATACCAACTTCTCCCAAGCTGGGATTTTTAAGAGCAACCACACTAAATCCAAGACCTCCAACAGAAGGTTTATCAATCTTTATTGATTCTATTTGTCTTCCCTAATAAAACAAAAAATAAAATTATTTACTAATTTTTAATGCAATAGAATGAGTTAGTTTAAAATTTATGAACACTGGAAGAATTATTCTCCTCCTAAGACTAAAGAAAGGCAAAATATTGAATATGTTATTTCTATAAAAGCTCCTCCATTTATTATTTTTAATATAGCAACGTATTGGATATGCAAGCACTCTGAGGTTCTGAAACCTCAGGGAATTTAAGAGCTGCTTTCACACTTCATTCACATTATGAGATGAATTCCAAACTGGATGAGAACTATGAAAGAAGCGCTGTCTAGAGCAATATATTTGGGATTTCTGGAAATGCTGCATAGCTGAACTAAATTACTTGTCTTTTGGCTGTCCTTACTTTTAATGCTGATTTTTAGGTGTGCTTTCAAAAGACTGTATTTTTTAAATAGAGAAATTAATTTCCTTCCCCTCCCTGCAACTTCACAGTTAATGTTAAAAAAGTTTGCTTTGCAACTGCCTGTTTTTCAGTTTTAATACAAGATTTCTGGGGTTGTTTACTGGGAAATATTATTCAGAGAAAGCACTACTATCACAGCTGCTTTATCCAAAATAACATGCAGTCTTTACTGCTAAATCTTTTATCTGATGAGTTAATGACATACTAATGAGAAGAGTTATGCTCAAAATATTACAGCTACATTAAGGTAGTCAATTAGCAACAGTTACTTAATACAGAAAGGCATGACTAACCAATTAAATTAATGGTTCAGAGTAACACAGAACAATACATTTGTGGTATAAATGCCAATCCCATGTGTGTAGATGTCTGCACCTGTACAAATTCTTACGGAATTTGTACATTTTTAAATCACAAGTTTTCACAATCCACATGGCACAGTTAAGCCAAACTAAATGAAGAGCTAAATAAAATATTACATGCTACTTCTTTTAATCCTTCACACTGCTCATGTATTAACAAAGTTGGCACATTTCCAATTCAAAATATACTTGATAAAACTAGTGTCTTCATCAAAACAAGTTTCTGCTGAAAATGTCCATTTTCAACTAAATGTCATCAAATACCAAAAGCATTTTCTGGCAACTAAAACTTCTTTACTGTGTTGGGGCATGCTGCAGGAAGCAAGACAAAAAAAAATTGGCGAAGAAAGGAAAAAACAAAACAAGCCACCAAACCACTTCTTTCTACTGCAAGGTCAAGTTTTCCTCAGCACTCTGTACCGGTTAGGAGGCACCACACTCCCAGAAACACAACAAAAAAGCATTGTGAAAATGTACTCCTAAAGGAAAATAAGTTTGGAGAGCCTTACCTTTGCCATTTGTTGGATGATCATGTTAAATTCATTAACTCCCAGGTTTGGAGTGAAGGGAGGTGTTTTGGGTCCAGGTGAACTGCAAGGTGTCCCAGCAGCGACTGATTTGTCAGCAAACACGAGCAGCCCTCTCTTAGTAAAATCAAAATCTACTGAGCGGTCAGGAGGCATGTAATTGAGCTGTTAAAAATGAACAAAGATGTGGGAAAACTATAAAAAACAAAGGGATTTCCACATATACCATGTTGTGTGCAGACTGCCAAAGAAACAAGTGTACACATGTTCATATATGCCTATTCACACAAATATACGCACCTGTATAAATTAGGCAGTGTTAAAATATAAGCTACGACCAAGCTACTATATAAAATTTAAACTGTTTTTCAGAAGGAAAGTTCACTGAGTGTTCCAGCTGTGTTTCTACTCCACCTTTTTCTTCGTTCCTTTCATGCGTCTTCCCTGCCTATGCCTGTTATCCTCTTTTCACTCTGATATTTCAGAAACAACACATGCAAAAGCAGCAAACGTTAAAGAAGCACTCAAGCACTGTTGCAATTGTCAGGCAAATCAGTATAAAATTTTGGCACAAAAATCCAAATACTCCGAGAGTCACTCAGGAGCCCAAGGCCTGGTCTGTATTATCCCTTCCCCAGAGAGAGCCTTGGTACAAACTAGCTACCACTGAACATGCTATCACTGTTAGAACTTGCAGTTCTAGTCCTGACTGATAATGAAGAAATGCAGAAATATTCCAAGTGTGATATAATAAACTGGAAAATCCCATCCTGAATGAAACTGCCCATCCTTAAATAAAATGTCAAGAAAACCAAAATTTTCTAGATATGCGAATTCCCAACATTCTGGATGTAACATCCACTATGTCACAGTCACATCTTAAATATACTTGTATTTTTATACATTTTTTTAATAGTATGCAGACATGCATTCAAGCTCTAGAAGGAAGGAAGAGATGCAGAACGTATGGGAATACGGCATGAATGGATAATGGATGTCACAGCCATCACCAAGCCACCCAGGGAGGAATATGTGAAACACATTTGGCAATGACAGCAAGGTGGCCTTGTCCCCCTGACACCACCAGGCTTTATCTGCAGCTGGGTAGGTGCAGCCAAGACAGGGATTGCTGCTGCTCAGGCCCCGACTTTGAGCTTTTGCTGCTGATTTTAAGTTAACTGCAGGGTGAGACCTGTTCATGCAGATGTGTCATGGATGCCCATGTCCACAAAACCTAAATGTCAGCTGGTATTATAAACCAAACTACATAAGTTCTGACTGCTGCTGAAGCCAAGTAATTTTAAAACTAGCTTGGGTAGGTCTGCATCGGAGCTTGGCAAATCTTTAGCAGGGGTTTTCTAGACTTTCTTTCCCAAAACAGGTTAACCATTCTCGCACAAATGAACAGGAACTGAAGCAATGATGTCTTTTAGAGAGGAAAGATGCTGCCAGTGAGCTGATAAACGTATTTAGCTTCTGTGGAAAACAAAGGATCCCAGTCCAACACTGTCCAGAACTCAAAGTACTGGAGCCAATGTCTTTCACAGATGCTTTTTTCTGACCGATGTGGTTCCCAACACCTGCCTCTCCTGCATTCCTTTCAAAGCACATGGCCCTTTGACCTGTTTGTTGCAAAACCACTTCTCATTTCAGCAGTGACTGTTGATATCAGCTTCACAAAAGAAAAAAAGCCCAACATTCACTCACACCACGTTACAGCTTATTAACAAGAGCGCCCTTGTTAACACACGCCTACACATCATGATTGAAGTTCCATGCTGCCCATAGTTATCATCACACCAACAACTGTAATTTTACACTCACTTGTTCCTTCAGTTGCTTGATGGATTGCTGGAGAGTCAGTATCTGGTTAAACAAGGGGCTCCTGAGGGTGTTCCGTAAAACAGCCAGGTTTTCCTGGTGTTGGGAATCCCTTTTCTCATGTAGTTTTGCTTGCAGACGATCCAGAATCTGCAGCACCTGCTGCTTATCTGCACCACAAAAGAAGTCCAGGTTAGAAATGGAGCTTCCTTACTCACTGCCCCACAAAACCAATCACTTTCAGAGCACATACCTGCCGCAGGGTTTTCAGGCATGTTGAGGGGTATTTTTGGAATAACCTCAGAATAACCTAGATGAGATTTAAAAAAAAAAAAAATCAAATTAATAGATGATATATCCAAACAGAATAGTAACACACAATACAGGCAATAATAAAATACTAAGATAACTACAACGAATTTAATAGAAAAAAAATACCACCCCCAGTTGTTTACCCCAACTGTTCAACAAAGCTCTCAACATACCTGACTGCACTGTAGCCTAAGCACACCTAAAAATTTTTCCTTGCTCTGTGTACTTTTCCTTTCACACACAGAAAGGAATACAAACAACTTTCAAATATGAGTAAAAATGGAGTTATAAAAACAGAATGAAAAGGAAAGAAAACTGAGACATAGTGATGTTTAACCAAATTATTTTGAATATTGACACAGAGCTAAAATCTAGCTATTATTTGGAAGATACTTTTACACCTGATTAATTATTTGTAGACAGTACATTCTTCTCATGATAGCTCAGCCCTGCTGAATGGCAATGTAGGTGAAACGTTGTGTTTCTTTACAAAGCAATGAAATTTCCTCCACTCATGGGACGGCACAGAATTAAGGCCCCAAAATGGGCAAATTAATCCCTATTCTAACACGTTCCTAAGGAAGGTCAATTCTAATCACAGCCTCAGTGGTGGAAACAGGTGAAAGAAGCCTGTTCTCTCCTCCTGCAGGAGACTGCCTTTCTCTTTTCTATGTACATGACAAGCTTTCAAGTAGCAAAATATCCTTTATCAAGCTTTTAAGGGGCAGAATATCCTTTATAAAGCTTCTCCACAGTGCCAAATAGAACAGGTCTCCAACTGGGGCCGAGGCCTAGATGGCAGTATAAAAACAACAGACTTGCAATTAGCAGCGATGATAAATTTGTACCCTTGCTTGCATGTTATTAAGTTGATGTGGAGCCTGTCATTCTGAAATCTATCAAGGCAGCTCTACCAAAACACACATGAGGAACAAGATTTCTTTACTTAGTACAAGCTCCTCTGAAAGAAGTCAGCCATTTAACAGCACAATTTACATAATTTTAATTATATCCAGTCTATAACTGTGTAATTTCAGAATTATATATTTGGAATTATTTTGGTACAAAAATAGCTATATCTATATATCTGTATAAAAAAAGCTCTTTATATTGCTTTTTCAATCTTGCAATTCAAGAGTAGAAAGGGTCGTATGGTAAATGTGACACCAGGGTAAGCACATCCCAAGGGCTCTCTCCCAGCAGGACCTCTGATCCTTTCAGCTCTGCCTCTGACACTGTCTGTGCTCACATGGAAAACATCTGGAGTTCTGGGAGGACACTGTTGAATTTAACAAAATATTAATTATGCAGGCAAGTAGCGTCTCTTCTGCAGAGTCGTATTAAGTTGATTTACCTAATGAAAAAATAAGCGGATAGAGGTTTGTCACAAACTACAATTTTAGATTTATGCACCCTTTGCTGTGCATACCTAAGCACCTTTGGCTCCTGAAGGAACTCCTGCAGAACTCGGTGGGTTTGTGTTGTTTCGACCCAGGGCCAGGCAAAATTAGTTGCTTTGCAAGACTATTAACAGATTTAGGAGGTCATTTTAAATCAAACTCATAGCAAGAGTTGAAGCAGCAAAGCCATACAACCCCTGAAAGATTTTCAGGAATGCATCTGAACTTTTGGAAGTGCTGCAGCTTTATTTTCTTTTCCATTCAAAATAAAACACTTCTAAGAGCACAGCAGCCTTTGATTCTGTGCTGAGATCTGGTTTTGAAGAACAGAGGAAAACACCATTTCCTTACACACTCCTGAGTCTTCATCTAAACCAAAAAGACAAAACTTAACCTCCTCGACTAAAAATACTGTATGAACCTTAACAAAACAGGACAAAGAATATGGAAATTTGTTCTTTCTTCCGAGTTTTACTTCCCCCCATTCGCTTCCCTCCTCTTTCTACCTCACACCAGCAGATAAAAGAGGAAAAAAAAAACTCTAAAGCAAGTAAACCAAAATCAGAAATGGATGGAAAATAACTCCTATGAGGAAAAGTGGCCTGGAATACCTTTAAACCAGCAGTGGGGTGAAGAAAAGACTAAATGCAGGAAAGAAATCCAGCATGGCAGGAAACAACAACGACTTGACAGCACCGTGCCCATCTAAGAGCCAAAGCCAAGAGGCTGGTCCAGCTCCCCAGCCCTCTTTCATGCATTTATTCTTCCCTTTCCATCTCCATTCATTTGATCCCATAGTGAGCTGGAACAGGGAGCTAAACATGCAGAAAAAATCCTTCACGTTTTGGTAGGGTGAGTTTTCTGCCCAGTTAGCTCTGAGCTGCCAGCACTGGCAGAGGGGGACAAGAAGGGACAGGGATGTGCCCGTACCTCGCAGCAGAAGCAAACTGCACCATGAGAAACACCCGTCCCACACCAAAACAGCCTCAAAGTGCCACCCTGACCATCCCCAAGATTAATCTTTTTTCCACTACAGAGGGTGTAACAACAGCAGTTATGATGATGGGGTCAGACCCAAAGAAATTGGAGATTTAAATTTAAGGAGAAGAATGCAGGTGAGAGATCTAGGCTCCACTGAGGCTGAAGTTCCCTGGAGAAGGAGGTGCAAAATGGGGGGGGGGGGAAGATTAAAGAAAGTTTCAGCTTGAGCTGCTCCAAAGTGTCACTAAGAGCTACTCGTGCTGGTGGATGCCCAAGTGGACCTCGTGTTACAGTTCAGGTTTACACAGCACTTTGGGATTCCTCGTGATCAAAACTGGCCTTCAGCCAGCTTGCAATGCTTTTCAATGATTTTTTTTCTGCAATACATTAAAACCACCCTCAGTATTTCTTTGTTCTCCTTTCTTTCATAAAAAGAGAGTGCGGAAAAAAAAATAAAGTAAACAGCTCCTTCTGGTGTGAAGGGATCCCTGAAAACATAAATTAATTTAGAGTTTTCAAGTAATGGATAGTTGAGGACAGGTCTCTAAGACTGGGTTTTGGGCACCACAGAAACTCACAAATCCATGTATTATTGTTCTCTTTATGTTCAGGAGCACAAATGTTATCATTAAACATTTTCTAAACACACCCTAGGTGTGTTGACACCACAGTGTCAACATACAGTTGCTAAATTAGAAAGTCCATTCCTAGGTGTTAAATTTGAAGAATGATCCAAAACACTCTAGTTTGTCTTGTTAAAATCAGTTCATTCACCCCACATTCAACTTTCTCCGCTCCTGTCTGAGTTCTACAGACATTTATTTATCTTACGGGTAGACAAAAGTGCAAACCTCAGTTCAACATTTATGTCACAGTTCCCAATATAGCCATAAAATCATCGAGAAATTGATGAATTTAAGGAAGTTGAGTGTTTTCTAACCCCAGGACATGCCCCACACTCCAGCACAGCATGAACTTGGAGTTTCAATGTCTTCTGAGAGCTGAACTGAACCCACCTGAGGGAGCAGGACAGCTTCATAAGGTTTTGTATGAAATCCCAACGCTTGGATCTTCTTCAAAAACAGACTTAGGAAAAAGGAATTCCCCCATGCTGATGCCAGCAGAGGTCATCACAAGAGCTGAAAGGTTTAAGTCTTCCATTGCCATCAGCCCCCTTCCAGACACTGCCACTTGCATGGAGACACGGAGCGCTCGACCCTGGAGCATCCCAGAGTCAGAGGGAACATGACATCCCATGACAAACACCTGCCCTCCAAAAAGGGCTGCTGAAAGATGGGAATGAGTGTGCTGCTGGGGTCTGGAGGAGGACATGGTTTAGCCAGAAGAGATTCTTCTACCCATTCCTCTCCACTCACCTACAACCACTTCTGTCCCACATCCTTCAACTTGGCCTCGAACAACCTGCATCCTTCCGGGAAAAGTCCTGCCTCATGGGATGGTCTCCTCCCCACTCAGCCTGGCTGAAACCTTTTTGGACATTAAAATCCAAAAGTGCTAACTAACCGCTGCTATTTTTCAAAGGCTTCTAACACAGCCAACCTGAGCAGTCTGCCACAGCAACAGCCAAGGGTTCATCCCAGTCCAAAGTCACCTTTCTGCACTAATGCAGTTGGAATTTTTCCTGGCCCTGTTATCAGGAGTGACTAAGCTGCATATCATATTCCTCATCAGAGAGACCTCTGACTTGGAAAATTTCAGACTCAGAGTTGATAAAAGAATAAAAGCAAAAGCAAGGGAAAACAGGATTTGCTAGTGTGATCTTAATCCTAAATTGTCCTAACCTAGGATTACAGGTGATGACCTGTAACTTCAGATATTCAGAATTATAGTTTACATGCTATCAAGCGACTACACAGTGTGAAAAAACCACTATTCTAATCTATAGTTTGCTGTCCTACATGTTATGCTCAGTTTTTCTCATAATGTACAGAAAAATTCAGTCCAACCAAGCATAGCATGCTCACAGCTTTCTGATGAAACCACCAGAACCTGCTGCTCTGTGCAATGCTGAAGGATTTATAAAAAATGCTGTGGAGCAGCACCAACCGCTCCAGGCATTTGAAAGAAACAAATGAACACTTCTGTGAGTACCTGAACACAGATACACCACACATCTCCAAGGTACAGTAGGTCAAAGGTAAATATTGTTAAAAATAAAAAATACTCCATGGGAAACTTGCGTAAGTCCTGTTTTTACATATGATCAGTGACTACAGGACGAGGAAAGTGAAGAAAACCCAACACTCTGCACCTGTGATCACCAGTCCCCATGCAGATCAAGAGGAGTCTTACTCACTCTCCAGGCATGCTAACTTTTAACAAGCAGAACCTGAATTCCTGCGGACTTCAGCCCCTAGGGAAGTGCTGGTGTGGGTTCTCTGTCGTCTAATAGAAGGGTGAGCTCATGCCAAAGCTGCTCTCTGTGAAGCAATAACATGGTCTCAAAACCTGTTCTCACAAAGCTCACGAAAACTTGGTTTTACAGCTAAATATTGTGATATTCTACTGATATTTGCCAATAAATCCTAAAGTTACTATGACGACAGTGTACAAGATTAACAAATCACTTCATGGGCAAACAGAGCTGTTAGACCTGGAACCATGCTGAGCTTCTAAGCTTCAAAAATTTATAAGGAACACCTATTAATCATCCCTAAACAAAGCAAAAACATGCTCTGCTAAGAATCTGTGGATTGACTAGCACTGACGGGAAGTGTTGCAATGGGTGCATTACTTCTCTGCTCTTCTCATCACGATCCAGCCTTTCCAAGCAATGGAAACTGCACAACAACAGGATACCAAGATGTCTCCAGCACCTGGGAGAGCCTTCAGAATCCATAGGGAGCCACACAGTTCTATCACATCCCTAACACAGCCTTGGTGTTAGAATGATGCCAAAACCTCCAGTGCATGAAACCTAAAGAGTTTTGAGGTGGGGGGTCTCTGGGTGAGTGCAGGCTGGTATCCTGATCGTGGCTATCCTGGTCAAGGTGGTTTCCACAGCAAGACATCGGTCAGGCACTGGAGAAGCGGGAGATGGTTGGAAACACTCAGAATCACGGAATGTTTCAGGCTGGAAGGGACCACAGTGGGTTCATCTGATCCAACTTCCCTGCTCAATCAAGGTCATCCCAGAGCACATAGCACAGGACTGTGTTCAGACGGTTTTGGAATATGTACACTGAGAGAGACTCCACACCCCCTCCGGGTAATCCCAGCGCTCCGTCACTGCACAGGAAAGAAGTTCTTCCTCATGTTCAGGTGGAACTTCCTGTGCATCAGTTTCAGCCCCGTTGCCTCTTATCCTATTGCTGGGCATCCCCGAGCAGAGAGATCCATCCTCTTGGCAGGTTGGAATATTTATTACAGATAAATATCGATATTTTTAACCCCATTTAGATATTTATAAACATAATTTCACCCGAGGATCTACACCACCGTGTCCGAAGGGGAATTAAGTCCTCTAGCAGAGCCTACTCTACGTGCCCCCTTCCCATCCCATCCCACCCGCGGGGCTCCCGCGGTACCTGCGGGCGGGAGGCGGCGGCGCTGGCCGGGAGCGGCGAGATGCCGGGATGGCCGGGAGCAGCGGGATGCCAGGAGCGGCGGGATGGCCGCCGGCGCTCACCTGGGCGGAAGCGGGAAGCGAGGGGCGATCCCGCCTCACCTGCGGCGCAGGAAGCCGGGGCGGCGCGGCGGGAGAGCCGCCTCCCGAGGGACGGCCGGGATTCGGCCCCTCCCGGCCCCGCCGGGCCCGCGGGCGGTGCGGGGACAGCGCACGGGGAGGGGACGGGGCTGAGCCCACCAGCGAGACACGGGGTCTGGCCGCTGTGGGAAGTGCAGAGCTTAAACTTCGGAGCAGAAATTAACTTTTTAATCAGTTTTCAGGTGATCCTGACCTCCCGGTGTGTTTATAAGTCGTGGTTCTGTCACATAGTCCTGACCTGTCACATGACCACCGACCTCCCCAGCGAAGGCAAAACAAGTGTAAATATTGTAGAAAAGCTTGTTTTTCACTCTTTTGCAGTAAATCGGTGTCCAAACTTAATTCAGGAGCTGTTTTGCGCTCCCCACAGAGGTGAGGTGAGCTGTGCTCAGTCTCAGCAGTCCAGCCCGCCACCACTTCACACAAGGGAACGTCAAAAAACATAGGAAAACTACTTGGATGGAGTTAAGGGATTGCAAGACTTCCCGCACAGAGCACGGAGCCAGCGCTGCTCCCAGCAGCACCCCAAAACACACCACGTCACTGCAGCTTCCAAAGAAATGCAGTGCAATGCCCGGGATGGCAATAAAAGCAAAGTTTTCCTCCCACTAGTCACAAAATACTGAACAGGTACCATTTTAGTTAAAGTTAATTGCAGGAAATGCAGGTGCTTTCTGTCCCTGAAACCTGTATGTTAGCCTGCTTTCTGATTTTTAAAGAATTAGATATGTACACACATGTACTCATAATCTCCAAATATAATTTTTATTCTGCTACACAGTTCCATGAGCTCATTTGCTGATCTCACACAGCCCTGCTCATTGCACACAGTAAGGGCTACAGGAGATTTAGAAAATAATTTCTCATAGATTTTCCCTCATTCTAGTGCCTGTTTTTACTAAGCAGCAGCAGTTGCACTAGAGCACGCAACATTATAAGAACACATCATTTCATCCCCCTTTTTAAAAAATTCCAGCTCCAAACGCCCAACTTCCCAGTCGTGACTCTCAGTTTTAATTAATGTGGCGCTCGTGAGAAGTGACAATTTTCTTGACAGTGATGAACAGCGAGTGGTGTATTTATCCATCCGAGAGACGCGCTGCAGACAGAAGAGCCGAGCACTTTCCCATCAGTGCACCTCTGTCTCCATCTCTGAGGGCTGAGTTCATCTCAGAGCGTGCTCTGGCCCTGGCCTTTCACTTCCAGTTGCTGAAAGGAGTATCAATTTTCATTTGCATACTTTGCCTGCTGAACTCCAGGCTGCCAATTCAGTTTACACAAATCTCCCAAAAAGCTGGTAGATGGCAATATTTCTCATCGCTGGCTGGGCTCTTTGTCAGCCATCCACACGTTTTAAATCTACACTTCTACAGATTCTGAGTATCTGGGACCACGACAAACCTTTCATTGGTATTGACACTCTAGACAAGTAACCAAAGTAACGCCCAGTAAACCCGAAAGACTTCCAGAAAGTCTGGGTAACGATGATGTTCTAATCAGTACTGTCTCAGAGTTGCTTTTCCAGCTTATTAGGTCCAATTATCAGGAAACGCTTCTTGAACTGATGTAAACTTAGGACAGTGGTGCTGCCTCTCCTGGGTGTGTTTACCCCAAATGATTTCTCCATCTCCTATAAACAGCCTGGCATCCCCAGTAGTTCATAAGTGAAAACTGACTCCTTCCAAACTAGCAAAACCTGAAACAGCCACGCTAGAAAAGCATTAAATAACTGTTAAGGAAGCAAGAAAAGGAAAAGGTTTGTAATCACCACCAAATGCCTTACAAAGAGCACATGCGGATAAAGATAAAAGCTTGCCTGCTCCAGGCTTTAATTATTCATTTTAAAAATTGAAATAAAAAGCGTTTTTAACAACGCACAATTTCATGCAATAATAGAGTAACAATTTCAAAGTATTTCCTTAATCTGAGTGCTGGGGGTGTGGTGGACACAGTGCCAGCACATCAGGCCCACCTGGCTGCCAGGGAATGTCCCAGCCCAGGTTAACCTGGTTTGGTAGGTGCTGACAGGTCACACCTTTAACTTCTCCTGGGGTTTTTAAACTTATTTTAAAGTACCCAGCGAACTCCAGACGCCATCAGGAACACCCACAAGTGCGATTTCACCAGGTGGGCCAACACCAGTCAGTGTTTGGAAGGGGAGGGAGGGTTCATATCACGTTCTTCCCTCACCGGGCCCCGGCACCCTCCACTCGGTTCAGGGCGCGTCCTGCCCGCGGTGCCATCACCCGGAACAGCCGCAGCCCCGCTCCGAGAGGCTCCTCGCGGTTGCTCACAGCTCCCCTCCGTTTCCCCCACCGTCCCCACACCTCCCCTGGGCCGGACGCCTCACGCCTGACATCTTGAGTTAGGTCAGATGCCGGCGGTGGGCGCGGCCATCTTTACTCAGGGCACGGCCCCGCCCGTCCCTCCGCCGGACCCTGCGAGCGCCATCTTGGGTAAGGGCGCGCTCTGCCCTCAGTGCTGCCTCAGCAGCCATATTTAATAAGGTCACCCCACGCCCCTGAACCCCCCCTCCAAAAACCCTAAAACCCCAACCCTTAGCACCCCACAAACATCCCGGGGTACTCCCCGTTTCTCCCCGCAGCCAGTGCAGGCTCCCACCGCGGCGGGGCCGTTCCGCTCCTCCCCGGTCAGCTGACGGCGGCGGCGGTCCCGTCATGGCCGCCCGGAGCGGCGCGGCTGAGGTGCGGGTGCTGCTTCTCCTCTGTTTCGCAGCCCTGGAGGGAGCGGCGGGCTCGGAGCCGTCGCTTAAGTGCGAGGAGCTACGGATGGGGCAATATCCTGAGCGGAGCCGGGGCCCGGGGCGGGGGGTGATGGTCGTGGTGATGGGCCCGGTGTGAAGCGGAGGGCATCGCTTGTCCCGAGCCCCGGCTGGAGGGGAGGGGGCGGTGAGGGCCGTGAGGTGCCTGGAAAGCCTCAGGATGAGAGTCCCGAGGGGGTCTGAGCTGGCCGGAGCGGGTCAAGGCACCTCAGGGTGTAGGATGAGAGGAAACGGCCCCAAGCGGCACCAAGGAAAGTTCAGTTTGGTCATCAGGAGGAATTTGTTCAGAGAAAGGGTGATTAGACATTGGAATGAGCTGCCAGGGAGGTGGTGCAGTCGCCATCCCTGGGGGTGTTTAAGGAAGGACTGGATGTGGCACTCAGTGCCGTCTTTTGGTTAACATGGTGGTATTTGGTCATAGGTTGGACTCGGTGGTCTCAGAGGTCTTTTCCAACCTTATTGATTCTGTGATTTCGGGCTGTGATTTCTGTGTGTGCCTCAGGGCAGGTTTGGGATGTCTCTCCCATTTTCAGTGAGAAAATCCTATGGGATAAAAGACCCCACTCCCTCACCTCTCCACCTTCTTATTTTCTGCAGGACACTAGAGTGAGACATGGAGGCTTTGCCGTATTATTAGGGAAAAGTTCTTCTCCCAGAGGGTGGTCGGGCACTGAATGGGCTCCCCAGGGCAGTGGTTATGGCACCAAGGCTGACAGAGCTCAAGAAGCATTTGGACAACCCTCTCAGGGACAGGGTGGGATTGTTGGGGTGTCCTGTGCAGAGCAGGAGTTAGACTCAATGATCCCTGTGGGTTGCTTCCAACTCAGGATATTCTGTTTTTATGCCCTACAGGGCACAGGTGTTGGGCTCTACCTGCAAGGCTCCTGCTCTCCAAGGTGCCTCAGGCTCTCCCCAGAGCATGTTGGTGGATGGCAGCTAACAGTTATTCATGATCAAAAGTGTCCGGAAAGCAAATCTTGGAAAAGCTAACTTCAGCTTCTGCTTTACTTGGCTGTGGGAGTTGAAACTTCTGGAAGTCAGTTCCAGCTCAGTTTGTTTCTGCACCAAATTCCTGGCATTTCAGATGTTCATTTTTATGTGTTCTTGGAATTTTGTACGTTCCTGTAGATTTAATCTTCTCAACCAAATGCCTCAATTTCAAGGTATTTAAATAAGGGAAGAAGACTAGATGAGGCGTGTGCTACCTTCTTGCCTTCAAATACAGAGGCTATGACTGATAAATATTGTAGTTCCTTTAGGTAGTGCTGACTGCAGCACTAATTAAACATGGGGCTTATGCGATATATTGGTGTATTAAATTGGATTAGCAGATTTGCTGCATGGTAATGTGCTGTTCCTGTTTTGGGGGATGGGTAGGAACTAACATCAAGGTGCATCTTAAATCCTCAGGGTTTAAGGAGGGTGGAATAAATTACTGTTAAACCTGTTGTAATGTTTGATATGAAAAATGTTTTCCTCAATTACCTGAACATATATGTGTGATGAGCCTAAAATAGACAATAGCACACAGGAACCAATGAATTGCACAAATCACACAGCATATGGTAAGGATTTCTAACTTATATATTGATTAACTACATTTTCCAGGGAAGTGTTCGATTTATGCATTTGTGTATCTGCTAGGTGAGCTTTACAAAGGATGGGATTAGTAATACCATTAGTCTGAAAGCCCAAAACACTTGTGTGGATTGGGTGCTTTACTAAAAAGGAAGAAATACATTTTCTCTGATTGGTACATTTCTAAGTGAGGTTTCTGGTAAATCTCTTCAATGTATGTTACATCCTTTAGGCTCTGTCCTGCACTGCTGTGATTAAAACAAACCATTCCTGTCATACTGATTTTGCATATAATTATTAGAAGAATTGACGTGTGACAGAACAGCCTTCAAAATCTTCTAATTTTTAAGTTGGTTTTTTTTCTTAAGGCAACATAGTGCTTTCCATTTTTACTAGGTTCTGCTGCATGAGGCTCTGTTTTGACAGCACATTTATTTGATGATCAGTTCTGATGCACTTTGGAGTTCAACAGAAAAAATCTTAAATTGATCACTTGGTTTCCTATCTGTGTTTAACTTTTCTGATGTTCTCAGGCATTGAAATAAATGGTTTGATAGCGCAGCAGTTTTGCTTTATGTGCACTCATGTTTAAAATCTTGGGATCACAGACTGGTTTGGATTGGGAGGGACCTTAAAGCTTATCCAGTTCCACTTCCCTGCCATGGGCAGGGGCACCTTCCACTAGACCGGTTTGCTCCAAGCCCCATCCAGCCTGGCCTTGGACACTTCTAGAGATGGGGCAGCCACAAAATACATGTGTGTGCGTGTTTTTCATATTTTGCTTTCCATAAGTGTTGAATGATTTTCTTCACTGGGATGTTCTGGCATAGTGAAGGTTTTCCAAATAATTTTGGCTGAAAATACTATCTAAAATGGATTATTTTTTGAGTTACTCATTCCTTTACATTTTTTACATTGTGTTTCTGACTAAAAATGGCCATTCAGAGATTAAAAAGATGTTATGTAGTTTGAGGTTGATCACAACTCAGATTATCAGTTGTTTAACTAAATACCCTGTGATTGTATTTAATACACTACACTTTTGAACAGGAGATAAGCTTCAGAGTAGAGCAAGTTGCTAAATTAATTAATGTTTTTTCTTTGTGCAGCATTTTTACACACAGCAGTTTTTAGATTGTCCCCAAAGTACTTGAGCTGCTTTTTTTTATTATTATTACTTAAGTAATAAAAAGTTAATTTCTGGACCATTCTTGAAGCGCTGCAGTTCCTAAACACCTTTGTGGGATCCATCACCCAGACAAATGGGGTTAATTCAAAGCATCAAAGTGGTGTCTTTGAGTAGTAGGTTTAGAGTCTTTGGAGTGACACTGAAGAGAAAACTGTGTCTTTGTTTATATCAATATATTTTAACTGCACTGGTTTTTTTCTAAGTAGCAGAAAGCACTGCTTTTTTTTGCTTATTTTTTTTACAAGAATGTACTTTTTTGTATTTGCCTTAGATTAGGCACATTGATCAGTAACATAAATGTGGGGCTTTATAGCAGTTAAGTCCAGGCATAACTGGAATATTATTTTTTTAGTCTCTATGCAATATGGATAGATACTAAAAAAGATCCAACTCTTACCTGTGTGTATTATTGGAAAATCTGGAAAGACATACTGAACCTGGCTTGCATGTCAGATGGAATTAGCCAACAGTACTCACAAGTACTGAAAACTGTTAGAAAGTGGGCAAAGGTCTGGGTTTTTTCCTTTTAAAACAACAGACTTCAGCATTAGGGAGTGACTAATATTCTGGTAATACATTGCAAACTTTTAGCAGGTGTCATTTTCTGCTGTGATTTCCACTTTGGTTGTCCTAAGAGTCAAGGATAATGGGATAATTTGGGTAGAAAGAGACCTCGGGAAGTTGTATAGTCCAACCTCCTGCTCAAAGCAGTGTTGGCACTGAATTCCAAGCAGGTTGCTCAGGGCTTTGTGCAGTCAGACCTTGAAAACCTCCAGGGATGGTGATGACATGATTTCTCTGGGCAACTTGTTCCAGTATTTGACTGTTCTCATGATGAAAATGTTTTCTGTATGTCAGGTTCTGATTTCTCATTGACTCATATTGAAGCCAGAGTGGGAATTACATTAGAATTAGGGCAGCAATTAGATTTGTATATTTTTAAACCATATATGTGTGAACTGTGCTCTGTATCAAGACTCTTCTACAGTAGAACTTAATTTGTTTCAGTTGTGTCTTGCTAGAAAAACGCCGTGATTGTCAGTTATTGCTCAATTTCAAATAATGTTTTGTCCTCAGTTCAATGTCTGCCAGCACCAAATATTACTTGCAAAGATCACCTTGGCGTAGAAAAAGTCTTTACAGGACACGAAGTTGGATTTTACAAGCCTATTGAGTGTCGCAATGTGTAAGTACTCACTGGCTTTTGTGATCGTTTATCTTTGTTTTCACACTGATGTTTTTCTAAAGTGGTGTGATGTGTTGACAGAAGGAAAAAGAGAAGTAAAATAGAACCATACACGTGTTGCCCAGTAGTTAATCCTCTAATAAACAGTATAAGGATGCAACAGAGAGTCATGGAATGGTTTGGTTTGGAAGGGACCATAAAGCTCATCTCTTTCCAACCCCCTGCCATGGGCAGGACACCTTCCACTAAACCAGGTTGCTCAAAACATGCATGTTCATAAGTGAATCTGTCTCTGCCTGCACATTCTTGTTGTTGCTTAATTCTGTTTGTGTCTTTGCTTTACTTAGTACACTTTAGCCTGGCAAAATTTTATCCCTAGTGCTAAGGCCACATTTCACATATGCTTAAAATCAGTACAGCTGGTGAAGGAGCTGTTGGGGACACCCCTCCATCGTATCCCAGTCCTGACAGACCCCACGGCATCAGGGAACTGATCTGGGTTGAGCTAACTTGGATCAGTTCCCCAGTTTGAGTCACAGTACAGTGGCTTCAAGTTCTGGTGCCAGCACAAGGATGAGGGTGACTCAAGAATAAAAGGGAGAGGAGAAAGGAGGGCTGGACTGGGCTGTGCTATTCAGTGCTTCATGCCAGTTTACAGTGTGCCTGTGCTGAAGTTGTAGTATGCTGGAATATTGGGGGAGCTTCAGTCTCTCCACTTCTTCCAAAAATCTCTTTAAGGGGAACTGTTCTCTATTTTTAAACAACTTTTGTATTTAATCAAACCCTCTCTGTCTTTTAAGAGCCTTTTTCTGGTATGTGAATGATGGACCTAGTTTTTCTAAAGCACATTGTGAGTGATGGAGAGCTCTGGATACCAATAAATGTTCCAACTGGCCAATGCTAATGATCAACCAGCACCTGTCAGTACCATTTGTTTCTCCTTTTTCTGGAATTCACATTGGAACCTCTTTCTTTTGTCCTACTGGAATCCTTGGAAATTAAAACTCCAGCAATACTCCCTGGGTATTCCTTATCACTCTGGTGGGCAAATAACTCTTATGTGGTACCAACTGCTCAATGATTTGCTTGACTTAGAAGTACAGCTCTGCCTCTTAATTTCATAAATATTTTCTCTGTATTTAGTCTTCTCAGCAGTCAAAGCTCAGCAAACTGAAGAAAACATATTATTACATCTAATCAAATTTCAATGCTTCAAACTAGACTTCAGTCACATTTTTGCCCAGAAACAATTGTGTTTCAGTCCCATCTGTGATGGGAAGAAGATGAGCTATACTAGTTTAATAAAATTGCTTCCTCTTTGGATTAGATGGTAATTCTTATGTTTGGAGGTTTTTTGTATACATATATTTTTGGTTTAATATATTTTCCAGAAACATTTTTTAAATGTAGCTTTTCTTTACATTTATTAATGAAAACCCAAGCCTATAGGCAGAAAAATGTCATCTTTTTTATGATGTCTATAACTTGGTTGTGATGATTATTTATGATGAATAATTAATGGTTACACTGCCAAAAGAACTTGCTGTGGCTTTTCCAGTCCTGTGATTGCCAGTGTGGCAGAAAGGGAAGAGCATGCTTTTGGGCTGAAAACTCCAGTAAAACACAACTGTGAAAAGAAAGAGTTACACAAGCATGTCCTTGATAAAGTCCCAAAACTAGTTAAAAATGGCAGCAAGGTTAATATCACCATCTTTCATCTGTACACTTGTTTAAAAAGTGGTCCAGTTACTGATAGATGTTTTCTAAGGCACTTTGAATGTTACCTAAGTGTTTAAAACATTATTTTAAGCAGGAATCTCCAGCTTAATTTTACAATAATAGCCCTGCCCTTTCTACTGCTTTTTGGAGATTTTCCAGCATCTTATCTGAGTTTTGATGGAAACTGTAACTGTCTTCTGGCAGAAATAACTGCACATCATTTAACCAGAAAATTAGTTTGAGAAGACATTGTCTCATAGCAGGATTGTCCTAGCATGGACACAGCAGGTAAATCTATCCCCAGCTTTTACAAAGGACAAATCAGCAAGGTGTCATTAGCCAAAGCTGTAATTTAGATAACAGTTCTGGGATCCAGTTATTTTAGAGCAAGACCAGGAGATGTTGTGTGTTTGTATAAGTGGTTGTGTTCAAGTTCAGTTACTCCTTGTGATAATTCAAGGGAAAGCTTGTAAGTGCTAATAAGATTGCTCCAACAAAGAAGCACTAGGAGTCGAGATTGCTTAGGTTTGGCTTTAGTTGGATGTTTTGGAGGTAGATTTTACTTTTTGGCCAAATTCTACAATCCCCCAGATTGGCCTTCTATAATGTATTTTGCTTAATATGCAGAGGCCCTGATTCTGCAGACTTTAAGTGTCCATTGTTCAAGTGTTGCCAGTCCAGGGAAGGAGCCTGTGAAATGGTAATCTTTGAAATTCAGGAGGTTCAGTGTGGAGAGGTCTTTGAGCAGCGGGGAGAGACCCCAAAAGAGTGAGCCAAAGCAGTACCTGATATTATCAACTGCTAAGGAAGAGTTGGAAGGAAAAGTTTTTAACGTGGCATCTGGAAGAAAGATACGCAGAAAAAGTAAAGGTTGGATGATGCTGAGAAGCGAGAAAAAAATCAGAAGAGGAACTGAAAAGAAATCGCGTCTTTTACCCAATTGTAGAAATTCCTTCAGATGCCTGGGATGTGTCATTTTCCTACTCACTGGTTTAGTCTTCAGTGCATGTTTTTATCTAAGAGAGTAAGACAAATGAAATACAAAAGTGGATGCAGCCTTGTTGCAGTATGCTCATGCTTCCACTTCATACTGTATTTCTTCTCCCTGTCAGTTTGATGTTGATGAGGTTGCAGACTGCTCTGCTTTTAAAAACATCTCAGTGCATAGGCAAGTGCTCAGTTTATTACTACTTTTGATCAGGAGCATCTCAAATTAAACCATGTTCCCATTTTATGTAAGCTTTTTTTATGCTTTAGTGTCCTTGGAGGGCTGTTGACACTTTGTAGCTGATAAACAATTTCCAACAGTTTACCTCAACTTTAAATAAACCCGTAAGTGTTCTTTACAGTGGCAACAAGGCAGTTCTAAAGATGATAATTTACATTACATTAGGTTCCAGGAATGCCCAGTGTGTTCTGTGTTGCTAATAAACACCAAGTAACAAATATTGAGGGAAGAGTCATGATTTAATCAATTAATGTTGCCATTAAGTCTTAAAGTCAGTAAATCTTGATAATAAGCAAAAAGGTAGATCTTTGCTTGGCATTGAAAATGCTTAATAAAGGTGCTTGGACTTTTGTCAGCTACTGTCTTTTTGAAACTCTGTTTTATTCAACAAAACCAAGAGTTTAATTTGGGTCTATTAAATAATTGCTGGCATGTAGTTGTGCACGTATCAAAACAGTGAATTATTGAATATTTTTAAGTTCTAATTACATTTGGGTTTGCTTTTCAGAAGCTCCCTGTTCGCCGAGGCAGCAAGTTCTGGTATCGAGAGCGATATGTTTTTAGCTGCCTTATTAATGTAAAGTTCACATCAGCAGGGATTGGAGTTACAGGTGGTTTGGTGGCTGCATCGCTCCAGCTGTTGGCAAGAAAGGTGCCAATTAGGACAAATCTCAAAAAGTCTGTTGTATCTGTTTATGTTGTATGACTAACCATGGGAAGCTTAACTTAGAATACCTCTCTAGCCCTGTACATCTTTATGCAGTCAATAGTTCTTCTCATTGTAAGTTTGTCCCTTTTAGAGTGTAGTGAGTGGATACATGACTTACTCTTTTTGCTGAATCTTTCCTGCAGCTTCTTCAGCCGGTGGCCATGGTTCATTTCTCCTTCAGATCTCGTTGCAATTACTGTCTCTGCTGACACCTCACCTGTCTGTCCTGTTCCTCTCGATTTGGCTGCATGTGAGACTAATGCCTGCAGACAGTATTCACACACCTCCTGGCTTTCTGGGCTTGTCTCAGTAGGGCTGAACTGTTAGGAAGTGCTCTGTGAAGCTGGGGAGAGATCAGCAACTGAATTATGTCTTGACAAGAAATCATCATTTAGTTTCAGAATAATCTGTATTCTGCAAGAGTACACTTGAGTTGCAGCAGCTGAGGTTGCTTTATGGAGGATGCCTTCCCAGTTTGAAAGCTTAGCATTATCAGTTCTGTGGCCGTTAATTGAAGATAAATAACAAGTCTGTTGTTTTTTTCTGAACTGAAGCAGCGGGAAAATGAGTCACTACTTTAATAGTCAAAAGTATGAGTGGATATATTTTGCAGTCATTACCTACATTGCTTGTTTCTTTTGGCAGAAATGGATACTCCTACAAAGTGGCAGTGGCTCTGTCCTTATTTCTTGGATGGCTGGGAGCAGATAGATTTTATCTAGGCTATCCTGCATTAGGTAAGTTTATTCCTTTTCTTTGAGGTAAAGCTTGTTATTATGACTAAATTGTATGTGTATATTCATATTTTAGGTAATGAAGACCCGTAGTCATAGTTTTAATATTTACAACTAAAATCCTTACTTTATTGTCAAGATAAAATGCTGCATTATCCTCAGCCTGCTCTTCTGTTGGAGTGGTGACAAATGAATATATAGTTGTCCAACAGATAAAATCCTAATAAGCAAACGTGGTTATTGCTGTTCATAGTTTTGCTTTGCATTGATGTTTACCACAGCATTCTTTGGGAGGCACTGGAACACAAGTGGGTTTGACTCATGTGCCAGCTACTTAAATGAGGCTTGATTTTACCAGAAAAATAGCACACAAATTTACAGTAAACCTGGTGTTTTGGGAGATGGAATTTATTCTGGCAAATGCATAGCTTGAAGATAAATCACATTGTTAACAGTTCTGCAGAAGCTGGGACTTTTAAAAGATCTCCCTCTGGTTGGTATTTTTAGGACCCGATTCCCAGGATGATGGTGCCACTGACTTTTAAATAGTTAATAATTAAAAAACCTGTGTGTTAGAACTATTTTCACTGGCCTTGTTTCTGAGCTGGGCAAAGGGAGTCAATTTAAGTGTAGACAGCATGGAGCAATGATTTGGAAAAAGTTATGTGTCTTACTGTCACTTCAGTTATGAATTTTGAGTTTCTGCCCATTAAATGCAAACACTTTTTTTTTTTTTAATGACATTACCTGTCCTTCTCAATAATCTTGTGTTAACATCCATGTCTTTTATCCCTGAGATTCTGTGATTAGCACTGACTTTGTCCATCTGTTTCACAAAAAGATAAATTTTTGGAAGCAGTCAATAAGGTGCATCTTTTTGTAATATCACTGGATTTGCAATAATAATTTGCAATAATTATTTTGTAATATATTGTAGTAATATATAGATTTATAAATCCTTAATTCTCACATGGAAGTTCTTCATGGCTCATGCTTCAACCCTACTGGAATATACTGTAGCCAGTAGCCAAAGTTAAGACCTAAAATTAAACTTCTCCAAAGCCAAGTTTTCTCTCCTTTAAAAGGTAAAGAAGACAAAAGCAAAAAGGTAAGAGTAGAAAAGATTAAAAGAATAAAAATCAACAGACTGGATTCCATGGGAGTGGATGATTAGGGATTTTTTTAGGTCATTCACGCCTTGGTAAAAAGTGGTTAAGAAAGGTTAATGGCATTGAAATATTTTTTGCAAGTGTAGTAAAGAGTGTAAATGGTCTTTTGGTTTATTTTTTTTTCCATCTCTTTTGCTTAAAGAGCACACAAATACAAACAAGCTATTGAGTATGAAGAAATCAGGAAAGCAACTTCTTCCTCTCCCACACACTGTGAACTAAACCATCAGTTATTAATGCAGAAGAGCACTATTTTTCCCTTCATGCTTTAGAGCAGTTTATTTTCTCAGTGTGATCTGCTGGTGGGGAGGGAAGTGAGGAGGAAGAAAAAAGCCAACTTTACCCTGCACTCCAAAAATAAATGCCAGGTTCAGAAACATTTCTTCTCCATCCAGTTCCTCAGGTGAATTAGAGCTGCTGCTGGAACCAGCAATGGTAAGAGACCTGCTGGGTTCCTCAAATGCCAGCTGGTGCTGGGACACTTTCCACTGGACCAGATTGCCTAGAGCTCCATCCAGCCTGGCCCTGAACACTTCCAGGGATGGGGCAGCCACAGCTTCTCTGGGCAACCTGTGCCAGGACTTCACCACCCTCACAGTCAGGAATGCACATGGGTTTTTCTTCCAATCAGCTGAAAGACCATCCAGCTACTACTCTTTCATCTTCTTGGTCATTAGGAGCTTTCTCCTGTTCTCTCTACAGTGTTGCAGAGATTATAAACTATCTCCCTGGAGTTTAGTTCCATCTTGCCAACTATGGGAGCTATATCCAGGCAGTGGGATGCTCTTCCTGCAGTGTGGATGCAGTTATTCTCCTCTTCTCCTCCATAGACAGCCTCATAAACAGGGCTGGGGGAGAGGAGGTGGTTTGTGGGACATGTTGCTGCTTTGGAGAGAGGGATAACCCAGATGTTTGCCTGAAGTGATACTTTAAACAGAATACAGTGAGAAGTATATATATTTTTTGCACAGGAAACTATTGATATTAAAAAAAAAATAAATTTTAAGACATCCTCTTTCTTCTGAGGGCATTTTCCAAATGAAATCTACTTTGCAGGGCATCTTCCAATGAAACATTTATCTGGTAGTTACTATTCTATTTTCTAGTTATCTTTTATTTATTAGTATAAAAATAACATTTTTTGTATACCAGTTAAAAAGAAGCATTTATATATTTTTATATAAACTAAAAAATAAATTCATATTTCAGGAAAAATATAAAAATGATACAAAGGATTGTTTTCCAAAGTTGCATGTTCTGTAAGTCAAATCTGTATATGCTGCAACTCATGAGGTGGTAGAAGGTCTCTATTCATAAGGAAAGTTTGCAGCTCAAGCTGGGATTTTTCTGTCAGTGCTTCAATCAAAGGAACATCAGCTTTGGCCTTTGCTTATTTACAGATCTGTTAAAAATGTGTTAATGTTTAAAATCCTTTAACTGTTTTCAGGCTGTAGAAATATGAATATGCTGTTTGATTTTTTCCTTGATAATTTAAGATCTTCAACTTCAGGTCTATTTCTAGATGTGTGTATATATATATAATATATATATATGTATATTATATATATAATATATGTATATATTATATATATATATATTATATATATTTTGTGGGAAGGGGAGAGAGTTGAGATGTGATTGGCACCAGAAACATGTGAACTTCATAGTAGTTGCTTAAAGTTGCAGTTAAATTTTATTTTTGTTTTTCAGGTTTGTTAAAGTTCTGCACTGTAGGATTTTGTGGAATTGGGAGCCTAATTGATTTCATACTTATTTCAATGCAGGTAAGTCAGAGTTTTCAAAACAAGATATAAATCTCTGTCTGTTAAAGCTGTGATTTGATTGCTAATAGTTCGTTAGCATTTTAGCCTTAAGAACCTTTGGGTATTGAAAAATCAAGGCATTTATTTTGGCTCTGTTAGACTGTTGTCGTAGAATATAGACACGAAATATCAATATATTTGCTGTTGGAATTAAAAATTAGACTAGCTATTTTTAAATACTTACAGTGAAGAGTACCATAAATTCACTTTATCAGAACCTCTTTATGTGACTCAGAGTTGAACTCAGCATGAGATGTCCTGCTGTTTCCAGAATCCCGAAATTCTGTGTTTGCCTGTGCATTATATTCATGAGAGAAGACATTGCCACTTTTCTTTTCTGCCTCTCCTCCAAATACAAGTCCCAGGTCACCTGAGAGCTGTGACTGTAGGATTCATGAGGGTGAAATCCCCAGCTGGAGTGAGATCTTGTGATATCATGAAATTGCCAAATTGTCTTACTCTACAGTGCAGCCATTTAGCATGAATTGCAAACTGCCTTTCATGAAGTTAAACTCCATTGTGGATGTAGGAGTTGTTTCTATGGGTTTATAGGAAAATATTTTGAAAGTGTGAATCTTTGTATATTTGTGTGCATCTTTTCTGTGCATTCTCAAATTCCTTTCTATGCTATCACAGTGATCTTGCCTCGGAGCGCTTACAGATCAATTTGAGAGTATCTTTCATCTCTCCTTGTTGATCTCCCTGATGACCCCACATCAATTTAGTACTTCAGAACAAAAAACTCCATGATCTTCTCTACTTCTCTTCATTCCTTACCTGTGCTGTGTTTCAAAGATACTTGTCATCAGCCTAATTCTCTGTTGCAGACCCTCCTTTGTTCAAGAAAAGTGGTTTGGAGCCCACTCATTTGTTAACCTGATTTTGTGACTCAAATCCTCACCGGATTAACCGAGTCCCAGCGCCTGGCTGTGTAATTTGGTTGATTAGAAGCCCAGGGGAAATGTTCCTTCTGAGACAGCGCTCGCTAAAACAGTTAAACTGCAGCATAACTTCAAAATAAATCTAGTTTCTGTTTGACTAATTAAGCATGACTAATTTTATGATGGGAAAATTAGCAGTAATTGAGACATTAGCACAAAGTATATATTTCACTTCATATTGAAAAGTCTTGGTTCTCTTTTTCTCTTGCAGATCGTTGGACCTTCCGATGGCTCCAGTTACATTATAGATTACTACGGTGCGAGGCTCACACGGCTCACCATCACCAATGCAACTTTCAGGAAAATGCAGACCTATCCCTAGTCCTGGCAGTAATTGTCACAAATCCATAGGGGCAGCTTATTTCTACAGCTGGATCCAGTTGTCCACTGGAATTGCTGAGGACTTATTAATTGCATTTCATGAGAACAGAATATTAAATGTACCTTGAACGAAGATGATCAAATGTGGAAGTTCCTCAAGTGCATGAGTTTACCTCAGAGGTCTAACTTTGTGGCTGCTCTATTTGTTGGAGCGCAGAGTTTCTTGCTAAGTTATATCACTTGTGAAATGTGCAGACTTTTGCACTGATGTTCTGTGTCTGTAAGTATAATTTAGTGTTACAGAGAACTGGAAAAAGAGTGAATGGGCCAGGATTACACTTGGGATCTGTTCTCATAACAGTTTCCAAAGTGGCAGTTTGGAAATTAACTTAAATATCCCAAACCACACAAACTGCCTTTCTTTCTATCCTGTTAAAATCCAAATAGCCCCAAGTCTTGTTCTGGTGTATCCTGTGAAATTCTGTTTATTGAAATAATTACTTCTGTAAAACTTGAAGACAAATTTTGGTCAAATAGCAAAGTTTGGTCAGTACTGATCAACAGTAAAAAGTATGGAGGTATAAAAAATAGAATCGTAGATGGCACATAACAGAAAGTGAGGGTGGGTGTTGACATGAAGGTTGACTGAGGTTAGAAGGGGAAATAATTGTTCTGCTTATTTTGATTTTCTGATTTCTGCTTATTTGATTTTTTTCTTTACTACTTTGCAACCATCCACAGTGAAATACATACCTTCTTTTTCTGCAAATAAATTGGTGCATGTGTTTGACAGCTACAGAGTGTCAGAAGAATGAGTTCTTTGTACTAATAAAGCCCTTAAAAGGTTCTTTTTTTGGATCACTTGTGTTTCTGTGAAATAATTCTGTGTCCTTCAAAGTCATTTGACCAGAGTTTTTAGAACAACTAAGATTTCCCACGTTGTTCCTTTAAAGAAAAGTATATACACACAGAGACAGAAAACAGAATCTTCACAGTATTTGGCCAGTTTTAAACATTCGCTTTACCTTCTAAGGAAAACTGGCAGTAACTGAGTGAGAAATCCACGTGATAGAAACTATAGTCAAGATTTTTTCAAAAATTTGGGCTATTCTGTTTTTCAGCTGAAACTTCCAAAACATTATAATGTGTCCACAAAGGGTATCTTTAAGAGAATTACCAAAAATGAGATTCCTAAATTGATTTTTTTTAAAGCACAATTTGTGGGTTTTAGTCTCATTTTAACCCACAGTGCACAGAAAGCTTTGTAAAGAAATCCTATTTTTTTTTTTCCAAATCAGCGTAACCTGACATATCACGTAATGAGAATAAACCACAAGGAATACTTTGTGCTTAACATTAATTCCTTCCTTCACGAAAGAAAGACGTGGTTTTGGAATACTTCCTACCATGCATTTTACTTGTGGGTTCAAAGATACAAGAACACTCTGTTACAGCTCCCTTCCCTTGCTTGATATTTGTTGCACCTCCCTTTGGTCTCTCTCACTGAATGCTCTTTGTGCACATCAGTTTTGTTCCCTGAAATACTTCAAAAAAACAGACAGGAAGTGGATGGAAAATAAGATCTCCTGGCTAAGATCATCCTGTGACTTGTCTGCTTTTTATTTTTTCACCCTGAAGCTGATAATGAAGCTGTGAAAATAGGAAGATGTCATGGATGTTATAATAAAAAAATAGCCTTGGGCAATTTATCACACAAGATTTCATTCTAAAATGTGTCTTCAGGTGTACAAGTAGCAGAGGGCTTGACTTGGTGATTTCAGCAGTCCATCATGTGCTTCGTTGTCTGTAAAAGAATCTGGGACCTATTTTGTGTGAATCAGATGAAAGTATAATTGGTTACAAGGTCCGTCAGATAGTTTGTTAATCCCAGAAGCCAAGTAGCCAGCAGAGAGAAAGATCTGCTATTCCAAGTTGCAGTGTTTCTGCAGAAAGAGATGGGTGCCAGCCAATCCAGGAAATAAAAGCTGCAGGGGGATTCTTCCCTCCTGGAGCTCTGGTTTGTGATCCAGTGTATGGTCATGCCAGGACTGCACTGCTCTGTCATCACAGGCAGAATCCAGCCACAGGCGACCAGACAGAGCAATTTAATTCTCTCCCCTTTAAGTTGTATTCTAGTTCAACCTCTGTCTTGTACTGACGTCTTTCCGCTTCATCCACAGCCCTCTCCCAAGTCTGTGAAGCCTTTTAGAAACTAGTACCACAGATGGCACAACCCTCAGAACTTGTATGGGATGCTACTGGGGTTCTGTTCCATTTCTGAACACACATTTCTGCGTTTCTGTATTGCTCCTTCAGCTGAAGTGGAGAGAGGGTTAACTGAGTGAGCAGATAATACTGCAGGGCCAAGAGAGAGTTAGTGAGGTCTTTGTTTTCATCTTGTAATTGTCAGATATGGCATGTTTACCATAAGGGCTGTGAAAAGTGTGATGCAAGATGTAAAGCTGTCCCTCTGTGTTAATAATAAATTGGCTACAGGAATATTTATCAAAATGTCTGTCCAATGATGATTTTCTGTGTTGCCGCCTGCTTTAGCTTCTTCCTGTCAATCAGCTTGTCCATCCTAATGTTTCTGTAGTTCTGATTGCACTGGAATAATATTCTCTCTGGATTGTTTTCCCCAAAACAGTTGCAAAGCAATGCAAATAATTAGACAATGTAGTATGTCATCCTCCTGCCTTGTTCTCAGATAAAATGATATCTGCTGGCCTTGCAGATAGTCAGGAATCCTTTCAACATTCCAACAAGACAGAGAAATACTATTTTGTATCTGTAAAATTAAAGAACATCAAAAATAAAGGCCAGAGTTTAAAACAAGAATTTGAAGTGCCTAAGCTTTAAAACTCACATGAAGCTGTTCACTGAAGATGCTGCAGATCCTGGTCAGGCGTGAAATCCAGATCTTCCCAAAGTACAGATGCAGTTCAGTCATTGCAAAAATGACCCTATAAACTGTCCTTTTTTCCTCCTTTTTTTGATGTCCATTTTAGGACTTTCTGCAATGTGCTTAACTGTGATCTGAAGGAGCAGGAGCTGAGAGAAACATCCAGCTTTGGGCATTTGACATTCATTCCTGCAGTGCAAAATAGGTGTGCTTACTCTGCATTAATAAATGTCTCTGGGTTGTATTTCTTCAGTTAGGTCAATCTGTGCATCTTTCACTTGTGTTTAGAGCTCATTTTCAAAAAAAAAAAAAAAAGTGGATTTAGAGATATTTTAGAACAAACTAGGTATTGCTCCTGGGATTTAAATAACTATGCCACAGCAACTTCCTGTGACAGTATTATGTTATCCTCACTGTTTCCCTCTCCACCACCACCCACTACTTACTACATGAAGATATCACTGCTGCTCTCAGGACCTGATAACACCTTAAATGTTACCTTTTATTCTGTTTCCAAAGATGTATTCCTGTACGTCTGCCAGTAAAACTTCTCAGCTCCACAGGAAAGTCTTTGTATTTGAAATGCTCCCTTAGAATTTTTTTTTTTTTTTTTTGGAGAACATCTGTTTTCACCCCATCAAGAATTGTTTCCTTTGTTCCTCAGGAGTATATTCAGTTATATTTGCTTGGACAACCACGTCTATTCAGTCTACTCCCCTCTCCTCTCTGTGTTTTTGAGATTTTTTAATTTTAGATCATTAGGTGTTCAGGCCATCTCTGCACTGTTGCTTGCTCTGCAGTTTTCAAACCTGTTTCCTCCAGAAGATGATGTTAAATACAATAAAGTTGGGTGCTCGAGCACCCAGTTGAGGAAATTCCAAAGGCAAGACTGTGCATTTCCATTGCTTCATAGGACTTTTGCTAATTGTGTGGTTGCTAATTATGTCACTAATGCATCATACAGACTTTCAGTGTCATCTCATCCCTAACTACTCTGCCATTTTCATTATTATAAATGGTCACTATATGGCTTCTTTAAAAAAATGCATAATTTAAATTCATTTAATTCATTCTCTTTAACTAGCTACCTTGTTCTGGGTTCAGCCTGCATCAGAGTCTGCCAAGAAGTGAAATATAGGAGATTATTCTGTTTGCATCTTCTGCCTGAATCCGAGGAGAAAAAATAGCTTAACTTTAGGCATATGCTTAAATGTTTTGCTAGACTGAAATTTGATCAATGCTCTTCCCACTTTCTTCCTCTCAATCCATCTGTGTTACCCAGAGAACCTTTTTAATCTCTGGGAATTATAAAAGAAAATCACACTCTGTAGGGAAACCTCAGCACTGACACAGTGAATGGCTAATGGTATTTGATACAGCTCTCTGATGCCCCATGTCCCAACTTTTTTTCACCTCAAAGCTGCTTTTTGTTGCCTTTTGTTCATAAATCTGTCTGTCCATGTAGCAGCTCCCTCTGGACATCCTGCCCCAATTTTTCAAGTACTTCTAGGAGGAATTGGACTCTTCAGAGCTGTATCAACCATGTAGAAATGTCACGGCATCAGATCAGGGAATCTGATAAATCCGAAGCAAAGACCCGTTGGGGAGCAGTAGATGTCAGTAAGAGGAGGTTGTAGGCTCTAGTTGCTGCAGAAAGAATCTGAAACTCAAACCCGCGTTGTCTCTCTGCCTTCTGCTTCCTGAAGGTGGAGCCAAACCCCCTATCAGATCCCCAGATCTTCCCAAGTTGTTCTTCATCGCACAGCAAAGACTTAGCACGCCGGTATTTTTCCTTGCACCACAGAGAAAACTGGAAAGTGGCTGCGAGGATTCTGTCTGGCCAAGATGCACTGTGCTCACTCTAGGTCTAAGACTGCAGCAAAAGAAAAGAAATCCAAGGATAAAAGGACAATCAGAATGCTGTTTGCACCATGAGTGATGGAGATTTAGTTCCATAAACTCCAAACAAAATAAAACATTTAAAAAATACTACTTGTCTCAAATACAAACTCCTTGCTTTTCCCAGGATTCTGATTCTAACTTTTTGTGCTTCATTAAAATCTCGAACATCCACGTGCTCCAATAACTCTCCATGATCCATCTGAATGGCTGCTTTCAGGACTGCAGTACTCTCTGAGCAGCATATTCCTTGGGCTCTGCAGATGCATATGACACAGCAGAATTTTAGGCAGTATAAGAATTATAAAGCTCAGTTTCCATTACCGTAATTGCTATATAAATCCTACCTTAGAACAGGTCTATTTAACCTTGGTTTGGGTTGAGACTTGGTCCAAGTCTGATAAGTTGAACACCAAATTATTTTTCTTTTTTTTTTCTCCTTTTCTCTGCAGTATCGTAACTTAGTGGGCAGCGGGTTGAGGAGGGAGATGGGATCCAGTGCATCCTCTGCCTCTGCCAGGGGGTGGCTGCAATCAGGGAAAATACCTGTCCCCAGCCAACAGCAGGACGAAATGAGCTGTGCATTTTGTTCCATGTGAAAAGCACCGTTTCTCCCCTTGGAACCTGTGGCTGCTCCTTGTACACAGCTGCACTCGGAGCAGGTGTGTGAGACGGCTCGGAGGCAGACAGTCCACAGAGCACGGCAAGGAGGGCTGGGGTAAACCTTCACAGCCTGCACCCTTTGGAGGGCTGGAGCAGGAATTCCCATTTTTCATGTAACTTGCACCAGCTCAATGCAAGTGAAGGTGATGGGTGCCCTGGTGCTTCCCCCTTGGGGTGCTGAGGTGCCTTGAGCTGCTGCCAGTTGCCTTTCAGGTTAAAGCATTCAAAAATTGTGATAGGAGAAGGAGTACTGGGTTCAAAGTGAAAGAGGGGAAATTTAGGTTAGATACATACAAGAAATTCTTGGCTGGGAGGGTGGTGAGGCCCTGACACAGGTTGCCTAGAAAAGGCTGCCTTATCTCTGGAAGTGTTCCAGGCCAGGTTGGATGGGGCTTGGAGCAACCTGGTCTAGTGGAAGGTGTCCCTGCCCATGGCAGGGGATTGGATTGAGACAGTCTTTAAGGTCCCTTCCAACCCAAACCACTCTGTGATTCTATAATTCTAAAACTGAAAAAGAAGTTGGTGGCACTATATGCAGAGGTTGGTGATATCCTGCTCCACCGCTGGAGCACACCAGACTCCCAGCTGCCGGGGAGCAGCTTTGATATGGATAGCCATGACTTGCTCCAAAGGAACTCTTTTCCATGCCATGAACCTGTTTTGCAGTGGGTGCTTTGCCCGTGATTCAGTAAAGCCATAGGAATGAATTTATTAATGTATTCTGTTTCCTTTACACAAAGTCTTCTTCAAAGTTCCTTGGATTTACCATGGGGAAAACATGGCAAGAACATGTAAGAGGAGATCGCTGAAAACTGAAGAACAGAGTGTTCACCTTGAGCCAGATGGGACTGCCCACCATATGGATTGAGTTGGCTAAGGCAGAAACCTGGGGAATGCAGAGGTGGGGGGTAATTTTTAGGACTTTCATTCCAGGGTCCATTGATTATAACCCTGTTAAGAGGCCGATGCATGCGACTTTTAAGTTATTTTGTTAACTAAGTGTAGGCAATGGATGTGTCATGCTAACAACCATAATTGCTGGTGTGTCTAACACAGTATGTAAGTACAGTAGAGTGAATTTAAAAGGTTGTGGTAATCTAAGAATGTTAAAAGGGAAATGTGTGCCTGAGGGGCGTGGGGGTTGGGGAGAAAAACGACTTACTTGACATTCACTGTCTTCCTCCCAGCTCCTTTGCTAAAGTAGGAACAGAATCGGAACAAAAAAATGTTTGTTTTACAGCTGTACCAAGTTACGGCGTGGACTCGTGCTCCCCCCTCCTCTCCCACTTGCATCAAGTACATCCTGTACTTTTGGCAACATGTTGACTGGATATTTAAAAGCTGTGAACTGTTCTGAAAGTTTCACATACTGGGTTATGGGCCATGTGTGTTTGATCAAAATTCAATTACTGCACTGTACCATGCTTGGAAACCTATCATCCCAAGTTATGAAGTATGACGAAATAGGCTAATCTAATTGGTTCAGTATGGGAGCAGTATCAACCAAGCTTGTTATGATAAATAGCTTCCTGTGTTAAAGGTTCTCTAGAGCTTAAGTATCTTGGCTCACCTCCCTCAACAAAATAAGAATAGTGTTCCCTGGGAACAGTTACATCACTGTCCCTCTCCTACATTCACAATTAAAGGTTTGTGGATTTCTTTTCATCTTGCTATTCCTTGAATAGATAAACCATGGCCATCTACCCCATTCCCCACTTCCATTTCCTCTCACTTTCCTCAGGTTGGGTCATGTCATGCTAACCCTGAGTCTGCCTGTTCCACCACACGGCTTGAACACGCTGGAAGTGTTCAAGGCCAGGCTGGATTGGGCTTGGAGCAACCTGGTCTAGTGGAAGGTGTTGGAATGAGATGATCTTTAAGGTCCCTTCCCACCCAAACCATTGTGGGATTCTATAATTCTGAGGCAAGCTTCACCAGGATGCCAAAACCCACCCTGGGCCAAGGCTGGGGTTTGTGTGCTGCTGCATCAGTATATGTGATGTGTCTGTTTGGATTTGGATTTTTGATGTTAAGTTAAACATGGAAGCACTTTTAATATTTCTGAGCATCTAATAAAAGAACTTTTGTACAGTGAGTTCCGCACCTATGGATTATCTTCTTGAAGCTGAAATTTTAGGTCATCAGTAGGCAAATCCAGTGTGCAAGTGCTGGATTATGGCTAGGGAAGGACTATGTTCTAAGCCTGGATTTGTAGTCACTAAATTTGGCACTAAGTCAGTGAGCTGTCTCCCATGAGATGATACTGGCTTCATGATTTTATCTGGTCCATCTTTGGCAAGAAGTACTTAGCTCGGATTTTGATGTCACAGTAATAGACAGTGTCAAGGGGGAAAAAAAAACCCACATGGAAAAGTGGCTCCTTATGCTCTGGCAATTCAATTTTTTCCTTTCTTGAACCCCCCCACCATGTGCCTCCTAACTCAAATATCACCTTGAGGCAAAATAATTGTATGATGATCATTTTACAACACAGAACTTAGGCCTGATATTGCAAGGGCCTGTAGCTTTAGTAAGTGTTTTCCCAAGAATAAAGTTATTCACTTACTTAAGGACTGGTAGAATGAGTCCTTATGTAAGTGAGTCTTCGAATTAGCCCCAAGACTGCCTAATACCTGGATTAAGCCTGTATGGTGATTAATGCCTATTTACTATATCTGTTATCCCACTGCATTTTGCTCTTCAGCCTTGATTAAGCCCTTTGCTTTACCATTTAAAATGTCCTGCTTAACCTTCTGCTTACAAACGTACACAGTGCTGAGGTCTGCACTTTTAACTAGCAAAAGTTCTACCATAAATAATAGCATTTAATTTGAAAGTGCAACAGCTACAGTCACCACTTGATTAAATGACAAAGAACAGCAACAGCAAACTGGGGAACATAGAGTTTTTCACAGCCAATGTCTATGTCCACGTAAGAGAAAAAAAATACACTTTCCTGCTGCTGATTAGCACTTTCTTTGCAGGTCTTTATTTTACATGTTTATAGAAAATTATTGTCGAAAGAGCCTAAACAGTGACTCTCTGTGATTTCCCCAAATATGTTTTGAAGGAGATAAACTAGATTAATCTCTCTTTATAAAGTTCCCACAAGAAAGCTCACAGACACAGTAGCTTTACCTTCAAAAATAGAATGTGACTGTAGGCACTTATGCTAATCTCTTTTTTGGCAAATCAGCTTTTTTGTATTGAATCTTGCTTGATTGAATAGCACTGGAGCTGCCAGAGTAAATGCTATTATCAATGTACAGTAATTAAGGAAATAGTCCTTGTCACTCCAACAGTGTCCAGGCAGTGCCTTCTGTAATAAAGTTAAATGATAAAGAAACCTCTTCAAGGTGTAGATATTGGACCAGAGGAGCTCTTGACATGCAGGGAAATAACACAGTTTGGAATTACAGGTGGTGGGGAAAGTATAAATGCCCATGGAATTCATGCTAAATGCATGTTTGATGCTAAATACCTAAATAGATTCTCAGCACTAAAACATATAATTGTTTAATTTGTCGTGTAATTTCCTGACTCAGGGCAGTTGAGCATCTCCCAGTCTCCACCCTTAAAAAATGTGTGTGAAGGAGAGGAGAGGGGGGAGACCCTTCCATCATTCAGCAACTTCAAAGATCTTTTCCCCCTTCAGGCAGGAGCCTGCACGAATGATAAACCTTGCTTTAAGATCAGCAGAGCCCGGCTCTGCCAAATCCATTTGGGGAGAGAATTTCAGTAAAAAGGACTTGTCATTCTTTCCCCCGCCCTCCTGTTTCACTTGAAACTTTACAGCCTGGAAGTCCTTCGGTGGATCGGGATTGTTCCTGCAGCACTCGAACGGGGAGATTCCCCAAGGAGAGAGAAAGAGAAAAACCTTTGAATGTCTTCTGCATTAAAACCATATCACAGGCACCAAGGAATGTAAAATATAGTAAAGCAGGGTAATTTTCAGGTTCCAGAAATGATGTTTAATAAGCAGGGAATGCTAGTGGATGCTACTGGAGGTTTCTCAGTGCTGCTCAGCTTGTTGCAGTGCTCTGGCCTACGACATGCTGAGCTCTGCACTTGAGAGCAAAGAGCTTTTGTCCAACCAAGGTACGTGCAGGAGAGATGTTGTTTAATGTGTAATAAATAACAAGGGGAGGTATTTAATCAAGCGTGCCGGGAAATACTGCTCTAGTCCAGACATACACATTTCAAAAGGTACAGCTTGGAGCGAAGGCTCGAAGGGATGTAAAGGGACAGCGTGAGGCTGCTAAATTTCATCCCACTACTCATAAGACACACACAGAATTCCAACCCCCGTGCTGCTGTTCCCCAGCAGTCTGTGTCTTATCTAAACTCTGTATAATAATTTTCATTTTTCATAAATCTGGCAGTTTTGCTCAGGCGTATATTATCGAGGGTTTTAACATTCCCTGCATCGCTCCGCTCTAACGCATTGACATTCTGAAGGCTGGGCATCGTAACCTCGCCATTAAATCTTTGACACAATGAAGTGTCTTCTAAATAAATTCAGAGGGATCGATCCAATGAACTTCGGCTGCACCTTTTCAATTATTTTTTAAAGATGGAAGTGTTTTGTGCATATTGAGCTCTGGATTTGTGGGGCTGGGAGAGGGGGGGAACCATGTCTCGGGCATGGACCTGAGCTCTGCTCGAGCAGGAGCTTATGGAAACACTTGGAGGGGAACGAGCACATGAGCTGTTCCCATGCTTCCAGCATGACTCTGAACTTCTGGATCTGGGCCTCTTTTCTGTTGTATGTAAAACATTAATGTTCTGCATATTGTTCCAAAATATTTCGTTTTTTGCATTCCCATAGCTTGACCTTCAGAACCATCAGCTTGAATCCAAGCAGAAGCACTTTGGTGAGAATTAAAGAAAAAATGATAGCCCAGGCAGCAGGTTTTTAATTGAGGCATGCCAAATACCAAAGGCAGATGCTTTTTCATTCTGTAGCTCCTGGATACGCCGTCTACTTTTCAGTTTCAAGGACAAAGGAAACACTTACCCAATTAGATGAGGCATGAGATTGTGACATACGGGCTCTTTCGTTAAATAAAAACAATGTTAGAAAAAGATATTTGACCTTAAGTCAATAAGTGCTATTAAAATAATGAATACTCCATAAATCCAGCCATACACACAGCCCGCTTTGGGAACTGGGCTGTTTCTCTCACAGAGAAGGCTGTGAGACCACACGGGACAAAGCCCCACACAACTCCCTTGGCCAAATGGCATTCTGAAGGCCTTGCTTTTCAAACAGGATAGACAGAGGTGTAAGCCAATTACACTGTGAGGCTGACTTCTGCTATGTCCTCCCTCTGACATCTCTATCGAGTCAGCCTGGATGATACCGAACATGATCTGGTTGTTAGAACAGCTGGATTTCCCCCACACACTCAGCAGAGCTGAGGGAATCTCTTGCTCCTCTTACCAGGCTCATAGGAGCCGATTTTTTAATGGGAACATGGTTTGCCCAATGTAATGTGGCTTTTGTCTGCTGAAGTCAGGAGATGGTTAATGCTTTCTACACTCACACCTGAATCTGAAGAATCCTAGAGGCCCACTTGAACTGCTTTACGAGGAGCATCACACACCTTTGCCAGAAGCGGGATGCATCAGGATTTGCCTTGTTTCTGTATCTGGAGATGGGGGCAATAGTTAAACTTCAGAATAATTACAGCTCTGCTGTCTCCTGCATCAGAGCTGGGATGTGTGTGCTTTATCCTCTACTAGGCAGCAGGAAGTGTTGACTGATAATCATGGTGAGTTTGTGATCCTCCAGAAGAACGAAGAGCCTCCTCCATCCTCTGTCCATTGTTCCTACTGTTAGCTTTACCGAAAGTATTGAAATTAGAATTGTACCATCACTGCACAGAGGATTGGAGTCTCAGGTGCTGGGAATTAACGTTGCCTGTTTAATTACATCAGTGTGCAGTCGGAGCTGCTAGCTGTCCTTTTTCATAGTGTTGCAATTGCAATCTCACATCAAACTGGGTGGGGGGCTGAGTGATACTGGAACAAATGGGAGTGACTGGAAAAATTGCTCTTGTTCTCCCAGACAGGCCCAGCTGCCATTTTGATTTCTCTCCACCTTGGTGGCTGTCCCTGGCCCTCTGCAGCGTCGCTCCTGCTCACATTACTGCAGAGCCATTAGTTATGTGTGACACCTAAAGGGGCCTCAAACAGTGTTCCCGGTGACAATTCAGGATGCCTGAACCCCTGGTGATTCTGGACCTTGAACTGTTCCTGGTCCCAGCTGCAGTGCAGATCAGGCTGGAAGCTGCATCTGTGCCTGTTGGCGAGGTCCCAGCCAAGGGCAGTCATAGCACCGCCACAGCAAGAGCACTGATGCCAATCCCCACCAGTGGGAACCCCACAGAGAAAAAGAAAAGAGGAACAGCAGGAGGAAGTATTCATGGAGCTCTTGGAGATCGTAGAATCCTGAAATGGTTTGGGTTGGAAGGGACCTTAAAGACCATCCAGTGCAACCCTCCTGCCATGGGCAGGGACACCTTCCACTAGACCAGATTGCTCCAAGCCCAATTCAACCTGGCCTTGAACACTTCCAGGGATGGGGCAGCCACAGCTTCTCTGGGCAACCTGTGCCAGGGCCTCACCACCTTCACAGGGAAGAATTTTTTCCTAATATCCAATCTAAATCTACCCTCTCCCAGCCCAAAGCCGTTGCTGCAGATGAAGCGATGATGCTTCTCATCTCATCTGCAGGAGCAGCAGTGTGTCACACTGTATCTCTGGTCCACTACATCCCAGTGTCCAGCAACATGCAGGAACAGCCTGTTCCTCCTGCCACCCACAGAGCTGTCTGCACCCAAAACACTGCTGAGCCTCCCTGGACCCCTCTCCCCTGGACCAGGAGCTGAGATCAATGACATGGCTTAACTTCAGGCTCTGATGCCTTGGGCCAGCTCAGCACTGTCACCACTGAGCCAAAAGCTCGTGTAATCACATTACTGTTGCTGTCATTGCTTTTAGGAGAGTCTGTACAGAGTTCTTTACTTCTGCAGTTTGCACACCCATAAAAACCATATGGAATACAGGGAGGTGAGGAAGAAACACCATGAATTTTCATCATATTGATATTTCTGGCCCAATTTACATCGTGACCATGTCCTTGATGATGAGGAGCAATAAATACCCTCTGTCAGGCTCATATTGCGATGGATGGGAGAGAAAACAGCGACTCGAAGGGTGTCACATTCTGGAAACCTGACCTGGGAAGAAGGATCCACAATTAACGAGATGGGTAAGAGAGTCTCAATTATCATAAAAAAAAGCGCGTGCCAAACAGTTTTAAAATATCCCACGCATTATTGATGAATTTTCTGTTGATGAAAGAATTCGAAGGGGTGATATTTGCATTCTGGACAGAGAGGGAGCAGATCTATAGTGCAACTCTCAATAAATACATTGCTGCAGTAAACTTCTTTAGCACTTTGCAATTCACATCTGATCTCTGCTGACCTTTTTTTTTCTCCTAATTAAACCTTTAGCTTGCAAATGAGCCATTTCCTACATCAAACTGGGAGATGGCAAAGGAGGAAATTCTACCCGCGATTTATAGGAGCTGCTGGTGACCTAACTGTCTATCACAACCTGTTCTAATTGATTTCTCTTTGAATTAAATTTGTCCAATTACTTACTCCTAGGTGAACAAAGATGAGACTATCCTTAAAAGCTGTTGTGCCGGTGGCAGCAAGCAAAGCTGGGTGTATGCAGTGGATAGAAGAGAACAACCCATTTTGTGCGCGTAAGAAGATGAAGGCCAAGTGCCTCTAGCACCCAAAACCTCTAGTTGCCTCATCCAGGTGTTTTCCCAGAGCAATGTTTGTTTGAAGAGACTGGTTTTGATAACTTATACTGTGTCCCTGCCCTTGGCACGGGTTGGAACAAGATGACCTTCAAGGTCCCTTCCAACCCGAAGCATTCCAGCATTCTATGATTCTATGTTGCCATTCACCTGCACCCACCAGCAATGGGAGCAGTGGCCAAGCAACCGCTGCTCTCCCAACCTTCCTTTGGATAGACAACAAAAAACTATGCTAAACACTTTCCAACATGGTGCAGAAATACTATTTTGAAACAAAAAAAACCTTCCCCAAGCCCCAGCTGTGGGATTGTAAAGGTGGGGGAATCACAGCCCAGTGACATGAGGGAAGAATCCCAGCTGAGAAAATTCTGGGAAAATGCTGCAAATGTCTTTTCCTTCATCCATGTGAGTTGTGGGAAGGCTTCAGAGTGGGGTCCTGAGGGAAGAAGGGACTCCTAAAAAGATTTACATGTGGGATCTTTGTATTGTCCTTCCTGTCCTTTCTTAATATGGAAAATCAACCCATTTCCCTGCATGGAGAAATGGAGGCTGGTTGGCAACCATGGGGATGGCGTGTGGGGAGCTGTGGTAGGTTCATGTGTTTTTGTTAAGATGCATGTTTCCTAAATAAATAAACACTGTATTCCCTGTGAGGGTGTTCCTCAAGCCACAAACCTCCCCTTTGGGGTCCCCTTGGCTTCCCTGGATGGGCTGAAGGGGTGCCCATGGCCCCCTGACCAAGCCCCCAGTGTTCCACAAGCTGTATCCCTGTTCCTCCATGCACAAGTCCCATCAGCAATCACCTCAGTTCAGGGGGTTAAAATTTATTAACTGAAAATCAATCAGAATAAAAAGAGTCCTGTGTGCTGCAGGACACAACAGACCCCCTGACAGCCATCACTGCACTGCAGAAGGAGCCACAGCACCCGGTGGTGGCTGCGTGTCACCAGCCAGCTCAGAGCTCATAGAATATTAAAGCTTTGGAGGCAAAATGGCCAGTGACACTTAGCTGGACCTGGAGCAAGCAAACAGTGTCATTCCTCACATGGCTGTCCCACTGCTGGGGTTGCCAAGCTCTGCAGACACACTGAACCCTGCACAGGGATGGCAGCAGAGAGGAAAGTTGTGGAGACGCCGGCAGCCACGTGAATGAACTTGGGAGATGAATACTCCTCTTTTTCCATCAACACCTTTCAAGTAGACTGGGAAGAAAGGAAAAGGAAAAAAAAAATCTAAGAAAAGGACATAATTATGGGAAGGGGATGAATCAGGGTACTTTTCTGTGGGCACACAAGAGGCCTTGGTCACCCCAGGAGCCACCAGGGCAGTGTGTGCTTGGAAATTAAAAGCATTCTTGGAGCAGGGGAAAAAAGAAAAATCTGTGTAAAGTGATTTAATTCTGGCCAATGAGCTGGGTAAAAGCTTTATTTGCTAGAAAAATGATTTAATGTGTAACATGGGTAACTTAAGTTCATAAGGACTGGGTGTGCTGGCAACATCAGGGAAGGCAGAGGTTGGATCCCTGTTGGCATCAGGAACTAATGAGATGCCCAGGGAGGTCTTAGCCCAGATTCTCTCGTGGTGCGGAGGGAGATGCTCCCAAAGCGAGGCTGTGGGCAAGGGATGGTGCTCACAGGGGGATGTGCCCCCCCTGCACCCCACTGGGTTTATCTGATAACTTGTGATTTCTGACAATTTATAATCTATAGGGAGACCTTAGAGCCCCTCCCAGTGCCTGAAGGGGTTCCTAGAGAGCTGAAGAGGGACTTTGGACAAGAGTCTGGAGTGACAGGACAAGGGGCAATAGATTCCCACTGCCAGAGGGCAGGGTTAGATGGGATATTGGGAAGGAATTCTTCCCTGTGAGGGTGGTGAGGCCCTGGCACAGGTTGCCCAGGGAAGCTGTGGCTGCCCCATCCCTGGAAGTGTTCAAGGTTAGATTGGATGGGGCTTGGAGCAACTTGGGATAGCGGAAGGTGTCCCTGCCCATGGCAGGGGGTGGAATGAGATGATCTTCAAGGTCCCTTCCAACCCAAACCATTTCAGTATTCTATGATTTCCAACTATGGAAGTTCCCCTGGGCTGGGGCTGTGAGCCACACCTCTGCTCAGACAGCTAATCTCAAAAAGGGTGGTGTTTTTACTCAGATCATCACTCATCCTGGGTGAAGCAGATCCCTACCAATTACTCTGCCAGAGGAAAGATCCTGGTAACTAATTCTGCTTGTGGATGGGAGGATCTCAAGGCACTCTGAAGCACTAACAAGGCTGCCAAGACCCCGTCGAGCCCTTCTGGGTGGCATTTTAACGTTGCTGACATTTTCCACGTTCCCCCTCCTTGGTCTTCTGGCTGTGATATAAATTTTCTTGGAGTTCTGCTCTGTTATTTGCACGCATCTACATGCTGTTTGTTTTTACACAGTGACCTACATAACTCATTTTAATACGTACCAAGGTGGCAGCTTTGGGCTGGAGGGGTGTTGGTGGGATGCAGCAGCTCAGCTGCAAGGAATCCATCATTTCTCTGTTTTGGGAGAGGCAATGGGGGCAATGGCATCCCCTCCTGTCACTGTCCTGCTAAAGCCCTCCGTGCTGGTGGAAATAGTGTCAGGCAATTTCCATTGGTTGCCAAACCCATGGATGAACTCTTCTTAACTGCCAATTTTAACAAAATATTAATTTTTAAATTTAATTTGTCTCCTCTGTTCTCTTCCCTGTTTGCTCCTTGTGAGATAATGATTCCTCTTAGCCAAAACACAGCGCTGCTCCAGGACCCCCCAACTGTGAGAAGGGTGGGGGGGGTTCCCTCAGGTCACACAGTTCCATATATGTGGGAATATGTATTTTCTTCTGCAATTTGTCCATTGCAGAGCCATCAGGATGGGCTGCAGAGTTACTGAATCTGCCTCTTCTTCACTTAATATTAAATATTAGCAATTAAATATTAATAAATATTATGTGAAATGGAGTTTGCTCTGATTTGGGAAAGTCATAGAATGGTTTGGGTGGAAAGGGACCTCAATGCTCATCCAGTTCCAACCCCCTGCCATGGGCAGGAACACCTTTCCCCAGACCAGGTTGCTTCAAGTCCTGTCCAACCTGGCTTTGGACACTTCCAGGGATGGGGCAACCACAGCTTCTCTGGGCAACCTGTGCCAGGGCCTCACCACCCTCACAGGGAAGAATTTCTTTCTAATACCTAAACCTACTCTCTGTCACTTTAAAGCCATTCCCCCTTGTCCTGTCACTGCAGGTCCTTGTGATATTCTCCAGTCTGGATGTTTCTGGCAACTCCACCATACCTGTGCTCCTGGCTGGTGGAGCAGTCCCAACCCAGCCCTTCCCCAGCCTCTGAGAGTTCATCCTTTGCAGGTAGTTTACCCTTTCAGAGCAGCCCAAGGGCTATCCCTGATCCTCCTTAGCCAAAAAATAATAATAAGCCCCATGCTACTATATTTTGGCAGGGTCTTGGCCCCAGTGCCTTGAGCAATGGCTGGAGAGAGGAGCTGGCCCCATGCCTGGTCCTGCTGCAGACACTCTGAATGCCGTGTGTCCTTCATCTGGCCCATTTCAGCTGTAATTGCAACAGCCTGAACCACCACACGGCTTTCTGTGCTGATATTTCATGACATTTTATGTACATAATCTGCATATGTTATTTTTAGCAAACTTTCTCCCTGGGACAGCCTCATGTGCACCACATCTTGTTCCCATGAACATGTGCTGCAGTTGGGAGAGGTTTGCTTATTTTTCTGATTTTTAGAATTTTTTTCTCAGTCAAGACAGGTTTTGAATTGCAGAAGCAACACACAACCCCCACCATATTTTTCTTTCTTTTCACAAGGCTGTTTAAAAGAGGGATAAAAAAACCCAAAAGCAAAGGCAAGCAAGGTGGTCCAGCTCCTGTTTCCAGGCATTTGCTTACTTGAGATGCTCTGGGGTGAGTTAGCATCACCCTCCAAAAGAAATAGCATCCTTCTTGGGTGGAAATAGCATTGTTCTTGGTGGAAATAGCATAATTCCTGTGGAAATATCATCATTCTTCGTGGAAACAGAATTGTTCTTGGTGGTAATGCATCATTCTTGGTGGTAAAAGCATCATTCTTGGAGGAAGTAGCATCGTTCTTGGGTATTTTGGGAACAAGACAATTCCTTGGTCTTTGCTGGGAATGGTTTGCTGTGGCTCATGGAGCTGCTGGCATGTGTGGGGCTGCAGTGAGCATTGTCCTTTTGGGTGTTTTTTAGGAACTGTGGCTCCAAACTCCATGCATGTGGGAGATGCACTTCTTGCCTGGAGACTCTCAGTCCCTTGGCAGGGAAAATCCTGAACTTTGAAACTTAGGTCTACCTTAACTGTTTGGTGGAGAAGATGTTCCCTAAGAAAATGGTGTTTTACTAAATTCAAAGCAATTGTGGAAATCTGCTGGTTGGAACGTGAATGCTGGCCTTGGGAGGACACTTTCCCATGTGGTCTGTACAGGAAGGAGGTGGTCCATGCAAGGAGGGTGGTGTCCATGCGGGGAGGATGGGGTGGTCCATGCAGGGAAGATAGCATCAGAGAATGGTGCCAGATGCTTTCCAGGGGTGCCCAGTAACAGAATGAGGAGAAATGACCATAAACTAAAACACAAGAAGCTTCACCTCAACATGAGGAAGAATTTCTTTATGTGGAGGGTGGCAGAGCACTGGAGCATTCTGCCCCCAGGGAGGGTATGGCGTCTCCCTCTCTGGAGACATTTCAAACCCACATGGACACATTCCCGTGCCACCTGCTTAATTAAGGGAATTGGAATGGAGGATTTCCAGAGGTCTCTTCCAACCCAAATACTTCTGTGGAACTGTGAAACTCCCTGCCCTGGTGCTACCTGTGCCATCAGACAGGGAGAGTTTGTAAAACATAGGAGAAGAATTTGTTTAACTTTGGGTCTCACTTGGCCACCTTCCCAACAGTCCTGTGCCTGGTGCCCCAGAGCAGGAGGAGCAACATGACCCACAAATCCATCCTGGCTCCTCTGCTCCTGCACGTGCCGGCTGTCTCTGATGGTACCCCTGAACCCAGGGATACAGCAGGGACATGTGGTGACACATGGCAAAGCACAACCTTGAACAGCACCCGCTGCAAGCAGCATTGGGCAGCGGCATGAGCTCCACACAACACAGCTGGATGCCGGTTAAAAGCTCTTCCCGAGCGCTTGGAGCAACGAAACCTCTTTTTTTCTGAGTCCTCGTTGCGTCCTAATGAAGGAATAAAATAAACATTTGGTAACAAATCCAGCATATGGTTATTGTTTGCTGCAAGGACAGGGGAAAACATGACTCCATAGCTGGGCGAAAAGGCTGCAGCTGCACTATCGCATTACCGCGCTTTATTTAATAAACCCTCGTCCTGCCAGCCTTAACGAAATTTCTCCTTCCCCTCCAGCCCTCAGAGGTGGTTTTGGTGCCTTCTGCCGCGATGGCCACGGCAGGGTCGCATGTGCCCTTCGTTAGCCGAGGAATCTGCTTTCAATTCTGGCCCTTCAGATTGTATTTTCACAGTGATTCATTAGTCAGCGAATGCTGACAAGCTGCTGTAAGTGTGCCATCTCCCGCATTGTTTATATGCAAGTGCAGCGCCCAAAATGATTTATTTAGGTTTTAATTAAAATTTGTGGATAGACCAGTGAGTTTTAGCAGTGCCGGTTCTAATTTGCGGTTGCAAAGGCAAAAAAATAAAAAAAATCAATAGGCTTGTAGCATTTATATTTTTAGAGTTACCTCGGGCAGTGGTGACCTGCTGGTCACTGGCCCCAGCTGTACCACCTACAGTAGGCAGAGATGTAACACCTTTGGTTCCCACATCAAGGAACACACCTGGAATTCCTCTAGCAGGTAAATTGGTGCCCCGTGAGTGATGTCCTGATGACCCCAACACCGAACTGAGCCCTGAGCAGATGTAGAACTGCAAAAATTTAAGGGCATATCACAGAGTCACAGACTGGTTTGGGTTGGAACGGACCTTGAAGATCATCTCCACCCCTTGCCATGGACAGGGACACCTTCCACTGTCCCAGATTGCTCCAAGCCCTCTTCAGCTGGCCTTCAACACTCCCAGGGATGAGGCAGCCACAGCTTCTCTGGGCAACCTGTGCCAGGGCCTTACCACCTTCACAGTCAAGAATTTCTCCCCAATATCCCATCTAACCCTGCCCTCTGGCAGTGGGAAACCATTCCCCCTTGCCCTGTCTTGTCCCTCTCAGGCACTGGAAGGGGCTCTAAGGTCTCCGCAGAGCCTTCTCTTCTCCAGGCTGAACACTCCCACCCCTTCCATTTTGGCTCCAGAGCAGAGGGGCTCCAGCCCTCGGAGCATCTCCATGGCCTCCTCTGGAATTGCTCCAGCAGGTCCACGTCCTTCTTATATTTAATTATATTTAATTATACTTTAATTTAATTAATATCCTTCATATATTTAATTGCCTGTGCAGGATCACAGCAGCGCCCAGGAGGAAGATGGGGGAGGTGGCTGAGCCCTGAGGTCCCATGAGGAGGATGAGTGACTTGTTGCTTGAAAGAAGAAGTTATGATTTAAAAATACTTTGGAGGGTGTGGGTCACCTTCTCCAAAATAATCTTTGTGCTTTCCCCACTGCTACCATCTCTCATTTCCCCATTTATGTTTCTGGTAACTTTTCATGACTCCAAAAGAACAACTGGGAGTGGAAGGACAAAGAGTTTCTGGTGGGTGAGCTGGTGAAGCTTCAGGGGTATCTCTGCCCTCCTCACCCTGTGGAACCCTCTGAACCACCTCCCTGGGTGAGGGACGATGTGTTGCTCTTGCTGGATGGAGATTTTCTTGCTACTCATGACATTAAGATGAGTATTTATAAGTTGTCATAAAGCCCTAAGAGACTAAACTTGTGTTCCCCCTCCCCCAAATTATGAAAGTTAGAAGCCTTTCTTGGCCTAAAACCTCAGAGAAGTCTCAGAGAAGTCCCTGCTGTACCTGATGTAAATATGTATTAATTAAAGCACTTTGGAAATGCAGAGTATTGACCTAACAGGCCGTAATGGCTCTTCTTGAGCAATTACAATCTATCATCCAGCTCCAGACTTCGGGAGGGATTTTTTCGGAGGCGCGTTATTGACCTGATGGCCCCGGGCGGTTTCCTCCCTCGCACAGACCCTTCCTGCCCCAGGGCTTGCATCCTTCCCGGGGAAATCGTTAGAGAGGGAGGCCCTAAATCCCTTAAAATTAATAAATAGGATGTATTCCATCCTGCCCTATCCCTGCCATGCACCTCCTCTCCAACTCTCCATCACTGAGGGCACTTTTGAGACTTCCAACCTACCTGCAGACCCCAGGAAAGACCCAGAGAAAAATATTTATATATAAAAGAAAACCTTTGTGCTTTGCAGTGGTGGAAACCCTTCTCAAATATAGCATTTGTCTCCTGAGACTTACACCTTCTAATTTAATTTTCCTCTAAATCAAACAGTGTATTAATCCCCAATAGAAAACATGTTCCAGTTGCACAAACAATATTTAAATGGTATAATAGGGACATCTTTTATAAATACTTCTAACAAATAGTGAAAAAACCCAAATGTGTGGGCTATAATTAATAGAAATGCCAAGTGCCAGCTAACCAGGAAAACTCCAGCATCATAAATCTGCCCCGAGCCTTCTCACACATGCTGATGGATGGGGACTTGCAGCTTAAATATTTAACAATCAATAATTCAAATACCTATCCTACCCTACTAAATTTGTCACATTTATTTATAAATGCAACATCCAGCTGAAGTTTCTTTAAAAGTTGGGCCTCTTCCACCCAATAACAATATGCAAAATTTTGAAAGAGTGTTGGAAGGGAAAAAAAGGAGTCGGAATATGAAATTTCTGTGGGGAAATAAGGAACAATGGGGGGAAAAATCAAACCCCATATCCCAAAATAGTTGGCTGCATCTCCTTCACCCTAATGGGTTTGGATAATGCAATGTGCAGGCAGGTGCTGTGTCATATGAATCACATTTATAGGAACATTTTCCAATTTCTTCGCCGCCCAAGGCAGGGAGCTGCCGTTCATCCTCCACAGATGAATATTTCTGTGGCACAGGGTGGGCTGCGGCCCCTGCCCACACATTGCCTCCAGTCCAGAGCAAATCCTGCAAAACAATGAAAAACCCTGGAGAAAGGGATGGGTTTGGGCCTGACCTGAACTGCAGTGATGCTTTGCTTTGCCTTGTGGGAGGCTAGAGGGAGATATAAGTAAATAAGTAAGCAAATAAATACATGCTGGGTGCAGTGCTGCCAAGCGAGGGGATGATGATGATAATAATAACAAATGTTAATAAAAATAATAACGAAATTGGATCTTTCCAGTTTGCAGTACCAGCAGCCTGACGCTGTATCTCAAAGGTTTTTGGGAAAGCAGGATGACTGCGTGGTTTATCAGATGGGTCCTCTCCTTGCCAATGGCCCCCATAAAAATAACACCAATGGGGAAAGCTGTGCTCTGATTCCATTGATCTGGAGGAAGAGGAGGTGGCTCAGAGCATCCCACGTGCTGCTGGAGACTTGGCCATGCCTCCAGTTGCCTGTGGCACGGAGTGTTGCTTGGCCCCTGAGCATCATTGATTTCAAAGGAACACCAAATCTGACCCGAAAGGTCATGAAACTCCTGGATCCAAACTTCTGGAAGGATTTAAAAAACCCATGGATGAGGGGTGAGTGGTGTTGATCATGGTCCCTGTCCCCATCACAGTGTGCCTGTGGGCCCGAATTACAACGGTATAAATCTCTGTGGCAAATTTATTGCCAGAATTTATCAGCTCCAGTTTCTGAATAGCCAAGCAGTTAATTTTGAGATGAAGTGGTGCCATTTTCATCAATACCTGTGTGCTAAATGCCCATCAAAACATACAGCTGCAACTAATACTGTGTTGCTGAAGTAGTGAACCAATAAATATTTCTAGTCTTGGCTTGTTTTTGGCAGACATTGGACAAACCCACCACCTTGGTAGTATTTCCTGAGTCCTGTTCTTGATGCATCAACAGGAACATTTACATTTAAACAGGCAATTAAGTAGCCAGATCTCCTTCTGAGCAGAGCAAAGCACCCACGTTTCCTGGTCTAAACCCCACCCTGTGCTTTTTCCACTCCAAGTTTTTGATTTCTGTTAGTGGCTATTGCATATTCCTCTTGCGTCCTGAGCCAGGCTGACACATTTTGATAGCAATAAATAATAAATGGGATTTATTTCCTTAGATGCTGATGGAGACCTTTTCTCCTGCAGGAAGAAAGAGAAAGCGAGAAAGCAGGAGTGAAAGAAAAGGTGAAAGAAAAGGATGAGGAAAGCAGGAGATGGTCCCCAAGCCCTGGACAGTGCTTGCTCCACTCCTGGCACAGCTGTCACCCATGTGGGGCAGGATTCAGCTGCCCTTCTGCACCCTCCTCATTCCTCCACCAATCCCAGGGCAGCCTCAGCCAATGCCCTCAATAATAAAGGGAATAAGTAAATAATAGTGAATGATTTTTGTAGGGGGGCGGTGGATGAGAGCACAGGGAATGGGCAGTGGTGTGGAGTTGTTGGAGACGTGGCCATGGGCAACACCTTCCCTGTGTACTGTCACTGCACTTTTTTAAAAGCAGATTTTAATTTTTCTCTGTGTATTTGTGCAGTGATGTGCAGTAATGGGTCCCTATTCCTCCCATCCATCCTGGCACCTCCTGTGATCACAACCACTGCTTGAAGAAAGCATTCAGATCCTGCAGCCCCAAGGAACAGGCTGGACCATACCTGGCCTCACTTCCAAACCAAAGGGACACCACCACCATTTAGGTTGTTTTTGCAACCTCAAGATAAATTTTCTGCCCAGTTTGGGCAGTGGGCACAAGCTGAGCACCTCCACCCCGCCTCCTTCGCCCTCTTTCCTCCCAGTGCTTGCAGGGGCGAAAGGAGCAATGCTGCTGGCAAGCCCCTGCCTGGGGTACTGTGTTTTCTTTGAGGACAGATTTGGCTTTTCCTTACTGTCTAGTCTCCTTTATGAGAAAAAAAAAACAAGTTGAACAGGGTCCAAGCTGTCCTCAGCTGCCACACTGTGAATTGGTGCCAGCAGGGCCCATGTCTGAGGCAGTGACCAGGACACAGTGAGGGGCCCCTGGGGACAGTGACATTAGAGCTGTGCCCAGCCTGACCCTCCCACCCTGGCCTTGTAGCCAAAACCAAAACTCTGTGGAGGTGTGAGAAAGGAAATACCAGCAGTTTATGAGTGTCAGACAGCTATTTGTTACAAAACACTCATTTCCCTCCATATAAAATGGAAGAGCTGGTGCTGCAGCTGGTGCTGCCCAAGGAAGGGTTGAGGATCACGGTGGTCCCTGTCTTGTGTCCCCTGAGGCCATGTGACAGAGAGCTGCACCAACCCTTGCTTCTCACCCATCTCAGTGCTCTCTTTTAAACAGAAAACAGGTAGAATGGCTTAAATGCAAAAGAACTCTTTCTAAAAATATTAATTTCTGTACATATCTTCTAAGCAGAAGGTGTTGCAGAGTGAAAAACTTTGAAGGAAACTTTAAAGTTTGTAAAACCTAATTTTTTCTTGGTTTTGCCCAAAGAGTCTTGCAGAGAAGGGCAGCTCTTCTGGGTTTCAAGGTCAACCCCCACAGCCACGGCCAAAGCATAGCTGACGGCTGTACTAGGGCTCCTTGGAAATGCAGTAATATTTTTCTAGTTTAGCTAAATTTGAAGATATATTGCAGCATTTGCAGCATTTATTAATCTCCCTAGTCTTTCCTAGGAGTGCTTTGTGTCTTTACTTTGGATGATTTAATCTTCGGAGTTTTGCCAAGCATTAATCCGTTATTGTGCAAAGAATGATTCTGTGTGGTGGGACACCAACAACACAGGGAAGAATGGATGTGACAACAGTGACTCGATTTAACCAAATATCCCCATCCTTTGGGATGGAGCTGCCGCATGGGAGCCTGCCCAGGTCTGAGGGCTGGTACCAACCACCTGGAGAGGTCGATGCTGCAACCGGCAGCAATGCCCGCGGCCCTACAGCCGCATCCCACCCAGTGCCCAGTTGGAAGTAAATAACAACACAGCCTGTTAGCATTAGCAATTTTTTATTTTCCTTTTTTGTTGCATAGGAAATGCAGTACTTGCTTCCAGTAATTGTATTGTAATGTGAGAAGGTGGTAGCACTAATGGTTGAATACAAGAGTTAAACTAATCCACACCAGCTCAAAAAACCTGCGGAGACTTAGTTGAATAAGAATGGATGCCCACAGTGATTCTCAACCAATTACAATTTTTTTCACAGAACACAGTAAAACTAAAATGGTAACTATGAGAGTCAATACAAGTATACTAGAGGCACGAGGGGCCTGACTCATAAAAAAAATGAACACGACATGGTATTAACACGGGTGTCAAGTGAATTTGCAGCAGATCTTTCACACGGCCGGTAGAAATTTTAGCGCCCCAAATCTCAAACTGCCGCTGAGGGACTGGGCTGGGCCGATCCCAGGCAGCAGGGCAGGGCTACGGCAGAGCTCGGCTGAGCGGAGAACCCGCACAGACAGCCAAAATGGAGATTTCTCCTTGATTGTATTTCAAAAGGATTTCGTGGCCCTTTCCCCAAGGCAGCAGGGACACCGGCAACAAGGACAAGCATCGTCGGCACTCTCTCCCTACCATGCTCCGTCTAGAAACTCATCTTCTTTTGTTTTTTCCCCTCATATTAATTTGTGGATGCAGATAAAAGGGGAGGGGGATTTCACCCAACACAATTGTTTTTGTTCATGCTCGAGCATAGAAGATTAACTAAGTGGAAAATAGTCTTCCCTAAAAAAAGGCGTATGAAGTACAAAAGTTCACATTGTGGACAAACGCTCGCCTCGATGGAGGGTTTCTCTAGAACTCAGAGGTAGCGATCGAGCGTATTTTGTTCTGGTACGGGACAAGATCTCTTTTGTAATCAAGTCTCCTCATACTGCTGTGTCCCGAGCCCCCAGCACCAGCCGGAGCGCGGCACAGAGCCGTCCTCTCCCATGTCCCCTTTCCTCCTGCCAGCTGCACCTCTGGCGTTCGGAGCATGGTCCTGTGCTACCTCACCGCCTCCACAACCCCTTCCCATCCATTCCTGGTCTCCATGGGGTTTGGGGAGGCGGAGAGGGGAACGCGAGGGAGAGGAGAGCCAGCTGGCATACGTGCCAAGGTGAAACCTGTCCTCAGTTTGGAGGAGAAAAGCCCACCAGCCTCCCCGTGTTAATAGCAAAGGAACTTTTATGAATCGGGCCCAAAGTTTGTACAGAGTTTGAAGAAAAATATTGCAACTGTGCATGAAACTAAACAACCACATGAGGTTTTTTTTTTCTTTTTTTCTTTTTTTTTTTTTTAAAGGGTTTTTTTCTTTCTATATGAGGAAGTCTGGTGTGAAGAAGGGTCAAGCATGGGTACCTGGTTCACCGCTGCCCATTAAGAAATCTCTCGCAACATGAGCTCGGTCTCATTTGTGGGTTTAAAGGACTGTCCTTTCAATTTGAACTGTTCTTCAGAGCAAGCTCTCTGAATTCTTAGGGTAGCTTTTCGAGACGAAAATCTTACCAGGCACGGATTTCTGGTCTCAAACACCATGTCCTGCCCTCTAGGGAAAAAAAAAAAAAAAAAAAGAAAAGGAAAAAAAAAGAAAAAAAAGAAAAAAAACCCAAAACACAAGTAATACTGAATTTAAGTAAATGTATACCTCCAAAATACTGAAAACACCCCAAATCAATAAAGACAGAATTTGCGTTCTCAGTGAAATATCTTTAAACCTATCTGACAAGAACCAAGTCAGAAAAAAAGACTAACATAACTTTGAGTAATATTCATACAGCTACTAAGCATTATGGAATAGCATGCATTAATATTGTACGGTTATTTTACATCACCTATATCAGAAGGTTCTGACAGACAGCGAAGGCTACCGGTGTAGAAAAATCTTACTTCAGAAGAGCAATATAATACAGATTTCACAGGCACTACATTTTAATATATCAGGTATTATGCTGGTTTTCTTATAATTCTTTCTGTCCTAAAGCTGGCATTATAACAATGACCGAAAAGGCAAGGATCGAAGTAAACGGAAAGTAGATACCAAAGTTGATATATTCTTTTCTTTTTTTTTTTTTTCAGATAGATTAGTGCATAGTTTTCATGCAGATAAACACTGCTATGCATTTACATTGTTGGAAAGCAGAGTGAATTGAGCCCAAGTTGTCACATTTTTGTAAATCATTTTGCCAGCCTGTAATAGCACCATGTAATGGATTTGCATTAAACATTAAATTGATTTCAGAATTGGTGACACAGTATTCACTACAGTTAAGTGCTATGGAATAGCTTCAATGTTACCTGCTATATATCAAAGCAATTTTCATCCCACTGCTTTTTTATTGGAAAAAATAAAAGGAAAATGTACTCGATACTAATTAGACTATTGCGCAGCCTTGGACTTGATGATGGCATAGCTGGGTTTACTGTCAAACAGTAATACATGCATTGACTTCAAGACAAAATTGGCATTGTAAGCTTGATTTAATGAAAATCCTGCCTAGCAGGCAGTGTTAACTTCACAAGACCTGCCTCCGACAGACCTCATGAGGTTGATTTTGTTATTTATTTATTGTTTAGGTGCCATTGAAGCTCTCCTTACATTGTCATGCCGGTTATGGTTTTAATTTTGTTCGATGGAGGCCTTCTACCAGTAAAAAAAAAGAAAAAAAAAGATATTTCCAGAGACACAATGCAAAGTACAATATTAACTGACATTCTTAAAAAAAAAAAAAAATTCACCACAAGGAAAAAAAAACTGTTTTAGGCTATGTATCTGGGTTTTTTTGTATTTTTGTACAGTAAATATTTTATAACACTGTTACTACAAAGCTGCAAATATACGGAACAAAGAGAACTAGAAAAAGAAAAAAAAAATGTTAGAGGGATTTTGCATATTCCTGTGGGCTGACTGAATACTGTGGAGTTGAGAAAACTTGGTGTTTCTTTTCCCCTTCGACCTTAAGGGGAGGGGGAACAAGCAACAGAGACAAAGTGTACCATGGCTGCCTAAACTTGAAGCCTGAAAGTTTTTATTATAAAGGAAGAAGAATAAATAATAATGGCATTGCTGGGGTGTGCGGCATGAGAAAAGCAAGTGCCCTTGCTCAAAAAAAAAAAAAAAAAGAGGGAAAAACAAAGGAATTAACTTGAGTAAAAGTCAATTCACGCTAAGCCATCCCTAGGGCTTTAAATTTGGATGGGCGGGGGGTGGGTACAGGTCAGAGTATTTGTGCGTCTGACGGTTCTGGAGAGGAGACGGGGAGGAAAAAAGTTGTTCTTGTGACTCAAAAAGAGCGGCCGGAGCGGGAGCGGGGCTGTGACCCTTCAGGGGGCTCCAGCCGCCGGCCCCGCTCTCTCTCGCACCCCCACGGGATGGAGGGATGGATGGATGGATGGTGGATGAATGCTCCATCCCTCCTGCCCCATCCCTGCTTGCCTCCCCACTCCTCGGAGGACTAAAACACTGTTTGTTCTCTACACCTGCACAGAACGGAACTGCCGCGTTTCCTGCGTGAGAGGAAGGTGAACGCAAACTGAATTTAGTGTATAATACTTTACAACCCCTGTTGGTTAACACCCTTGACCTCCTACCTAATGTTTTAAAGCCTTTAAAACATTTTTTTTCTCGCAATTCTGCTCAGAGTTCCCTAACTTTAGCGTCATCAAACTTAATATGACAAAAATACCTTCAAAAATACAGCATACCTGTAATGTCCATTTACAATGGTTCTTCAGTAGCCTATACTTCTCAAGCATAGGAATATGCTATACCATTGAGAGAAGAAAAATAACTGTATTTAAATACATACAAAAAAAGGAAACAGGAAAGTTTTTAACTTAAATCCAGTTCCCAAAGGAAAAAAAAAAAAAAGCAATTCTATGAACGCTGCCTTTATAACGAACAATCAGAAATTCCACTAAGCTAATTTGACAGAAATTTTTCCTCATTTAAACAACATTACAAAAGTCCTGCATTATAAAATAGGGTAGAATAAATCAGTGTAATCAATAAAACTATACAACATACAAATTACATATCTTCTGAGTGGGCAGTTTAATTCTCTCTCTTTGCAGCCATGACTACAACATGCTCACTAAAAACAACTAACTGCCCAAACTATTGCTTAGTTTGTTTTGTTTAAAAAAGGGTGCAATTTTATTGTATATACAACCAATTTACTGGTAATACCTTGTCTCATAGCAAGGTTCTGACAAAATGTTTGTCTAGGCTTTTTTCCCTTCACTGTGAAGCACTGAAAGCTGCTATTTTTTTTTTTTTTTAGTGCACATATGTCTTAATAAAGTAATGCCCAGCTAAGTGCTATAGGGAAGGCAAAGGATGCTGGCTAGAGGATGTGATACCATATACTAACAATCACACAATACAATAGAGCAAAATGACTACTCAACCACTTATCAGACACATATGAAAATCCAAAACATTTTATTTTTTCCTTAAATAGAGAATAACCAGTAAACAATTTTCAGAACTTGGAAGTTTAAAAACGTGCATATAAAAATGGGCATTATATACTTTTATTGAATGTGGATTGATTGCAGTCTGCTAATAAAAATGGGTGTGGGATCTGAAGAAAAAGGAAGTTTTTTTTTTTAAGGCTTGCTTGTGAAAGGAACAGTTGTAAAACAAAAATTGCTTGAAGCAGGGTTCAGCTTAGTGCTTCACAGTTTGACTGCTTCTCTAAGAAGAGCCCTTCCTGCATGTGCATTCAAAAATCACAAAAGTACAAAGACAAACACCTAAAACACACTGCGTCAAGTGCAGCACCAACTTTGGTCAAATAAAAAAAAATTAAAAGAAAAATTAATAATTGCTAAGCTTTTCTACATGATATAAGCAGGTATTGCATATTTTCATATATCTGGGAGAAAACAAAACAAAAAAGGAAGACTCCAAATAAAAGGTAAAATGCAGCAACATCCAAAAATACTGATAATCTAGCATCTACAGATCTCAGAATAGCACTGCCACTGACCATACAGGACAATAAACACTACTCCTATCTGCGGAACAACTAACATCCTATTTAATTCTAGATGTTGGAACTGACAATGGCTGACATAAAAGTCACATTTACAAAAAGTGTCTCCAAATGCTTGACTAGGGAAAAACCCCTTTCAATATAGGAACATGTGCAACAATTCCACAAATAATCGCTATCCAGGGCAAGGCACATTGATATGGAATTTTTTTTTTTTTTGTTTCGTGCAAATTAAGAAAACAAAACAAAACATTGTTTCAGGGAAAAGATGAGGAGCAAAGTGTCTTCCCAAGAATTTCAGTTACTTGATTGTATAGGACAGTAGTAGAAACCCTTCTGAAGGGTCGAACAAACATAGTTTAAAGGCAAGTGCCTGGAATAGGGATTACAATATTGTGTCTTAATGCACTCTACTTTACCCTACATTAACTATATAAAAATTAGTTACTAACACTAGAACATGCAGAGACTTTCTCTGATTAGCTGGACTCGCCAACCAGAACGTATATATATGTATAGTATAGGAAACCTTCTTAAAGTTGCATGTGAAGCAAAGGGGTGCTCCGCTGTCTGATAGAAAAAATCACTTGCACTCTTTTTTTTTTTCTTTTTTTTTCCTTTTTTTTGTACATAAGATACAGGACGTTTGGGGTCCAAACTTTTTTTTTTTTTTTTTTTTTTTTTTTAGTTTTTTTTATTTGTCTGTTTTTTTCTTCTTCAGCAAGTGCCCTTGCTTTGAACTGGCATAAGTTGTAAGATCAGCATCATTCGTTTCTGTATTGTTTTCTTTGCAGTCCAGAAAATGTACCAGTTCAGGGACACAAAGGTGTTTTACTTTCTGGACCATCTTCTCTTATTCCCAAGGTGTTTGAGAACTGATAAACCCTATATTGCCGGAAACACGTAAAATTTGTCAGAATTGGCATAATCCATTATAGTGACTTTTAGCTTATAAAATTAACAGATATTATGATTTCATTTTAGTTATGTGCTTTGATAACAGAAAATGATTAATTAGCATTTAATGTAGTTAACATATTGTGGTAAAAGCACCATTAGATTTGTTTTTTTTTTTTTTTAATTTTCCTTCAGTTTTAAAGGGATACAAGTTCAACAATAAAAAACATAAAAAGCAAAAATAGCTCCCCTTTTTCTTGCAAGGCTGTTTTTTACCCCAATAATTTAGAGTCCTGGGGTGGAAGGACTTGGAAAACAAAAATAGAATTTTCAACAATCTCTATCTTACAAAGATATTTAGCTATCCAATGAAATTGCACTTTACTCAATTCAAAATTCGATTGTTTTGATTGATTCCTGTCAGTTTCTGTCAAAACAGACCAACTTCCCCATTTCTGCGTGAATTTTTGTGTAATTGTTGAAAATTGTTGAAAAATGTTTTCTTTTTAAATGTAAGTGCAGCATTTCAAACTTTTTTCTTTTTTTTCTTTTTTTTTTTTTAGTGAATAGTAGTAGTTCGATGTTTTAAATCGCTCTGCAATCGAGTGGAAAAAAATTGTTGACAATGCTCTTATGGTTCATGTTACGTTTCTAAGTGCCGACGGTAAAAAAAAAAAAAAGAAAAAAAAACCCCAACAACAACAACAACAAAAAAAAACCTGCATTTTTTTTTCCCGATATGTTACAGAAAAACATGCTCTATGTCTGTCCGGTAAGTTATATATTGCAGAATTCAGCTACTACAAAAGTTATAGTTTAAGTGTGTTTCATGATTTCTCAAGAAGTCTCACACCTGTATGGGAAAATCCGATGAGGATACTGTAAAACAGTTAGGCTCCATATGGAAAGTGTGTTACAACAGCGAGTTGGTAAGCAGCAGCAGAGGCTAGTTCTACTCAGTGTCACCTAACGCTTACACTACCAATGAAACACTTCAAAAGTTATGAAGCCCAACCATTTCCAGCACCATATGAGAAATTACAACAGTCCTAAAGTTGCCTAAAAAAAAAAAAAGAAAAATAAAATAAAATCTCGAGAAAGTTACGGCCTTTGCCATTCAACCATAACGTTTGCCATTTCCATGTACTAGTTTGCTGTCGGTGTCTGCTCGCCTCCCCTTCCGCCGATGTGAAGTCGCTGCGCTGCGTTGCTGCTGCTTCCATGTTACAGAGGTGGGAAGGGGTCTGGTGGTCTGTCCGGTGGGTGGTGGGAAGCGGAGACTTTTATCCCAGGTACCAGGACTGCAAAAGGAGAAAGGAGAAGCGTCAGCCCTGCCGCCCGCTCTCACTGCTTCCCCAAGGGCTCCGGGCATTGCCGCCAGCCTCCTCCGCCAAGAGGGGGGCTAATTGAGACCATGACGAATTGACCTAATTACAAAGCTTAATTAAAAATACTGTACAAATCAATATATTTTTTTTTCTCGCCGACAGTTGCTGGACATAGCTACAGATGAACGCAGGGGTCATGTCACATTACAAGTTATCAATCTTTTTAATAGATGATGGCTTGAAGATCCCTCCAGTTCACTTTTGTCTAATCCCCTGAAAAGGCGATACACATTCGCCTCTCTGTGCCATTTATCACCCTGCAGTTGGGGTTTTCTTGGGTATTTAGGCATGTGCCAGCATAAGCATCTGTTGCTTTATACTGCCCTGCTTCAACTGTCTCGCTGGAACAGATGCACAGAAATTCAACAACAGGGCTGTTTTCTTAGGAGAAATGTGGATCGCTAGAGAAAAGCCAGGATAAAGCAAATCTGGGGAAAAGTGGATCAGCAAAAATGTCCCGTATCTCTGCCCATACTTGTGTTTCAAAACAAAACGTGGGCCTCAACTAATAGCCTGTCTTTGGGAAAATCTTTTTTTTTTCTTTTTCCCAAAGGGAGGGAATTCCCTGGGAATTCAGCTCTGCAACAATACCGTCCTTAACCCAATGGCGCAGATGCACAGAAAACAATTTCGCTCCTCCATAGGAAAATAAACGCTGGAGTGGGCTCTGCTGGAGCCAGGGCAGTGCCACCGCACCGGGGAGACCCGGCTCGGCCCCAGCGAGGTCAGCCCAACCTGATCCCGGAATGAATAAGAGCAGTGTTAGGCCCTGGGACTGTATGCGCGGGGGGATGCTACTTGGCAATGACATATTGCTGTGGGAATACACCAACAAGCAGCAACTATTTAGCCTGAAGTAAAGTAATACAACAAGAAAGACTCAGGTATTAAAGAGCTGTTGCTGATACCCCACGTTTTTGCTTGGGATCCTGTAATATATGAGGTGTGTACGTGTGCACGTACAAACCGATGACAAGTTTTACCAACTTTTTCCTTCGTTCCTTTTCGGCATCTGACGTGATTGATAGCACAATCAACTCAGGGAGGATTTATGAACATTTACAGAAGACTCTGAGGCAAGTTTCATGTGGGACTTGGAGATTATGTGGTCTTGCCATGGAGGTAGGAACTGGTAAAATAAATAGCACGATTGGAGAAGTTGTCCTGCTTCCAATACACCTCATTAACTAACTCTTCCTCTGCTTGCCCTTCTGAATACAAACACACCGGTCTCATATCAGCTCCATCTATTGCCTACAGATTTTATATTTAGACTTACTCAGGCTGCAATTAAACGAAATAGTTCTCATATGTAAAGTTTATAAACAGAGGAAAGTTCTGGCAGGGTTCGTGAAGCAGAGCCAAGTCCCGTTCCCCTCCCTGACTGCGGGGCTAGACTGATTTTAGGTGGGTGCAGGGACGTGGAGTGTGGGCTGTGCTGTGCTGGAGGCACCTCTGACCACCACCAGCTGCCAGCTCCTCCAAAACTTCGCAGGGTCGTCCCTCACACTTGTTGTTTGAGTGTGACAGTTTTTGACCAGGCTGGGAACTGTAGCAGTGCCCAGTACGGAGCAGAGGGGTTAAAGACTAGGAGGGCATGGAGTAGAAGGGTTGAGGATTAAGAGGAGGTGGAGTAGAGAGGTTAAAACTGAAGTGATGGAGTAGAGGGGTTACAGGCTGAGACTTGATGAAGTTAAGGGGGATTAAGACTGAGAGGGGATGGAGTAGAGGGGTTGAACATTGTGAGGGGATGGAGTAAAAGGGTTAAAGACTGCAAGGTGATGGAGTGGAGGGGTTGAACACTACGAGGTGATGGAGTGGAGAGGTTGAAAACTGCGAGGTGTTGGAATGGAAGGGTTAAAGACTGCGAGGCGATGGAGTGGAGGAGTTGAACACAGCGAGGCGATGGTTCCCATCCCTAGCGCCGATGTCCGGCTGGCTCCACGGCCGCTGGCCCGGCACATGGCCCGCCGGGTGGCGGGAGCCGCTGCCCTCGCCACTCCTCCCTCGCTTCAAAAGCTGATTTAAAAAAAAAAAAAAAAAAAAAAAAGGGCAGGAGAAAAAAAAAAAAAGCGCAGAGGTTGCGGAGGTGGGGCTGCGCGGGGCCGGATCTGGCAGCGGTGGGGTCCTTTCGCCCGCCCGGACTCCGTCGCCACCCCCCCGCCCCTCGGTCCGTCTGTCCGTCCGCCCCGGTCGGTCCGTCGGTCCGTCCCCCGCCGCCCCGCGCTCCTTCACGCATCTCGCTATTCACCCCGCGCCTCGCAGACAAGGTTACCCCAGAGCGGCTCTGTAATCCTTCACTGAAATAGGCTTTATTGATTGCTCTGGTCTATTGTTCCCTTTTCAAGTCCCCCAAGTTCAAGTTCATCCCGGTGTTACATCATGTCTCGTTGCTAAGGGCAACCAGACAGCCCCAGACGTGACCGCCATCCGCAAGCGCGGCGCTGCGCCCTCCCACCGCCGCCAGCCGCGCTGACGTCGAGCCCCGCTCCCAACACACTGAACTATTTATTCTGCCTAATTTATGACCTCCGCAGCAAGAGAGACCCCCACTCCAAAAACCAACACTGTTGTATATTTAATTAATCTGTCTTTCTCTGGCACTTGGGAAAGTTAGACAAAGGTCTAATTATTGTGTGTCGCTCCCCACACTTTTCTTTTTGGGGTGACTATTTGCATGGGAAAAGAAACGGCGAGGCTGGGTGCAAGTCCCCTCCCTCCAAAACACCTTTTTTTCCCCCCTGCCCTATTGACATTTCATGAAATACTTTAGCTGCTTAAGGGAATTAGAAAAAAAAAAATCTGATGTGAATGTAACTCCTTCGGAGTTGGTATTCAGTAACACAAATCAACTCATGACATGTTTAAATTTAAATGCTAACCACACACTCTGCGAGTTACTTTAAAGGTTAGTTTTTAATCAATAGAAGTTGCTGACTCGGGAGTTTTGAGCGGCGCAGTGCAGCTCTGGGGCCTTTGTCTCGCGTTGGGCTTTCAAACTTTTTTTTTCTTGAGATGATTTTAGCAATGATTTGCAGACACAGAGTGCTATTGTGCTCCTGACTAGCAACATGTCAATAAAGGAGTAGAGTTACCATGCACTAGGGTGTCAATATGACTCCTGCAGACACTGCTCGGCCTTAATACCAATGAAAAACTTAATTAACCCTTACAGGAACGACCCAAACCAAACTGCACGGGGAGTTTCAAAACTTCCGTGCTGGGGCTCTGCACTGCCTTGACTGAAAAGCTGCTTTTACGGGACCCAAACTCCAAGTGCTTCACCAACAGCTGCGTCCCGCTTCGCCTGCTCCTGCAACCCCACTTGGATGAGATGTTTTATGGGCTGAGGCAGCAGAACAGCAAGACAGAGAGCACATTTACGCAGCAGATCACACCAGCACCGCTCTCGGGACACTGGTTTAATTTAGAGCATCTTACAGCTGAAACGCACACACAGAATGATCCTCCTTTTTCTACTAATCATTTTAATATTAAGATCTCATATCCCCCTCAAGCCTCCTATACATGTCTAAGTCTTCCAGGATTAGGGCTGAAGAGCACCATTGTTTCTCTGAAGCACCTGTGAAACTTCTCTGCGAGGGAGAGGAGACCTCCGCGCCTCAAATAAAAACGTCTAGGAAGTGTATTAGGCACTAGGAGACCCAATAGTTGGGATCTGTCAACTTTTTCTTGGCATGATTAGGGGGCTTAGAGGAGGAAAAAAGAAGCCTGGATCCCTACGTTCAGATGGCTGAAGTGTTTTATGCCTTGTTTTAGAGCTCTGCTCAATGTCTAACCACCTTACCCACTTTATCCCTTCAGTTCTGTAACCTATCCAACTGCACCCACTCGGAGAATGACATATTGCCTTTCTTAATTTAAAATCTCCATTTAAATCATAGACACTACCACAATATGGTCAAGATGATATTATCTCCATGCGTTTTCATAAAAGAGACGGTATTTTATTTCCCTTCTGTTTACTTTGCAGTACTCTCAGTGAGTTTAGTGCTAAATGAATCCACTGGAGTTAAAGGTCCCATTCAGTAAAATTACTGCCACACAGTTGTTGGTGCCACTACAGGTCTGTATTGTCCTGCCGAGCATCTCTCTGTCCTTCCCCAGTGTTCAAGGTGAAACATCAGAAAGAATTCTGCAGTCCGGTACGAGATCTTCGCTTCCCTTTCTCCAGTCAAATGAAGAAGTAATCTCATCAGGTTGAAAAGTGCTGACTAAGGATTTAATAAAGTGCCTGCAGATGTGTGTCATCTCTAAGGTATTCAACTCATGTAATGCAAAACAGTTCCACACTGAATGTGCTTATAAAATTCCATTTAACCATTGCAGAGCTCTGTTTTACTGTTCTCTGAGGAGTATTATCACACTTGCCCCCCCCCCCCAATTTACAGCACCATGAAAGTTGAAACTCGGTGCTGCCAGTATCTGAGAATCCTCACAGTAGTAAGGTTTTATGATCCATAAACAATATCTACTTGACTGAATCCTAAACAGGAAGTCTGAGATGGCAATTACGGTTCTTTGATAGCACAATTCTATTTGTTTCTTATGCTCTTCTGGAGATAGCAGAGACACACAAAAATCCTCCAGCCACTTCTGACAATCAGTTCCTTTGTAGAGGAAGAACAGCAAAGAAACACTCCACGATTCAGGATATTTAACAGGAGAAAAGCTCAGAGTGCCTCATTGACTCCGGCAGCAGTTTCTGCCAGAGCAGGAGCCCAGGAATAGGCCCATTATTTATTAAAACCTCCTTAAACCAGCCTTCCTGCACGCCGTCCCTCACCCTGGCTCCTGGCCTCACGGCGAGCACTGTTCACGTGTTTCAAACCAGAAGGACAGTCAAACCCAAACTTGTTCAGTTTGCTTCTACCTGCACAACTCCTGCCCCAACAATGGGACCTTTCAACTTGCACAGAAAGTCGGGGCTGTACACCCTCCCTATCTGTTTTTCGAATTAAGAAGTTAAACAAAAGTCCTCAAGGGCAAAGTTTAACGCTGCGGAAGGAGGTTGTTAATGTGGAATCCAGAACTGGGTGTGACAGTTGGCTTATTTCTCCGGGCGATGTAGGTTATTTAAGGACATTCACACGTCTGAAACTCTGACAAACTCCACACGTAGGAACTTTGGCTTCCCCATACCCACTCAGGGCTCAGACCTGCTCTGTGCTAGCCATTTTCTTTAGGTTTCAGCCCAGTTTGGCTGCCTGGCGGCGGGACGGGTCGGTGCCATCAGGACTTCAAACGTGGCTGCCACGGCCCTGCGGCCGTTGCTGCCCCGGGCACGGTTGTGTGTGCAGGAAGCTATTGCTGCACAGGCCCAGGCGGGAAAACCCACCTTTGATAAGAGCCTAAATAAAAAAAAAATGTACAACTTTAGAGCTCGCCGGCAAAGCGGTTGTTTGGGCAACTGAGCTGAACCCGAGCCATGACCACCGGCACCCACGAGGATTCATCGTGGTTCATCAGTTCGGTTAGTTGGTTTGAGGATGACCCTTCAGTCACCTCAAGAATTTCAAGACTCTCACAAACATTAAACCCGGGAAGGTGAATTGGAGTAACGAGTCCTTCTGGTTGTAAAGGTAAAATGAGGATGTGAACAGCTATGCAGCAAACTGGTCCTTTTGGCATCACCTTGTGAGAGGTCCTGGGAAGGCTCTTCCCCACGGTGCATCATGTGAAAGCAAGGGGCCAAAACTGGGGCTTTGATGCCACTTCAAAAGGGTTGCCAGGGTGAGGGAAGGCAGTGGCAATTCAGCTTCTGGTGGCTGGAGGGCTCCTGCAGATAAAGCAACTGCCTTTGGTTTACCCCACGTCTGAATTCATCCCGCTTTTCTAGTGCTTTCTCCAGAGTTTCTCCAGGTAAGAAATTTGATCCTGCTGCATAGGAGTGAAAGGTGAATATTAAAAACAAGGTCACCTTTGTGCCTATGGAAGTTATTTTCTTAGAGCTGGGATTAATTATTTAGTAATTATATTTCTCAAAATGAAATACCAACAGGGATGTAAGTAGCATGTTGGTCATCCCCAAAGGGACATAAAACAGTGAGAGAATCTTCTGGTTGTCCAACATCCGCACCCAGGAGAGTCACACGCCCCACTATGAGCACATTTATACTGTCTTGAGGCAGATAAAACACATCCCAGGAGGGACACTAGTCTCCAGGCGATGCATACAGTAGCTCTGCATCCCATAGTTTTTGCAGGAATGCCAGTTGTGGCAAACTGCATTAAATTACATGCAATAATTTTGTAATATAGACTTTTTCCTGCTGACTATTAAAAATGTATAGTAGTCCAAACCACTTATCTCCTGGGACCAACAAACTCACTTCAGGCAAGATTTCTGCTTGGGTTCAAACCTCAAGTTGGGAACAGCTAGTGTTTTTAAATAAGTCACCCCAAACCCTCCCAAACCTATGAAAACACACTCATACAGTAACTCCTGCTGTTGTTCCAGACATCTGAATGTTCCAGTAAAGTGTCCCAGCTGGCCCCAGATGTTTCTTAAGTATAAAGCAATGCTCTGAGTGCTGGACCCCCTGCTGCCCTGACCTGGAGCTCAGCGGATTAAAGATTGACTGCGCTATGACATATTCGCATTTAGCCTGAATATAATACAGCAAAGACTTATCAATGGCAAATGTTTGAAATGTAACCCAGCCAGCAGAGTAGGCTGGCACACGGAATATAACGTATAAATAATGTATGGGAACTTAAGATCTAAATTAGATCTACAGGAAGAAAACTTTCCCCTTTCTCTGCCTCTAAAAGAAAGTTCTCTCACAATGAGGTCATTTTCCTGCCCGCTTTTCGGTTTGCAAAACTGCATTTAGGCAGAGGGTCTTCCCTTTTCTTTGGGGGACATTATAGTTTTCCTCCAGTTTTCTGAATAGTCAAGTGACGAAGTTCATTTATTTGTTAGTAAATTGACTTTGAAATCTGGAAAATAACTTCTAAACTTTGCTTGGTCGGCTGAAAGCTGACTGCAGCCACGCTAAACTGCAAACCTTGCTGTTTAAAAAAAGAAAAAAAAAAGATAGTGGTGTGAAAGAGAGAGAGGAAAAAGAAAGGGAGAAAGAGAGAGAAACAATCCCATTTTGGTTTTTGTTAGAGGACGGCATACAACATAGATCAGAGACTTTTCAAAAAATAAAAACCCCCACTGTACACAAAGCACAGGAAAATGTGAGGAAAAAAGGAAAAACCTAAAAGCAGCTTAGAATGTGTTAACTCTGCCATTCTGTCAGCTTAAAGAGTATTTTATGCTTGATCAACAGCTCTCTTTTATTATGCTTTTCTTTCATTCATTCAAGACATCAAAGACCAGAACCACCAGTGTACCTGATCTACCAGAAGAACTTGTAAGGGTGTTCTAAAGAAACGGGGGTATTGGGAGCCAGACACCCCTGCGGACAAGGCAGTTCAAAGAGAATATTTCAACAATGATTACATTTTGTAAATCTTTGTACGAAAGACAGCTTATTTCCTGCTTTTTTCATGAAAAATAGATTCTATCCATTAAAGTGAGCCCACAGTATGAAAGTTACTTGAGATCTGAGGTACAGCAAGCGGATTAAGTGGAGGGTGAGATGAAATCTTTGAGAGAGACGATGGCTTTCTCTGATATTTGTTGTTGCCACAAGGTTTTCTGACTGGGATGGAAGGGTTTTTTTTATTATTATTTATTTGTAGACTTGCTGGTGGCAGCAGAGCCCTTTGTAAAAGCAAAATAAACCAAAATTAACCAGAAAGGAAAATCGCAACAAATAAAAAGGATCTAATAAAACAAATGGCTGCAAAAAACCTTTTGACATGTTTAAAAGAAAAACTATATATGTTTGCCCCGCTCTAAAAATCGCAGGCGAGCCATTTAAATCCTGCAGACAACTCCGGAGTGCAGCACACAGACCCAAGCCAGCTGTTTACTTTTCCAAGCCCGTGGTGGTTTCTGAATTGATAAACTATATAACCTCACACACACAGAAGGGATTTTAGCTATGCCAGACCTCATTGCTCTGTCCCGCTCTCTTTATGTGCTGTCACAGAATAAAAATGATCCTAACACAAACCCTGAAATAAGATCCTGCTCCAGAAAGGACATCTTTGTAGATATTTCCTGAGTTACTGCCAAAAGGGATTTTTTTCGCCCATTCATCCTTTCAAAATTTTGCTATAAACATAGCCAAAATTGTTCGGGAGTAATCAGAAATGACCAAAATATGACCCCCCTAGCCAAGTCCAGCTGCGGGGAGAGGGGAAGGAAGCTGCCCCATGCCTGCGGCTGGGACAGCAGCCACCTCTGCCACCACACCTGGGTGACACCCGCTGGAATCGGCACCTCGCTCCCCCTGATACAGACTTTTGCAAGAGAAGAAGAAAACAGCAGGATGCATGGAATCAAAGACGTAAAACCAACTTTAAAACCTGCCTCATGGTTTACATGCACTATGGCGATGTAAAAGCAAACGTGCTGCAAGGCGGGCTGAGTTCTGCACTTTACGCCTCGTTTTTAGACAGCCCCGTATTTTCCTCTGCTGGAAGCACAGTTAAATTTGCTCAAGAGTGGAGCAATTCCATGTTTCTTACACTAAATTTCACTCATTTCTTTCCTTTTAAGAAATAAAATGTGCATTGGGCCTTGGACCTGCTTTTAACTTCATGCCGGGAAGTCCCGTGGAAACTGGGACACAATGCTGCGACGGGACTTTCCAGCATTTCGCTTGGATAAAAACAAACCCTTTGGTTCCCCAAACTACAGTGCCGTTGGACATGGCACAGAGCTGGTGGGTGCACGGGGACCCCCCAGCCCAGCTGGTGGGTGCACAGGACCGGCAGAAGCCCTGCTCCCATCCCCTCACCGCCCGTCCCAGGCTCCGGCTGTGTGTTTGCAAGTTCAAGTTCAGGTTTAAGGGAAATAAACCTCTCCTCGGGAGCCTGCAGCCAACCCTCATTTCCATGTGATCCCTCTGAACTTCGCCTGCGCCAGCGCGCCCTGTTTCCAGGGCCCGCCGAAGGAATGTTTTACAGTTAGAGCCCGCAGTGCTTTCTCAGGCATTTCAGACCCAGAGGCCCAAGTTTCAAGCTGCAGCATTAAAAGTTTCCACAGAGCTACTGCAGAGAGAGGGAGGGAGCCGGGGGGGAGGGAAATGAGGAGAACAATATCGTCTTAATTGTCTCTATATAGCTCCACAGTTAAAGTATTACTTTTTAAAGGGACATAATTTATTCTGGAGGCACGGTGTTATAACAACCAGTACATACTTTCACCGCGGCGTAACCCGCTCTATTCTTCGTTGTGCTTTCCGGTGGTGTAGCTTTTGCAGAACTCCTTGTTACCCTGTCCCTGATACTGTACTTACAGTTTTATTCAATTTAAACCAGTCCCTGCAGTCCTCAGGCGAGTAAAACTCCCCCGTAGCCTCAGGAGTTCTGCCCGCACCAGGACTGCAAACATAATCTCCCCTCAACCACCGTTTCCCCCCAAAAAGTTTCTTTACTTTTATTGCTTTAAACAATTGGGGAAAGTCATCCAAAGAAAATCAACCCCAACCTGGGCCTCCCAGGCTCCGTTTGCAGTGAGACAGCCTGAGCACACACATGCACAGACACACACGTACACACACACTCAGGGGTTTGCCCTGGGACTCTCCTTCCCTGTCCTGCGCCCGCGGGGAACAGTGGAGTGACGGGAGCTACGTGAGGGGCCCAGGGGCCAAGGGGTCCCAGTGGGATGGATTGCTCTGCCAACAAGCTGCTGCAGAGGCTCTGACTCTTAGCTCTGCAGTTTGAAGTACAAAAGGTAGTTTTCAGACCTTTTTTTCCCCCATTTTTCCACTGGAGAGCAAGGAGCAGGGAAAGGCCACTTTAACCTTCAGAAGTTGAAGACTGCAATGGCCTTTCCCTGCCCTGGTCACCCAGCTCCTGTATCATCCTGGCACCGACAGTCCCGATAGAGCTGTACGGGACTCATCGGCCAACCCTGGCTGGGGGTTCCCTGTGGTGTAACCGGAGAAGACACATCATGGATCAAAAGGTAGTTGATCTATAACTACAAAAGGTAGTTCAGCTGCTTTTTTTGGCTGCCCTGAGAGTATTTTAGAGCATACAGAGGAAAGCAAGGGAGGGAATAGCTTGGACTGGAAGGGAGAGAGAGCACTCCCTCCGAAATCCCCCTCAAAGCCCCCAGTGTCAGGTCCCTGCCTGTGCTCTCTGTCTGTGGGTGAAGCAGACAAATGAACAACCCTGTGGCTTCATGGGGAGAGCTAAGTGTGCACAGCCTTGATCAAAGCAGGGCAAAAAACAGAGGAAACGGGTTGGTGGGAGACTGGGAGTTGCAAGCAAGGAATTGGGCTGTGGGCAGCAGGAACAGCGGGGCTGGCAGGGTGCACTCCACGCAGAGGGACAGCTGGGAACCTTGGAATGGGGGGGCCAAGATAACAGCATGTTTTGAGAAGTGGGCAGAGAAAGGTTGAGTTTGGACACCGCAAAAAAGGAAGAGGAATTGGGTTTTTGGCAAATCCTAGGTGTTGCTGGGCAAGGAGATCAAAACAGTCTCCAAATTAACATGGACAGAAATAGGAGCACTGAGGCAACTCTGGTGTTTTTGCCACATTGACCTTAAAATTAAAGAAGACAGCAAGCTGGAGGAATAATGACTCATTTCAGCAGGGAACCCCCCTCTCTAAAACTGCTCTTAAAAAAAGAAAGCCAAGAGGGAATTGAGCTGAACAAAAAAACTCCCCTGAACATGGGGATTTTTGTCATCTGCATTTTTCTTGATGTTTCACACCTTGCTAGATTTCTCTAACAAAAATGGAAGCCACAGACATCCATTATGGGACTTCTCTCGTGGCAATCCATGATGGGACTTCTGCCACACCATAGGGAGCCCCTGTCCAGGGATGCAGCAGCCAACGAGTCCTGTACAGATCCATCAAAACCATTCGGATCAGGATGATACAGGAGCTGTGTGACTGGGGCAGGAAAAGACCACCCCAGGCTCCGGAGGTTGCCAGTTCTCCGGTGGAGAAATGGGAAAAGCCTTTTCGGCACATGATCCGCCTTTGGATGAGGAGGGACGTATTAGACATGGTTGGCTAAAGGGAGTTGGGTCTTGGCCTAGCTTGGAGAGATTTTCACACATACTGTGAGATGCCAATGAAAGTCCTGGTGGAGTGTAAAGTCATTAAATTAGATGAAATTAAACAATTTAGTTATTTCTGCTTCATCATATTTGTGCAGTATGGCAGGCAGAATGAATTACTACTAATGATCAAATTTAGTAATACTAATTAAACTATCTCAATTTAATTAATACTAACAGAGAAAACAGACAAAATTACTAATGTAAACCTTGAACTGAAAATCAAAAGGTGCCTCTTTGCTTTTGTGAGTCACTCAATGTGAGACTTTTCCCTGAAAATAGCCTGTGTAGAAGTGGCTCTTTGTACTCCCTAAGCAAGCTGCTCCATTGTACGCAGAACTACAGCTCTCCCCCAGTTTCCCCCTCCCCCCTTTTTTTCTTAAATGTTACTACTTTTACTCCTCATGTTCCCAAAAAGCTTCCAGGAGAAGAATCTGAGCTCTGTTTAGAGTCACTCAACATCAAAAGCACTGATAAAGCAGTTACCACTACTGGGACAAATTCTGCCCTTGTTACTACTGTCAAGAAGACAAGGAGTTTATAAAGAACCTGTGGAGCCTCCCTTGCAGGGAAATAATGGAATCACAGAATGGTTTGGGTTGGAAGGAACCTTAAAGATCATCTATTTCCAAACCTCCTGGCATGGGCAGGGACACCTTCCACTACACCAGGTTGCTCCAAGCCCTGTCTTACCTGGCCTGTGAATGAACCAGACAGGTCATAACCTGGCCTATACTTTCAGATTTACCCTTCAAGATCAGTAAACTGGGAAAGCCCCAAAATAAAATCCATCTCTACATCAAGGAAGATTGCTTTAGAGTCACTGAGAGTTAATACCTGTAGCCACGAAATAAAAACTCCAGAGATACATGATGATGCATTGCAAGCCCTCTCCATAAAGAAAATGTGAATTTTAACCTTTATCTTATTTGAAAAAGACTAGATTGACTCTACTGTGCATAGTTATAAGCAAAAGACAAGCATAATTAAACAAAAATATTATTGTATTTCTAAAACAAACTTCTGCCAATAACAAATCTTCCATCTCCTCCTCTCATCAGCTTCAATGAATATACAGCCTGGGCCCATACCATACATTCTCAGACATGATCTTTAACCCAGAAGACTACAAGAAAGTCCTTAAAAAAACCCCAACAAAACAGAGTATAGCCAAACAAGGAACATTGTGTCAAAGTGTTCTTGCAAAATCTCAAATCTCATTGTTTAGCATATGGAAGGATGAAAAAACCCAATCCTGCATGCAAATGTCACATCTAACTTTATCCCCTTTTTTAAAATAAAAAAGATACTTTTTCTGCTGTCATATTTAAAAAGATACATCAAAAGCATAAAATGATATCTAAAGTTGTATAAAGCTGCTCCAAAAAATGCAGAAATTCATAGAATGATAGAATGGTTAAGGTTGGAAGGGACCTTAAAGCTCATCTCATTCCACCCCCTGCCATGGGCAGGGACACCTTCCACTATCCCAGGTTTCTCCAAGTCCCTTCCAACTTGGCCTTGGACATTTCCAGGGACAGGTCAGCCACAGCTTCTCTGGGCAACCTGTGCCAGGGCCTCACCACCCTCACAGGGAAGAATTTATTCCTAAATTATTGTATTCAGCCTCAGAGGTGACTGCAATCTACTGGTAGTGATTTTGGATACTCATATCTCATAATTTAAATTACATTTCATTGCCTTCTGCAGTGTCTTCAGCTGCATCTCTTCATGTGCAATAACCAGTGTTTGTATAGGTGATCTAACAGTTGGGTCACACAAGTGAATATGCCTGAGAATATTATGATTACACTGTCAGCGCTGTTTTCAGAATTGAATATTAATAACCAAAGTAACTAAAGGGAAACCTACAAGATATGTTCATGTTTAGCCTTTTGACTTTTCTTAGGTTAAAAAAAAATACGTCCTGATTTTGAATTCGATTTTTCCAATTTTTCTACTCTGCTCAAGTAGAAAATGCTATCAAAACAAAAGCCTAAAACAAGATGACGTGTTTTGATGTTCTAAAGCCCAGTAAAATTTGAAAGCTACAACTCGACGTGCTGTTAGTAATCCTTACTAAGAACAGACACATTTGTTAAATTTAAAATATAAATGCGTTTTAATAAAATTGAGGTAATTTTACTGTATTTTATTTGAAGCCCCAGTCCTTCCTCTCAATGTTATTTACATTTCTCTAGGACAGTCCAGCACTAGGGAAGTGATGCTCAGTGTCTTGGGAACATGGAATCTGCTGCAAACTGGAGAGTCCTTCTCCATTAGGAAAAGGGTTCTCATCTTTTGGTCCCTTCTTATGGAATTCAGTATTAATTTCAGAGCAGAATAGTCTGTTTTGCAAAGTGTTCACCTCTAGAGCTTATTCATTCCTTGACCTCTGTGTTAATGCCATTAAGCAAAGGTGATTCTTACGACAGAGGTAGCTTAATGCCTATCCATTGGGAAGGATGTAAGGATTGTGGCCTTTAATTTTTGACCTTCATTGTAGATTGTGGTCCTAATCCTTTGATTGCAGAATTGTTAAAAAGTATATATGGCAGTTGGCAAAAATCTTAATGTTCCACTAAATGCAAAAGCCATAAATTCAGCTGCTGACCTTTTCCATCCAGGTCACATGTGACACCTACTGGAGTTTGTCAGGCTGGGTGGAATTTATGGAGCTCATATAGGTATCAGCTGCGAAGGCTGAACTTTCATGAAATGTCTTTCAAAGGCACTTCCAAACCCCTTGTAAAAAGTCAGTATGGTTTTTTTTTTAAGGGTATACATCTTGCACACATTTTAAAAGGTCTCATCGTGCCATCTCTGCAAATCTTCAACACTTAGGAAACTTCTGCTCTCAAATTATTACTCTTTACAAAACAGAGAAATCAGGCCAGGCATGCAATTACTGTGATTACCGACTTCCACCAGCCCCTTTCCAAGCCTGGATCTCTGCTCACTCCTTTCTTTCTTTTGTGCATCCTCCTGCTCCTCTCTGAAATCGGTGGTATCGATGGTGTATTGTCAGTCAGAGAAATGGGATTTGATAGGGGCCCTAAAGCAGTTGCAAAAGAAGGGAAGAAATACAAAACCTACCCAGGTCCACACCATCAGAGTGAGATCAATGCTCTCAATAATACGTTTGCCGCCACGTAGCACCCTAACTGTCGCAATTAATAATGTAGAAGGAGCTGATTAACTTAAGTAAAGTGCTCTCCACTGTGTAAACACATAAAGATCTATAGGGCAAAGGAGGAAAGAACGAACAAAACGTCATTTTTATATTTTATGTGGACACATTCTTGCTTTCTATTCTGCTCTTGTAACAATTACTGTACTAGCCACTCTGACAGAGTCAATAAATCGATCTGGGACCTGATGCAGCAGCGAGGCAGACTAATCCAATACAGCATTATCTGCCACGGAGGTTGGGCTGGGCCCACAGCGCCCAGAAAATCAGCCAAACCAACTAACAGCAGTAAGAGGCACATAACTATAATCTTGCCTTAGACTTGTTCATTTGATTTGTATGTATGAGTGTATGTATGTGAACAAACGTGCAGCTCTGTGGGAGGACAGTGCTCTGCCCATGCTGCATCCTCAAAGCCCTTCCAAAACTCCAGCTGGCCACAGGACCCTGTGGTTCAGTGGGGATCAGCACCAAAACTGGACTCTGTGGTCCAGTGAGGATCAGCATCCACTCTTGTTAAATCATGTCATATTTAAAGACATGATGACTTTCTCCCTCACCACACCAAAGTCATGCTCCCCTTGACTGCACCCACCACAACTCGGCAAGACCTGCCTCCTGTCCAATTAAAAGCAAATCTGGGAGTCCCCTTTCATGTACCCTGACCTGTGAACATAGGAAATATCACATTTTGTCAGCTTAAATGGTCACTTGGGCCTGGTATTATGTCTCTGACCGTGGTTGTGCTCCTCTTGGGAGGAAGCTGTGAGAATCCCTATGAAGGAGATGGGCCAAAATGATTCGGTCTGAGGGGAAGCTTCTTCCCAGCCCCATGCAGTAAGTGGTAGGCCTTCAAAATCCATGTTAGTGGGGAATATGAGATGGAAAAAATAAAAATAAAAGAAAGTTTCCCGCTGAATGGAAAAAAGAAAACTGTTTTTTGGCAGAAGTTCTTCAAGGAGGAGAACACAGGCCATTGTTATTATGAAGACTTTTCAATGAAAACACAGAAAATCATTGCCTTTTAGAGTAATTGTTTAGCTAAAGAAAGGTTACACAGCTTGTAGAGAATTTAGTAAGAAATTAAATCTCTCCAGCTCATTCATCATATTTCTGGATTTGCCAGCTCTTCCCACCAGGCCCACACTTACTTCTTCCCTCTCTTCTCCCCCACTGTGGAATAAGTAATGGCCATAAAACCCACAGAAAGGGAGCCTTACTCACAGGCTTCCTGGTTATTGTGAGGAGGGGCAAAACTCAATAAGTTTAATTGCTTAGTTTGGGAAATTCGTCTATGTCGATTGTAAATAATTCTATGTTAAATCTGTTAGAAATAGGATGCTGAGTATTAGTTTCCAAAAAAGAGCCTGAACTGTTCACCGGAGCCTGCAAGGAGGAAGAAGAAAAAGCCCAGGAACAAGGACCTCCCCCGCTGAGGACTAACCCAGGCATTGTGGGACTGATATGGCTCCATCCCACTTTGAAGGTACAGCCACATGATGGTACTGGGAAGTTTTCTGTGAATCTTCACCTTTATAGTGCAATACGTGCTTTCTTCTTGAAAAGGTGTGCTGTTCTCAGCTGCTTTTTAAGAACTGATCTGAGAGTGGAATTCCACAGTGTCCCTCTGTGTGAGAGCTCAATTAAATGGGCTCTGTGCCCCGAGATGAGCAGGAGGGAAGGGAAGGGGAGTGACCCTCATTTCTGGTCACCTTTGTACCTGCTCTCTGTGGAGCACACTCTGGACTGTCATTAGCAATGGTGATCAGAGCAGCACATTAACACATACTGTGCTGGGGATGTGTGGCCACAGAACTGTTCTGTGATTGGGACACATCAAAAGCACCACGACCACACGCGGGCTCTATGCTCCCATTGTGGTGGAACCATCTCAATTTAAGCTCAGCAAAGGATTCAGTCCACATTTCCTTGACTAATTTCAACCAAAGAGAAGAGCAATTTAATGTGGTCAAACACAAAGCAGAGGCAGGATCTGAGATCTTTCAGCCTCCCAGGGTCTGTGACCTTCTGATGCTTGACACAGTCTGACAGTGCATTTTTTATCCACACTCTCAAGACTTATACTCCGTTTTTAGAGCCATCTCCAGGTCACCCTCAAGTTCAGACCAGTATTACTACTTCCTGGGTGGAAGAGGAGAGACAGCACCAACATTCAGGTCATGTGTCAGTAGCTTGATGCCACTGGTTCAACAGCAAAAAATTTTTGCACAGAGATCAAACCTTTCAGTGATCATAAGAGAGCTCAAGCCTCAAGGTGTCAGAGGAGAGTAGCCCTTACTTCCCTTTGCCAATATGGGAAAGTCCACAGATCCCTGCTGGTCTTGGAAGCAGAGTGATCCTTCTAACTTCATGGCCTCTAGAAAGTAGCAGTCCCACATCCCAAAATGGTTGTTTTATATCTAATCTCAGCAAATTTCTCTTCTTTACCCAGTAGAGATTTTATTCCTGCACGGAAATGATGTTCTGAACCTGCCACTACATTTGCTGGATGGGCCAAGAGAAGGAAAGAGGTAGCCAAGTCTCTGCTTGGAAGTGCTTTGCAGCTGAAGTTGGCCACATGCACTGGCCTAGGGAGGTTACTGTATGGAATATGGAATTCTCAGGGGGCTGATTCAAACAAATGTTTCTAAATTAGTGTTCTTCACTTACACTCAGACACGAGTAGTGTGTTCAGCCTTGAGGATAACTATTCTGATCCTGAGGAGGGACAGTCCCCTGAGCAACAAGTACCACTGACCTGCCTTATAAATAGTGTGGTCAGAACCCCCAGAATAAAAGGCCTGATCTTGTTCCTGCAGCCTCTCATGTTCTCTGCCATGTACCAGCCACCTGCACCCCTCACACATTTCCCAAACCTGCCGTGCCCCATGTGTGGAGTGAGGTGGTGGCTCAGCTGTTAGTACACTGCAATGCCATGAAATTCCGACCTTCCCCTGCCTCCCCAGGGTCAGCAGGTCTACCTGTCTGACCAGTGCAATTCCTGGGCTCCGGGAAATGGGAAAAAGAGAGCAGGGTATGGAGGCAGAAAGGGCGGGCAGCCTATGGTGCTCATTAATAAGGCACAAAGACATGAGCTGCTCGTGAGGCTGATAGCTCAACGTCCTCTTCTGAGGGGGCAGAGGTCATGGCACAGTGGCAGGGGCTCAGCAAGAGGCAAAGATGGAAAATCCCCATGAAGCGAGGCACATGTTTGATTTGTCCAAAGAAAAATGTGTGCACTGGTTTCTTTCTTCCATAGGGTGGCAATGGAACCTGGGCACAAAGCAGCTCCGTGGTTTCAGCTGCAGGAATGACAGCGCTGGAAGGACTGCATCAGCTTCCCCGTCAAGGTGCTGACTTGGTCTATGGATCCTATATACTTTTGGAGCCTGCTATCTGTGAGGCTGCTTCCCTGCCTCCCTGCCTCCAGCCTGGTGAGGGGCATCACCTGCACCACACTCCTCTAATCCAGTGTCTGGGCAGCAGCAACTGACCATTCTCACAGAAGGACCAGCGACTCTGGAATTTGCCTCCCTCCTTGGTCTGACAGAGCTAACATCTGCTATCCTACAGGATACAGCATCCAGCTAATTTTTTTCCTCATGCCCTTTGTTTTAAAGTGCTGCCAGTGAAAAACTGCAAGTTGCAGTTTGCTTTCTAAAAGGCTTGTGGGGAAGTAAAACAGGCTTTGCCTTGTCTCTCGGAAAGAAAGTAATTGTACAATTAGGTTTGTGTATGCACCTGAGGCGTACGGTGGTTTTTTAGAGATAAATAAAAGCCTAAAAGGAGAAGCTACAAAGATACCACTGTTTATTTGGGAAAGGCAGGGAGCAGGAGCAGATCTAAAGGAGTTAGCAATTTTCTTGTCCTATAAACATTTTGTTAAACTTCAGTAATTTCCCCCCAACTTACTATTGCTCTTTTTAAGATGTGTTTCACAGGGTGCATTTTTGTACCTGGTCTTTATAAGGCTGTTGTGCTGAGCTAGCTGGTTTTCATACCTGTCATTTTGCTGCCTAGATAAGCATGTTTGACTTTTGGGGTTTTTCTTAAACTTTGTTTCAGTGTTCTAAGCAAGTTACAGGCCTTTTGTTTCGGTTGTTTTGTGTTATAAAGGATGAGCTCTCTCTAGAGCTCTGTTGTAGCTGGGTGGTTCTAGGGCCTCACCAGGGAAAATGTGAAAACACCCTGGCTTATTATCCATGATCTGACTGTGCTTTGGGATTGTGGAAAGGCAGAAGTAGGAAGAGTTTCTGTTTGCCTAGAAATCAGTTTATCTTTCCATATAGAAAGGTATGGGAATAAATATTTGGGTTTGTGCTTAATTAAGTTTTAGAAACTACCCGGGATGGATCTGATATAAAATGTGTTTACATTAGAGAGGGATTTTTCCTGAAACTGCTAGTCAGGGGTACAGGATTCACTTTCTCTCCATTTAGTTTCTCACAGGTGAAGTGGTTGATCCTCTGTCTGGTGCTTGCAGTGGGAGGCAGTTTGTGTTCCCTGCATCCTCATAACCTCCCTGAATAAGGCACTTGGCTACTGGCAGGTAGGAGCGATTAGATGGAGCAGGCATGTGTTTCTCAGGAGCTGTTTTTAGCATCCTAAGTACAATTTCCAGGAAGATGTGGGGTAAGTAGGTGGCAAACAGGACTCAGCCTAGTAAACAATGTCTAGTGTGAAGTGGAGCTGCAATACACTGAATACAGCACACTGATCCCTAAAGGAATTTTGTACTCCAGGGCATTACAGATCAGCAAAAAGCATTTAGAATGGCAAGTGACAACATAAACTCTGGTCACAGGGAGCAGGTTGCTGGTTTAGCATTCTCATAGCCCGTGTTTCACTATTAATTTTAGGAAAAAAACTCCCAAATTCAGAACCCTTTATTAGTGTTATTGCTACCAAGAAGCTCGCCCCTAATTAATGTGATGGTACTTTCCCATCCCTCTACCACTCTCCTTATTACAAGTCCTTGGCAATATGAGAGGCTTATCTATTACTTAGTCATGAGGTATCCAGACCAACTTGCTTTTGAAACTAAAGCCCGTGTACCCCAGGCATACTGTATTTCTGATTTGCATATGGAAAAGGCAGTTAAAAAGCCAATGCCCCCATACTGCTTGCGAGTCAAGTAGCAAAAGTAAATGATTTATCAAGCAAAGGTTACAACACCTGTGCCTTTTCGTCAACATATACAAGGGATGCCAAGTCAAGTGTTGCTCCTAATAGCTCAAACAGAAATTTAGATTCAAATAACCTCCTGGATAGGACAATTATGTGAGTGGAGTGGCAGAGTGATGGATGGAGTAAGCTGTGTATGGAAAAGCAAACCATCTGAAAAGTTCGGAAGCTGCTAAAACCAGACAAAGCCAACAGCCCTTTGGGGACATTTGTTGCTGAATCAGAACTACTGACTTAAAGCAGTTTATTTCCTGGTCTCTTCTGTCATGGAGTGGTCATCCTGGTACAGCCTTTGTTGACACAGGAAGACAGCTTTTTTATAAATATCATATAAATTCTATAAAATTCCTTTAAGGGATTATATTTGATGGAACGTGACATAAATCAGAACATACTACTAATGGGAATGTCTACTGTTAATTTTTCTTACAGGTTAATACCCATTAAGAAAGGCATGTTCTGGGTTTGGTTGTTTAAGAGCAGCCCAGGACAGAATGATCCTTGCTCCAACCCAGCCATGTTGTTGTACATTTGTCTGGGATTTTATTCCAAGGTTCTGTGAATGCCCATGTATGGGAACTGCGACTTCTGCTGAACATGGCTGCCACATCCCTGTGCACAGACTGCCTTTTGCAGCATTTGAGGACTAATGATGATGATGTGCAACTAGTGTCTGTAGTCCAAGGTTCCAACTGAAAGAGAACATCAGAGTCACCATAGCTGACCATAATATTGTCCTATAGCTTGTAGCTGGACCCTAATTTTTAAAAAGCAGATGTTTCAGATACGATCTTCATTTTATTTTATTGTTTCAGCATTAAAGAGTCGATTAACCCTTATATTTAAGCTTGACTTCCAGAAGCTCAGTGTTCCCTGCTTCCTCTTGTCTCAGGGAGCTGCATCCCTGGCAGTTAGTGGTCCTCAGGACCCATATCTTAGCCTGGCTCTGAATGTACTACAAAGATCCTAATGGAAAGCAGCCACCCCAGCTGCTTTTAATAACACAGTCCTGTGTATTTTTATATTTTCATTTTGAATATATCCTAAGTGATCATCCTATACACTGATGCCCTGCAAAAAAAGCACAAAAACCTGTCTTTGTTTAGAGGAAATCTACACAAATCCCAATTCCTTGCAGTTAGCATTTTTACCTCACTTCTCTGACTCAAAGCACAGTCAACTTCTGAGTTCTTTCATGAATAAGTAGTGAGTTTTGCTGATAAATTATATATTTAGTATCAAGTGGGTTGTGGTGGTGTAATGATTTATAGAAGCATGGAGATGCAACTGGAGTCAGAGACTGGGAGTCAGTCTCCTTCCCCACTGCAGCATGTTAGACTTTAATTGAAAGCTGTGCTTGAGTATTGTTTTTCACTCTATAGCATTGTTATTCACTACACTGCATTACAGGGAAGCACTTAAAGTAACACTAGAGCACTTTAAAATTATTTAAGTCATAAATAAGAAGGATAAAAGTTTACAGTCAACAAACTTATCTGAGAAACTTAGGCTGCATGATGCAAATAAGTTTTAAATATTTTTTGAGACTTAATAGTCTTGTGTCTTACTACATAATCAATTTACCAACTTGTAGTTTTTCAAGTGTTCTGGAGAAGGTAAGTTGCATTCTCCAAAGGGTTTCAGGTTTCCTGAGCAGTATACCTTAACATTCCTGTTTCCCAATTTCAGCGTATTTCTGTGTATTCCAGTTGTTTTCAAAATGACCGAGAAATATGATTTAAATGTGAGGGTGCATGAGAACTTGTAACATACATGAACCAAATAAAGGAAGAGGCTTGAAAAGTGGGGTGCAGTCTGCGTTTTGTTAAGGCATGAAACCCCCCCCCAGAATCTGATGGGTTAAACCCCTCTCTGCATTGCTGCTGTACTTTCTGTGACCCTATTTAATGCAGAGAAGGTTTGAGATTTGATGTAGTTTAACCTGTGCTGTGCATAGAGCTATAAACTAAAGCCCCTAACAAATGGTACACAAATAGCAGACAGCAAGAAAATGCATTGTGTTCACAGGCAGCTGGTTGCAGCCTTGTAAACTGAAAATCTTTGGGAGCGAGTGACTTGTGTTTCAGTGACAGCAAAGGTGCTGAAGCCATCACAATGAAGAGTCTGTCTTCGTGCATCTACTGTGGCATGTGACAGCCATTAATCTGTACACTAATTATTCAGATGCCTATAAAAGGTTTGAAAGAACTTAGAAGAGTTAAGGGTAGTACTCCCCAGTTTTCTAGTTACTTGAATTACTACTTTTTAGTCATTGCAACCAGCTCAAAACAAAATTACAAATATTTCGTGTCGTTGACCTTTAAAATAATTGTAACGTAGTCAAGCAATCACTTTGAACTACAGTTGTCCTAAAGTACTGGCTCTGCTCACTTTTTTATACCTTCCCCCCCCCCCACGATAACGTGATATTAAGCACAGACTTAATTTTTTCAACATCTGGCTCAAATTAGCTGCTAACAAAACTGCCAACAACTATTTTCTTAATCGACCCTGGGAATCTGATACAGCTTGGAAAACGCACATTTAAACCTTGTCCTTCTCCTAAAGAAATACAAATGTTTACTTGAGCTTCTGATTTGACCATAGCAGGACTATGAATTCAGCTAACCCAGCTTTATATGCCTGCCTCAACTGGACTTTTTTCTCTTTGTGTAAGGAAACAGGTGTGCTTGCAATTACAAAATCTCCTGCTCGCTCAAAGCCCACCACGCAAACGGCCAATCAGGAATTTGAATATTTTTTTCCATGGAAATCATTGGAGCAGTCTCTCATTGTGTCTGGTGGGACGAGACCCTAGAGATCACCTTGTTCCAACCCCCTTCCCATGGCAGAGGCATCTTCCACTAGACCAGGTTGCTCCAAGTCCTGTCCAACCTGGCCTTGGACACTTCCAGGGATGGGGCAGCCACAACTTCTCTGGGCAACCTGTGCCAGGGCCTCACCACCCTCACAGGGAAGAGTTTCTTCCTACCATCTAATCTAAACACAGTTAAATGCAGTGCCTGGGGAGCAGGTTGCAGCCAAATTCTTTGAAACCCCAGTCCTAGCAGAAACAACTGCGTGCTGGAAGCCAATATCTTAGAAAGCAGGAGAGATCTTTCCAGTTATGAAAGCAGTGTTATTACTACACAAGCCCAAAAAAAACCACAACAGACAAACAAACTGCAGGTGACATTTCACTGTAGTTACTGAGACCATGTGGGTGAAGTGACAGCGGCAATGCAGCTGCTCCGCGGGGACACGTTAGAGGACACTGGAGAAGAAAAAGAGGCTGCAGGCATACAGAGAAGTCGAAAGCGGCCCACCTGAGTCTGTTGAGGGATATTTACAAAGCTTGGATCCCGTGGTCCAACACTGACGAATCGGTTTGCGGGGGAGGTGCTGGGTGTCGAGTAGGCTGTGAAGGGAAGGGACACATGCGTTGAGGAAGCGGCACTAGATTGCACACGAACAACACCAAAACACACTGTCTCAGAGCCACCTAAGCAGATGTTCAACATAGAAATGTGCAAACGTTTTAGAGAGCGAGAGTTTGGTTTTAGACACTGGAAAGTTTTGGTCTCAGTGGTGAGGATATAAACACGCAGGGGACTGGGTTACTGGGAGAGGGGGTGGCTGTGATGTGGGCTCAGGGAAAGGTGTGCTGGGCCACCTGTGCAGCTCTCCAGCTTGAAGGAGAACCACTGCAGGCCTTTCCATGATGGGCTGGCGCAGGAGACTTCTGCAGGTCCTGACTGTTTTCACTCCAATGTCTGGTATCTTTATTTTTAACAGAGTTTTGTATAGCAATGAATTTACCCAAGTGCATATTAACAGAACCAGACCATTATTTCATGCTAATCCAGCATTCTTTCTAGATATAAAGTTTTGGTTTTCAGACTGCTGTGGTCTGCACTCTCTAAAATGTTCACTTGATGTGTTTGACAAACTAGGAAGATCCTTTCGGTAAAAAATTAATGGGTTGCAGTTTCACTGGGGTGGTAAGTGCAATCAGTCTGAAGGCTGAAGCTGCCTTTAAAAACTGGAGTGGCTCCCACAAATGTAAAGCTATTAAATGCAATGCAAGCCAAGAACCCAGATTACTTCCAAACTTGAAGTACTTTAATGATTTTATTGTTGCATTATATTCTCCACTGCAACTGTCCACAATGCCACGTACTTCCACATCCAAAAGCTTTCAATGCATTTTCAGTCTTCCTCTCACTTGAAACCCCCCCACGCAATCTTCTCCCATCTTCAGTTTTTTGCATATTTAGATCTAAATTCAAACAACCCAAATGGATGCCTTAATACAAACAGGGATCCTGTCTATTTTAAATATATTTATGGGAATGCATTCTGCTGAATAAAATCCCCAGACAATCTAACCATCCAATGAAGAAACAAAAAACACTGTTAAAAGGAAAGTTAGTTGCCAAATCCCAGTCAGGCTAAATATAATATTCAGACCTCAACGTTACTCAAAAATAAAGTGAGTTAAGAGTTCTAGAAGACGCTGAGTTGGCTGTGTAGAGGAAACCCTGTTGCCTTTCTGAAGACAAATATTTGGTGAAGAGGGATTAAATTGGAGCAGCCTTTGATTTAAGGCTATGTTGAACCATATCAATGCTCCACCTTACCCACTGTCATGACTCTTAAAGACCATAAGCAGTTACACAGGGAACTGCCAAAGCAGGTCACACATTTACTTCCTTCTCTTCTTTCCCACCTCTGATTATTTTCAGCTCATGGTCTCCCTGTATTTAATGGCCCTCAAGGGATTTCTCTCCGGTGAATGCTCTCTCTGCCCTTCAACCCATGTAAATGTTCTGCATCCCACAAAGCCCTTGGATGATAAGTTCCCAAATCTGTGAGCAGCCAGACCCATATTCTTCCCTTCCCTGCCTACCCAAGTCTCACAAATGTCTTGTGATGCCTCCTAGTTCTTACAATTACATCAGACAGCTTCCTTTTCTCAGAGAGCATTCCCTGAAATCACCCCAGGAACTGCATATCTTCATTTCCTAATGATATGAGAGGAGATAAAGCACGTCTGGCTTTTCAGAATGAATTCTTCCCACTTGTTTCTGGTGAGGTGAGCTTTTCTCTCCAAGAAGCTAACACTTCCAAAAATCATGCAAGAAACACCTCTCCTTCACATAATTTTAAAGGAATTTTTAAGTGCACTAATTCGTCTTTCTGAGATGGTTTTGCAAATTGTGGTGCCGCTTAAGTGCTTGAGTATAAACAGGTACGGTGGGTGTTACTCCTACCTGCAAATCAAGGAAGAAATGAACTGAGTAGATCTGGTGAGATGTTCTCCTCACCTTTTACCATGTAATTTTTTAATAATTCAAAGAAGCCACACTTTTGCAAAGGGTATCTCTCTGTTGCTAGTGCCATGTATTAACATTCTTCTGTACTGCTTTATGCTGAGGTATTTTTTTTTAACTAACTAATGAACTAATGTTTTGCAAGACTAAAAATTCCTTCTGCAGTGGGGAAAATTAACTTAAAGCTAAAAACTCAAACATCTGTTGTTTGGTTCTTCTGGTCTACTTTTAAGGAAGCAGATTGAGTGGAGAGGCCATTTAATCCCTTGGAGCAGGTAAGTTCCACTCAGAAGGGAAGGAACTCAAGATCTTGTTTACAGTTCCCCGTTGGCAGATACTTTTGCTGTGATATTTGGTAGAAAATCAAAGGGAAACCAGCAGAATGCTGACTTAAATGGCTTCTCTGTTCAAACAAAAATTCAAAAGCTTTCAAAAACTGTGTAATATGCACAAAAGTCCCTTCAAAGCTTGCTGGGTGAGTTGCTATGTATACCTTTCTTCCACTCCAAACAATGTTTAACTTGCTTTCTGAAAATACTCGGATGTCAGCTTGGTATTTCCTTAAGGTCATATAACTGCATTGCCAGAGCCAAGGAGGGAAGAGCACCAAAACTACATATATGCAGAGGATTTACACTGGACTCTCCCAAAGTGCTAAGTTCCACTTAACTGTAAAATATCCTGACTTGTTTGCAGACGGTAAGGGGCCATTTTGACTCGGAATATTAAATTTACATGGAATACACATCAACAGTGACTCCTATTAGGTTCAGAAAAGGGAGTAGCACCGAGTGTTGCTTAGCCCATGACCAACACAGTTTCTACTCTCTTACTGTCTTCATATAAATACCCTTGTTTGACATGGAAGTGGAATTCCTGGAAGTCTGATCCCTAGACTCTGCTCTGAGATTAGGATGGGGTAAACAGCTTTCGCATGTTAAAGCTGGTTTGTATTATATTAAAGCATACATACAAGCTAAGCCTATGGTGGAGTCTTCAAACTCCAGTTTGGGAAAGGCCAAAGCATGGAAAGGAACAAGGAACGGGAGCCAGGTGTCTTAGGCAGATCTTCTCCAGATCTTATCAGTTTTGCTCCATGGGAATTGCATAGACCTATACTAGTTTACACCAGCTGATATCTGTCCCATGGGGCATGAATAGGAACATCTTCCTGTCCAACCTGACGTTTGTTTCTCTTACTGGAATTCACTAAGGATTGTCTGCAACATCCTAGCCCATAGCCAAGGAAATGAATGTGATGCCACAAATTTGCTATGATGCTTCACTTCAGGAACAAGGAAAACAGGAGCTGGCAGAGAAAGAACATTTGCTCACACGGACAGCTTTGATATTTAGCCAAAATGGCAAGAAATTGTATGAAAGACAAGACAAACAAACAGTTTTGGGAATGTCATGTATTTTAAAGTTGCCTTCAGCAGGAAAATGTTAATTTAAATATACTTTCCTGAAATAATTGCTATTAAGTATTAGAGTGTGTAGTTTATCAGACAGTTCTGGATTAAAAGGATTAACTTTTGCTTGGTAAGGATGATTTCGGTGAGTGATGACCTAATGTACCACCAGGTCTCTCTTTTACAGACCGAGTTGACAGGAACATGTATTTGATATGAAGAATTGTCCTGTTTCTCAAGGGACCAGGAATTAGTTTAGCTGTTGTGGAGCTGTAGTGAGAGGATTAAATGAAGCAATGTGGTGCAACACAGCAACTCCTACTGCAGTGCATTCTGCAGATGAGTATCTTAGAGGGAACTGCAAATTTTACGAAATAAAATGATGCAGTCATCACCTTCTTTTTTATGGATGGGGAAAGGAGCAAAAAGAAAGCTCAAACGGCTTGCCCAGAGGGTGCTCAGTCAATGCACAGCAGAGAAAGGGAGAGAAATCCAATCTCATTACAGAATCATGGAATTGTTTAGATTGGAAAAGACCTTTAAGATCATTATATCCAACCACTAACCCAGCACTGCCAAGTATACCACTAACCCATGTTCCCAGGTGCCACATCCACACAGCTTTTAGATCCCTCCAGGGTTGAGGACTCCACCACTGTCCCTGTTCCAGGGCCTGACTACTCTTCCTGTGAAGAAATTTTTCCCCATATCCAACCTACACCTCCCCTGTGCAACTTGAGGCCATTTCCTCTTGTCCTGTCCCTTGTTCGCTGGGAGCAAAGCCTGACCCCCACCTGGCTCCACCCTCCTGTCAGGGTGTTGGAGAGAGTGACAAGGTCCCCTTTGAGCCTCCTTTTCTCCAGTCTGAGCCCTCCCAGCTCCCTCAGCTGCTCCCCACAGGACTAACTATCCAGGCCCTTTGACAGCTCCATTCCCTTCTCTGGACACGCTCCATCCCCTCTGTCTTTCAACTGGATTTGAAGTGTGGCCTCAGCAGTGCCCAGCACTGGGGGCTGGTCACTGCCCTCGTCCTGTGGCCACACCGTTGCTAGTACAGGTCAGGTACCATTGGCCTTCTTGGCCACCTGGGCACACCTGGGCTCATGTTCAGCCACTGTTGACCAGCACCCCTGAGTCCTTTTCCCAGCAGCTTTCCAGCCACTCTGTCCCCAGCCTGGAGTGCTCTATGGGGTTGTTGTGACCCAAAGGCAGAACCTGGCACTTGGCTTTATGAATCCAGTACTACAATCATAAGATCATTCTCCTCATCCTGACACAAATACTGTTTAACACGAAAACTACTTTGTGAAAAGGGACATTAACCAATAATGACTTTGTTAAAGTTGTAAAGAGTTGTGAATCTTAGAAAATAACATTTAGTTTAAAAAAGCTTTTTAAAAATCAGGGTGTACAGGATGGCAGTATCTTAGCCTCTGCACTGGAATGAGGGCCACAAATTCTAACATTCTGATTCAGTTATAATAGTGCTAAAGTTCAACTGGCATCTAATGGAGGTGGTGTTTGCTTTGGGCAGTGAGATACAAAACCCTCAAACTGTCAAGTTCAAGAAAATACTGTGTTGTGCTTGTTAAGGGTTACAAACCAAAGAAAATCAAGAAGAGATCTGAGATAAGATAATATTGGGACTGCTTCTGATATCAAAGATGTGTTCTATTGAAAAAGTTTTTTATGGAGGAAAAATAAACCGCCCTAAACCTCATGAATCCCATTGCCATTGTGTCATGTCATTGAGGAAAATGCTGGCTTTCCAAAAGGATAGGATTCGCATTTGAAATTTTCAACTCCCCGAGCGTGTCTGGCCACCCAGTAGCGTCAAATCCCTGGTGTGGATCTCCAGGGGCTCTTCCTTCCTTGGACAGCACTAATGTTCATGTGTTGGTTAATGTCACAGCTGGAGAGTTTCACTATTGCTCTGAGAATCATTAACCACCTTGTTGTGATTTTTAGCTCTTGTTCCCAGGAGGCCGTGCTGTATTGAACAGCTGCTCCTGGCTCCTGCACCCCTCAGGAGGGCCATATTCCAATTTTTGGTTGGGCCGTGACTGCATTTGTTTCTGCTGAAGGCTTTCTGCTAGACCAAAAAAGGGAAGGAGAATGGAGCAAATGCCAACCCCTTTCACTCCATTTCCTTGGATGGGGGGGCTTCATTCTCCTCCATACAACTAAGGAGAGAGTCTGGCCAAAATTTAACATCACTCCTGCCTTTGTTGCATAAGTGACTTTCCAATATCCTCAGGCTCTGCAGGGCAGTCAGCCATAGCCCGGAGACACTCCCAGAACTGGTGCGCTCCAGCAGCTCGTAACCATGGAAAACACCTTTTTGTGCGGCTTTTATGGAACTCTGGTGAATCTGCAGTTGCTATTTGAACGCTAATATTTAGTTAAGGAAAAAATAAACACTGGAGGAAATGGAGGGTTGGTTCTGATTGACACACTGAATGCAGTCCAGTGGGTCCTTCTGGTAAACCCTCACTGAGGAGGCTTGCAACTTCAGTTTGCTTTACTCTTCACGTGGCCAATATTTCCACTGGCTTTGGTGTATATGTAATATTTTTTCTTAGAAAATGTTTCCTATAATCTACTTTTCTGTAAAATTTGTCCCTAAATTAAATTATATGCTTCTTTACAACTCAAGTCACTGTTATTCAAACCCCTTACCAAAAGGAAGATGCGTGCCTGAATATGCACAGAACTATATGTTTAGACATCAGCGTAGCTAATTAACAAACAGTAATTATTTTCCTAATCTTTTGTTTAAATACCATTAACTGGCTGCTCTTGAGAAAACCTCGATTCCCAATTAACGTGGCAGCTGTCTGCTGAACGCTGAGCCCAGTGGCCAGCCCCAGCCGACACCGACGGGTGTTCTGCTCACTTCAGCGGAGAAATGCCCGTTTTTCTGCCAGCTGAGAATCAGGCCAGACACACATTGAGCTTGTTTACACAATGACATTATCATAAACATTAAGTATTAAGATTACTACTAAAATGATGTTGGGAATTTTTTTTCTTTTCGACACCAGACACTGCCAGTAAACTGAGTCACAACTGTAATGACAAGTACACACTGACCTAGTTTTGTTTTTCCCGGTTCTGAAGACAAGGAAATAATAAGGCATTGCTGACTTTATTCAGTGATAACTATGACTAAACGTTAACCTCTGAGATTCCACTGCTGAATCTTATTGGTAGGACTCAAAAGACGGTATCTCCCATCAGAGAGCATCAAAATTTCCTGATAGCACAAGTGTTGGTCTAAGGTCAGAAAGAGGAGCAGAGGGGAGAGAACGAATCAACTTCTTTGCTCAACAAAAATCTGCTGATCAGTTCAGGAAGACCTGATTCTAGAAGATCGTGTTCACAGTCTTACCAGACTGTCTCATACTAAAACCCATTTTAATTTCCAAGCAAGCCAGAGCATCTTGCTGAGTTTGCAGTTGTGCGCTATCGTGTAGCAGAAGGCAATGCAAACCCCTGAGAACTCCCAGATCTTAAAAATGCCCCCTGGAACCTGAGCAAATCTCCTGAACAGTATATAAAGCTTTAAAAATGTAGGCTTCACTTGGTCTGAATAGTGAGTACCTCTTTGCACATCAAGCAGTGGTTGCATATAGCATTTAAATAATAAGCTTGAAAAGCACACAAAGGGATTTGCTCTTTCGATTAGATTGATTTTTGTTTGTGGATGTTATTTGGACTCCCTTCACTGTGGAACAAGTCCCCTACAGTTGCCATTAAAGCACTGAAAGCTTCCCTTTTATTTTTAAATGTCAGTTTGAGCATAGCTTCATTAAATCATTTCACAATTAACTCCCTGAACATCCAGACTTTTTTTTAAAGCATCAGACACAGCTGAACTGCATTTGTTTCCCAGAAGAGTGAGTCCAAAGTGGTATCCCCATGTGTGTATCCAGGAATTCATATATTTGACTTGTGGCTTCACAAAATGCATATGGGAGCAGTGGGGGTGGTGGAGAGAGGATTAAAGCTTTCTCCCTAGCCCTGAAACATACCAAAACTTCTTGCCCAAAATGCAAGGCATAAGGGAAAGATGCCTGGGTTGATCTAGGAAGACTTATTCCCAAAAGAACTATAATTGAAGTAAACTGGAAAGAGTTGTTAGTTTAGCCCAGTTATGTCTAAGCAGCGATGTTTTTGATAAGACTGTCTGACTTCCATGTAGGATCTATCCTTTAAAACCTGGCTTGAGACACCAATTTATCACAGAATCGTAAAATGTTTTGGGTTGGAAGGGTGTTGGAAGATCCAGTTCCAACACCCTGCCATGGGCAGGAACACCTTCCACTAGACCAAGTTGCTTAGAGTCCCATCCATTCTGGCTTTGAACCATTCCTTGCATGGGATATGAACTTGCCTCCTTATGACAACAAACAAGATTCCAAAGGTCCGAGGTGTGTGTCACAGATTAGCTACTGGTCTTGATTTCTCTCACACGTGGTTATGTGAAATGCCCACAGAGTCAGAAATAAAACTGCAACCTTAAGCTAACGCTTTTCTTGTTAACACAGAAGTAGCTCAGAATTTTGTCCATCATACAGAGAGCAGAGAGCTCTCCTGCTCCCCAAGAGCTAGTCCAGTCCTCATCTCTGAGCAGCGACCAATAGTTGTGCACGGTCGTTAGCCCTTGGTTCCCGCTGCGTCTATACTTACTTGGAGAAGTGGGAGAGGTGGCCCCTCCTTCTGTTGATGTAGTTGGAGGTTTTGTGTCTGGCACTGGCAGAGGCACAGGCCTAGCCATTGGTGGCGGAGGTGGTGGTGGCAACATTGGGGTAGGAAGGAATGGATTGTGCACCTTGCCTTGGCTGCTACCATTGGGCTGCCGAAAAACAAGCAAACACAGAAATTATACTAAAAATCAGCTATTATAAGGAACCTCTAGTAATAACAATCTAATTAAAAACTATGTGCAACACATTTACTATTACTTGAGAGGTGGCAAAGAAAGTCCCATTAGCAGCTGGTCTGAAATGTCCTGGATTAAATTCTGCTCCTCTACGTTTCCTGCAGCACTAACTCATGCTCAGTGAGAGGTGAAGCAGGATTTTTGACCACAGCTCCCCAGTTTCGTGCCTCTGTTATCCCCTTGGGATATCAGTGCCTAGGACTCGAGTGTAAATTTCTTGAAGATACTGCTCATTAAGAGAAAAAACAAGCATTTTTGGTGGTCTTAAAAGTCATGCTGATATCTTATTACAGGAAAATGAATGAGTATATTTTAAAATAATTGCTCTCCCACATCTCTTTTGAGTTAGCAATAGTGTACCTCATGTTTTAGTTACCATTAGGATTATATGGAAAAATGACCGGACTTAGAACCGCTTCATTTTACACATTGGGAAAAAAACACCCTCCCTTTAGTCTGGGATGTGGTCAGTCACAGGCTGAAGAGGCTGAGCTATACAAGTGTGGTCTTTCAATTAATCACCAGAAAAATGTGTTCATAAGTAAAAGTGTTTTCAAGTATCATAAAAACAAGAAGCAGGCTTAGAAAAACATGCCAACCCTTCCCCCAGCTTTATTAAGTTTACATTTTAAATGTAACTCAGCCTGGACACTTGAAAACCATACAGATAGATGCCAAATACCATTACAAAGAGAAAGTAGGACAGGCTGTGAATCAGGTGTTCCATTTTAGTGACAAAAATGATGAGATCATTTTCGACAGCACTCTGCAAATTGATCTCACTGCAGTTCTTCTGGCACTGAGCATTGGCTTTTCCATTGATGATAAAAGCTCAGCTTTAAACACAGATCCATATTCTAAGTACTGCTAAAGAAAATAATATTTTAATTCCTGTTATGGTTTCCATTAGCCTGAATTACTGGGGACAAAATACTCATCCTGGCAAAGCACTTGGGACCTTATTTTCATTTCACCTGTTTTGGCACTGACAAAAAGCCTTAAAGTTGTGGAGGTGCAAATCACACTTGTGGTAGAGCAAAAATGGTTGAGGGCATAAATAAGACTCAAATTCATCTGCATTTAACTTAACAGCACTCCCACAGACTTCAAAGACTGCAGTTACTAGTGTTTGCAGCAAGAAGCAATCCTTCAGGGATATTTATTTTTCCAACATCCAGCACCTTTAATAAACTAATATATTAGTGACATCTCTCAAACACTATCTTGTCTCCCAATTAGGTCCCTTTCCTGCCAAGAAGACCCCTGCTGCATGTTCATTGTGAGTGTGCTAACAGTTCATAATGCTGAATGGTTTGGGATAAATTAAGCAAATGAATACTCAAGGAAAAAGAAAAGCACTGTATTGATTTGTTGTCTAGACATAAATGTATCTGCTAACATATTGCAGACATTATTCAAAGCCAGGACTAGCTGGAATAAGTAGAGTCAGTTTTTCTGCTGGGGAGAGGAAAACACTGAGAACAATACAGTTTATTAAATAAATGTAATAAATTAGATGCTAATAATTAAACTAATTCTCATTAACACTTTCAGTTGTACGTATGTCAGGAGAGAAACAGTAATTTTGCCAGTTATTACTTCATTGGCTGGAAAAAGTTACATGCATTACATTTCATGAAATATTCAGAGCATTATTTTAGATTTGATTTACATAAAATTTATAAATTCTGTATTCAATTGGAATGCTATTTCAATAATAGCAAGATGATTCACTTTATTTGATTAAAAAAATGAAAATGGTTATTTGAAGCTTTGGAACTCTGCTTAATTTTTCATAGAGATAAGGGGAAAAGATAACTGCTTACAGAAATAACAAACCATAATAAACTGTACTTTTAACATCTTGAGTTCAAGTACTGGTCAACTTGATCTAAAGTGCTATAAGGCAGTATTTTTTTTTTAATGAACTTAGCTGATCTGAAACATCTGTTTCTCACCCTCCCTTTTCCTGCTCCATCCCCCCCACTCTCCCCTGAACTTCAAAAATAATTAATAAAAATTATTCTGCCTTCGTATTTGGTTAACCCTGGTTACACAAGGGTTACAACATATGCAGCAAAGTCATTTGTGGGGGGACCCAGAAGGTCACTGTAGCACCAGCTTCTCTGACAGTTTAAGCTAATTTTACCACAATGTGGTCGAGTGGTTTTTTGGGGAGGTTTCACGTTGTTTTTTAAAATACTTTTGCAGTAGCAGCATATTTTTAATTTTTTTTTTCCTTCCAGCAACTATTCCAGGTGTGCTCCTGCACGCAACATACTGTTAAAATAACCCCATAAATAATCCCATGGTTAATTTTTACATAGGACAAACACTTCTGAAGAAAGAAAAACGGCTTCCTTACATTTAGGAACCCCACCTGTCCAGCCTGCTGACCAGCGTCGGGGCAGACAAGTTGGACAAACTCTTTCAGAGTCTCCTGAGGATGATAGCGGATTGCTGGGTGTGAGAAGTATGGCCCAGGCTGTTGAATAATGGGTGATGTTGGAAAATGAAGAGTCGATGGTGTTGCATGTGGACTTGCTATAGGAAAGAAAACAAAGACATTATATAGAGTTTTGCCTTCGGAAAATAAAACAGTTTAAATCTACTATTGTTTTATTTTTAGTCTTTTTTTTTTTTTTAATGTACAGTATTTTTTATACATCGGTTCTTCACAATTAATATATTAGACCACATTGTGTCCTACACTCACTCCATCTACATCCTGGAAGCAAATGGAGCCAGACATTTTGAAGGATTTTCTGTATTTTTAGTGGACACGTATAAAGGATCCAGCAGTCCTTTGTGAGACTGAAAACTATTCATCACCTTAAGAGCAGCCCTCATCAATCAGGCAATAAAAAAATGGGAGATTAGGGTTGATTTAATTGACATTTCATGTAACTTGGATTTGCACATATGAATCCATTTTATATTGTATATAAATGGTCGATAATTTAAAGATGGTCTAACGTTTCTTGTTGTTGGGTTTTTTTTCCCACCTCAGTTTAGAAATATTTATTTTAAGTAACGTGTTTTCATTTAATAAACATGCACAAAGTGGCGAGATCGTTTGGAAAATTACATTTACATTTCCCCTGAATAATGTTAGTCTCAAATCTTCAGCAAGACCCCAGCTTGCATTCAGGGATGAAGTTTAATTTGGTGAATTTATGGGCCAACAAGCCAGCTGGAAAATGTACTCCAGAGAAGGTGCAGAGGTGTGATGTACACAAGCCCATTGGCAATGACCGATTTTACCCTCAGCTGATTTCAGCAGAACTACAAGTGCAGCTGAAGAGCCTTCTGCTCTCCTGCATTATGTGACACCTTTGCCCAGTTCCTTGGCCTTCAAAATGTATGGAGTTGGACCCTTGTTAGTCAGCAGTATTTTCCACTGTTGTTGTCACCATGAGGTAGCAAGTGCTGCCACTTACAGTGCCATGAATTGTCCCTTTCCCCTCTAAAATGAGAATTCAGTCTTCTTTTAGAATGACCAATTAATCTGGTGTGCACAAGGTCATCTGTAAATCATAGTTTATTTCTCACCAAACAGTCATTGTTATGTTCCTGGCATGTTATCCTAGGAATCTTTGAGGGGTGTTCATGTGCATAGACTGCACTTGTATACCACACATAACCAATTAGATAAAGGCTATGCAGGGGAGGGAATATCCTACAGAAACTCATGTGTTGGCTTTGAAGTACGTTAAATATACAAGAGGGAAAAAAAAGCCTTTGGCACATCCAGAAAAATTGGAGAGATGCAGGAAAGTTAACTAAAATCAAACAGAAATGAGCAAACATTCATTTCATGATGAATGTTATGAAAAACCTTCAGTTAAATAAAAGCTAAAATCTGCTTCTTACTCTTGCTCATTGCCAGTTTAATAATATGACACTTTATTAATAATTTTTTTCTTAAGCATTATCAAACCATTAGCAAACTCTAAAGCCTGAAGATGTGGATAAAACATGTACTCTGAGACAGCAGCAAGGAAACTACTGCATTATCCTGTAAACATTCATTAAGTGTTGGCTGGGCAGCACTTCTATGCTCTTCCTTCTCCATGATGGGATAAGAATGATTGCTTTGATGCCACCCCCAAAAAGAGCTGCGCTCATGCCAGGGGTGCTGGTTATGGGATGGATGTGAAGGTCTCGCTCTTGCCATGAAAAGCACTCCTGTATCCATGTTAACCCCACAAATCTGCTCCCCTTAGTACTGCTCACAACAGAGAGAGAAACACACACTAAATGTGTGGTAATAAATGGGAAAAAGCCACGGAAAGAAAGCATAGAGATGAGGAGCCAAAAGACACGCAGCCTTCAGCTGTCTCTGGTGGAAGCAGATGGATATCCAGAGAAACTCCTTGGAAAGCACGGGCTATACGTATCTTATAACACCTAGATATCGTGACATGAGGGCTGAGCTGAAAAACAGTGTCTTCCCACAGCTGTGCCAGGTCTGCAACACTGCACTTGGGAAAAGGAAACAAGAAGCAGCATATCCCACACTCCTCGTTATGGAAATGTTGACAGCTATTCCATGGCCAAGGCAAACACCTGTGTACCCAGCCTGTTCAACCTGTCTGCACATCTGGGCTTATCTCCTGTGTTTTTTACAAACCTTGTTAATTATTTCTTATTCACTTTTAAGACAAATAGTTTTGTTTGAGTTTGCTTCTTAAATCACAGTATATTTGAAAACTCTTCAGATAAAGAACCCAAATCTTCAAAGGAAGAAATAAAGGCTGTTTTCCTGTCCCCAAACTCCTGGGAGAGGCTGTAACTTTGAAGTGTGCTATTAAAGGCAGAGATAATGGGGAATTCCCCTTAGGAACTCTGGGTGTCAACCATGGAGCCAATTATTAGTCAACAGAGAACTAAGCAGAACTAACGGTGTCTAAGGAGTTGTTCATCTTATCCCAAAACAGACCCCTATCTTTGACTGGACTTCACTGACCACACTGACTGGCTCACTGGTGGATGTGCAAGGAGCCCACTGGTATTGCTCTGAGGTAGATACCTCCAGTCTATGTACACACCTTCATTTAGGTGAATCCTACCTAAAGTGGCAGCCTCCGATCTTACCTACACCAACCCCTGAGGTGGAACCACTTTAATGACACTCACGTCAGAGCCACTTCAGAGGTATGAAGATACCATAACCTATTCCAGGAAACAACAGTCATTTTAGAGCTCTTCAAAACATTTTGCCAGGAATATTGCTTCAACTGAAGCTGTCAGCAAGTGTTTTGATGACTACAACAAAATTTTTATTATACAATATTTCTATCTTTTTTTAATATTAAATATATTCTTCCTCTCTTTCTTCCTATCTCCTTTTGTAGTTTCCCCTTTCCTTGTGTGTCAAATGGAATATGAAGGATGAAGATAAAAGTGAGAAATAAAAATTTATGTGGCAAACATCTAATTCTGTAAAAAAATAGATTGGGATTTTAAAAATATTTTTTAAAAATTTCTTTTCGTATCAGCTCTTTTAAGACTATTTGAAATTGTTATGCAACTGCACTGTCGTTTGTACATATCTGGGAACAAACTCATTCCTATTCTTTCTCTGGATGAAAAGGAGATAGGCCTGAGACCACACTGAGACCACACTGTATTTAGCTTTTCCAAGGTGTGGGTCTTCATTTAATAATTTGATTTGCTTTATGAAACATGAAAGAAATATTCACTGGCATGTAAGTATTGAGTCTTTCTCTCTTGCCTTGACTTCCTCAGCATGTGAGGGTAGAAAACAAAGTGGAAATCATGTGTCACTGATCTTCCCAAAGAGAGAGAGAAGAAAAATGAATGCAGAAATAAGCAGCAATAATTCAGCAAAGCAAAGTGCTGCAAAAAGGAGAACGTGGTTCCTCTTCAGAGTCTTGGCCAACTCCTCAGCACAGCTGAGGGCTTTCTGCTGACCACAGGAAGGACTGGGGGAAGGAAACCAGACCAAATAGGCATCAGTCCCCAGTCTGTGCCATACAGTGACATGGGGGGGTCATTTTCTTCTTGGCATAAGAAGTAATGAGTGGAATACAGATCTCCAAAAGGTTTGTTTTTGCAGCTTCTGACTGGGAAATACCAAATTTCTCAAGAGGCAAAAGGAGGGGCTGTTTGGTGAGAGGAAAAATCCACTACTATTAAACTGATCAACATTACAAATGTGCCTGCCTGATACTAGAGAGAGGGAATTAAATGCTTAAGTCTAAAAACTGCTGGCCCAGATACAGACCATTACTCCAATGGTTGTGTTGTGGTCAGCAACTCTGGTGAGTGCAAAACTGGCTGCTCAAACAAGTTCTGAGCACAGAACACAACCATGTTTCCAAATATAGGAATCCCCACAAACATTTTGAATCAGTTAAAGCATGAGAGGTAATATAGAACAGGTTGCTATTTTCCTTATTTGCCTCTAAAATGCCATGATTTTCAAAAACTCTTAATAAAAATTATAGTAATTAATTCCAAAAACCACACCAACGCTGATGCAAATGGTCCTGTGTATGAGAAGAGGCTCCTGCTACTTCTTACAGAATATTACAAGTCTTAATCTGTGATTGTAAATTCTTTGAGATCTTCAAATGGAAGATAAAATAGGTCTTTGTCTATTATTTATTTACTTATTGACTTATTATTTATGTATCCCTAAGCAGCTCCATCCTGCCAAACCATATTTCTCCTGGCGTCTTTCAGCCTGTGACATTTATATTTTATTATTGACCTCAGTAAATGACATAAAATATAAGTTCTACAACCTATGAAAAGATGTATATTCCAGATCAGAACTTCATTTTACCTGCTGTAGGTACAGAGGAGTTGGACTATCTGGTGTTATTAAATCTGTTATTTTGTGTGGGGGTTGAAGGCAGGAGTTATCCTTCCATCTCAAGGCAAGCATAAATATTTCAAAGCACACATGATTCTAATTCCATTGAAGCTCATCTAAAACATCCCAGACTTTTTATTGAAAATGAGATGATAATGTATGGTGGCCTGCAACAGATATACCAGTATTTTAAAACTACTGCTATTGGGCCAAGTAATTATGCAGTACAGCTGTTGTGTGCTACACTGGATTCTTCAGTGTTTTATGAGCTTGTGGTGCTGTGCAGCACAGAAGTCAGAGGGTTTTTCAGAACGCTGAATTCAAACGTCTGATTATGCAGGTCTGTCTTGTCTTTTCCCTTCTTGATTTGTAGTAGCCAATAACAAAATAAGTAATGGATAAAATAAACTTCACTTATTGATTAGGTGAGCACTGCATATGGCTGAGGCTATGAAGAAGTGCCAAAATTGTGAATTTTGTTCAACTGAGTGATCAGATAATAAAAAATAAGTTAATTTGAAACAGGTTATAGTTTTCTTCAGATATTTAGTACTCTGGAACAAAGGAGCAGTCCTGATAAAGAGGAATGGGATCTTTGTTCCCAGGGAGTGCTCACTGATGTGGTAAAGGGATGTTGGGATCACACCTGCAGTGCTCAGATTTCTCCACCAGCACAGCCCAACATATGGGGGGACATATTGGTCCATCCACCTTCCATCTCCTCTTCCAAAAAGCCTTGCCAACCCCTTCAAGTCCAGATGACTGGATAAAATTACTTTCTTCATAAAGTCGTTTGAAGTCTTTGCAAGGGTCACTTAGTGTTGCTCAGGAAAAGGCCACGATCACTCTGCACCCCTTGCCTGCTCTAAGGAGGGCTGGGAATCAAAATCACTGTTCCTTCACAGGCCCATGGTCCATCAGACCAGGAGAACAGTGCATCAGCTTCACTAGGGCACAATGCTCAGATATATCCTCTATAAAGTGATAATTAAGTTTACTAATACTTCATTAAACATTGATCAGCCTTCCTAGAAATAGTAACATTAGAATCATAATGAAACAGGATCGTTTTTATCAGCTTGTTTTTGAGGCCATTATAACTGGCTTCATTACAATTAAGAAAGTATTTTTTTAAAAGTCATTTCCCTGGAAATGTTAGAGAACAGTTTGTTCTGCTAGTGGTTTCCACGTCAGGCTTCTAAGTTGCTTTAACTCCCTGTGTGCTGTAAGCTTTTTCCTACCATTCCAGTGTTGCCATTATGCGAGATATATCCCACCCTTTGTACCCCAAAGGTACTTATTCTGGAAATTGACCATATTAGAGTACTAATTGGCTAAGCCACCATGCTGGCTGATGTGAAATGCTTTCAAACACCATGAAACAGCTGTGTTTATCGGAAATATGAAGAGTGACTTTTTAATAAGGAGATCTGGCAATAATCCAAATTTGTTGAAAGGAACTTACACTTCTGTGTATAATACAATACAAGAGGTAAAGAATGGAAGCCTAAAACAATAGCTTTAAGCCCCCAGATTTTGGTGATGAAAGCAGTTACCCAAACAAGAAAAAAAAATAATTAAGAAACTTGGGCTGGGATTTGCAGAGGTCCTGAGAGAATTCATTAACTGCTTTTGAATTTCAATGGGAGCTGTGTCCCTATAACTCTTTCAAAGGTTTCTGAAAGTCCTATTTTTTTTTACTGCCCATTAGGAACAGATTTTAGGGTGATAAATGTAGAGAAATAGCTTACTCAGGTTAGCAAGAACTTGCCTTTACCTAAATACTGAGCTGCTGAGGGTAAGATGACCAGTCCTAGGATGAGTCCTTTGAAGGGAATTCACAGCACTGGAAAACTTAAGTATTGTTTAAGTCCCATAATGGTGCAAAGGGGTTGTTTGACAACAGGTCTGTTGGGGCCATGGATGAGCTAAATTCAAACTGATCCTGTGTCACATTCCCATTTGCACTGACAAGGCTGAGAAATCATGGGGCTGTAGAACAAAAATAGGCTTTACCCTCTTAGCATGGGTAAAATTTAGATATCACTGATATTTGCTCCCACATGTAGACAAACATAGATGAAAAATTCAAAATATAATATACACAGCTGACCAATGCAAGAGATATACAAATACCCTAAATAGGATGGATGGAGGACCTGTTCCTGTCCATGAACATCAAAAAGAAAGGCTGAATTGTAGAATATCCATCTCTCAGCTCCAGAAGTCAAGTGCAGGTGGTCAGCTAAGCACTGTTGAAAAAACAGACCCATGGTATCCCCAAATCAGGGCTGGCTCTCAGCCCCTTTTCTGCTACTCTGAGTGGTACAAGGCACCTGGACCCTTTGTTCAGAAACACTCTTTCTGTAAGAAATTTTGCAGTAGCAAGTGGGAGGCAGAAGTACTTTTGCCAAGGCCCACGGAGTTCCTTGCAAAAGGAAAATATGCTGAAAGCTGTGTTTGAGCTCAGGGTTGAGCTCTGGACTGCTGAGTAGTACAGGCTGCATTTGAAAACCTGTAGAGCTGAACTGAGCACTTGTTCCAGATTCTGGCATGGGCAGGGGGCCAGTTAAGTTTGCTATTTTGAGCAGAATGTTTTAAAACATGTCAGAATTCTACTGCCTTTGAGAGATCAGAATACTATAGAATTGATTACATCGGGACGGAAGTAAAACTCATACCTACAGAATGCACTCTTCCCTTACAAGACTATAGCTATGGGTCAAAAAACCCCTAATTTAACGTACTCATAGAATTCCCACATCACATCAAATGCTGTCAACTTGTGCATATTATTATTGCTTTTAATACACATGATGTATTCTCATATATTCTCATCATAAGATAAAAACTGCTGCTAGGAAAATATATCATGTCTTTCTTATAATGAAATGCAGTTGATAAGTTTACAGTAGAAATGTAAATTCTCTTAAAAACTACAACCTTTATGTGTGTGATGATATAATTCTGCTTTGATACTAAAAAGGGCATGGTAATGGAATCTGTGACTTTGGAGTGATATATTGCTGTTAAGTTAATAGGACTCCACATTCCCATTTCTAATATCAGTGTTTTTCCCCCCTTTCATTCTGTAGATGGTAAGCTGATACTACATAAACATTGTTAAAGCTATAGTTCCACGCTACAGTAATTCACTTAACTTTAACATGATTTATGGTTCTGTCAATAGAGGAGGTTGAAAATCCAGAGCTCTGATGCTTAAACATGGGTCCCATATTTAAAGCAATAATGTGCTTTTTGTGTGTGTCTGAAGCTAGAAGAATTTAGCATAACGCAGAGATAAAAATATTATAGTTCACTGCGCTGTTTAAAGCATATAGTTTAACTTCACGGATACATCAAAGAGAGCAAAGAAACTGAAGTCAGTGTCAGTAAAAGCATGGGCAAAACACTCTGTTCCTGCAGCACTTTATTTTTATATTATTTTTTAGGGATGCATGAAATCCTATTAGTATTTTTAACACTCCCCTTTTTTCGTTCTTTTGCTCAGTTAGATCAGCTCCTTTTGTCAGGATGAGTTTAAATCTGGGTCCACTGTGTTAATCACCCCTCTTTCTTCTTTCTGGCACTTACCCTCCAGGCATTTTGCCTCTTTAGGAGATTAAGCGACCAAGTCATCTTGTTGCTCTAACATGTCCTCGCTGGAGCAACATATTAACACAACTCCACTGCAAAAGAGCCCTCTTTAGAAGTTTGCTGCAGGGATGACAAATTAACCCAGCATGGTGTCCCACACATCTATCTCAGTACAAATTATTAGTGTAATAGAGCTTTTAGTTATGCATTTATCTAGTAATTATTGAATGGTTATACAAAATGAAGCTGAGCAATCATGGCCCTTTATGAGGCGGGCTCGGTGGGTGGTCTTATAGTTAATTTAGGATAGGACTGTCTAAGCAGTTCACTCACACACAAATTAGCTGAACAGCCTGCTCCTTTAAATATTTCCTATGTCACAGGCTAACTCTTTACAATACAACAAAGGTAGAGTTTTAATTACACGGTTCCTGACTTTTGTTTAGTTGAAGCTTTAACCGTTTGCAAACCTCCCTCCCTGTCCTCCCTGCCTGGGCATTGCAGTCGGTGGCAATTTGGGGATCGTGTCATTGCTAAACCCTGACCTTGAGGCCATCTGTTAGAAACTGCTTTTCCTTCAACAGCAGATTATTGCAAACTGAGTGGAGAAAATCAAAATCTTCTCCTACACAGTCAGCTATCCTGACATTGTAAACTGGAACATGTAAACTCATCTGATGGGCAGCATTGTGCTATTTATGGCTTCACCTCAACTTTCTCACCCTTGTGGTGTGACTCTCTCCTCTTTTGGCTATCTGACATTACCATCCCTTGATCTGAGGTGTCTGTATCAAAATGAAGTTGCACCACTTTGTTTTTGTCAAAATTCAAAGGAAAGTAGAAGGTTACACCAGTCTGCCAGCTGACAGCACCGAGGAGCAGCCACTGAGAGTTGTACAGAACAGGATATTACAAAATGTCTTTTTACACTGTGTAGCAGGAATTATCACTTTGATTCACTTGAAACTGGTTGACAGGACAGCGAACAGGCACTGATACTTTGGTGACCCAGTCGAGAATTTAGATAGAGAAGGGCACAATATCCTTCCAGATATGTGACATAAAGTTTTTGCCACTTTGGCATGAACAGAGAGTACTGTCCTGCAGTGTTTCCCTGGCAGCCCTTGTCCTGATAAAAGTCTCAGTGGTTATGGTAATTATGGAGAAATTAATATAATGGAAACCAGTCAACTGGTTGACTTTCATTCCTTCTTCTTTCTGCTCACACACCCACTTTCTCGGATTCTTCCCTTTGTGCTGTATTTCTTACCTCTTGTAATTGTGTTTCTCCTTCATTTATCTTCCTAACATACCATCGCATTGTTATTTTTTTCTTTACTTGCCTTTTCTTCCTTGCTTTTTGGCTTGCAGGATCCACACTGTCATATTCTGTGGAAATGCTTGAATGCTCTGCAGCACAGGCTGCTGTACATCCTGGGTTTACAAGATCGTGGTAAATTTAACTTTTAGCTCCAGATATAAAGTCACCAGAGTGTAAGTAGCAATACATGGAAGCCTAAAACCACTTATGTAAATACTGCTGTCACCCATGGTATTTAAATCCTTCACTGTCTGGTAAAGAGTTCAAGTGGTCTGGGAAATTTTGTGAGGTGCCAGCAATACACTATGGCTTTGCAATGCTGGAGTGCTGTGGTGAATTACACTGACCACCAAATAATCTAATTTGCAGGTAACAAAAGTATGCTGCGTAGGAGTAAGAGATTTGAGTGCTTGAATGTATTTGAAATAAATTCTAAAACTGATAGTGATGCTAAAGCCACACTATAGGTGATCAATTTACCATCTGCCAGGCACTGAGTCCTAACCACGCTGGTCCAGAGAAGACATATGGTGCATTCATAGAGTCATGCCCAAAAAACTGCCATCATCAAGTGAGGCTCCATGAATCACTTTGCTAGCTTAGCACCAAAGAAACTTGGATCTTGCCACCATCTGTTGGAACTACTGAGGAGTCACTGAAGCATTGGCATCCATGCGCCAGCACTCACTGCACATCTGGTCCGTTGGTCAGCCAGCTCGGATCCTCTCTGCTGGCTACTGCCCAGCTGGGCTGAGCACTGGCAGCAGCACCAGTGCAGAGGAGCTAGTGCACAGCCCTCCACAACACAGAGCATCCAGACAATTTAATGAGAGCAGAGGTTTTCCAACTGGTTCATTGGATGGAGCATCTCAGAGCTAAGAAATCCTCTTAAGGATCTACTCCTCCTCCAAGGAAGTTTTGTTTCCAGAATGACTCACTTTGGGGATGACTGGGAAGGGCACTCAGTATCCTGGGATACCCCAGCATATGATGTGCACTGTATTCTAAGGGATATTTGAAAGCGCGTGAAAGATTCGGGAATATTCCTGAGAAGTTATAAATCACTGGTTGTCAATGACAACACCTGCCATGAATAGTCTACAGCTTCTTCTCTGCTATTTTGATCATGCTTTACAAATGCATCTCATACACACATCCAAGTGATAAACTTGCACATATGAACATGAGAAGGATATCGAACCTCCTTGTGATTGTTTGGTTGGCTGAGGAGCTTACTCTGATGGTGACCTACTTACTCACAACTCTCCTCTCTCTGAAATCTCTCTGAAGATTGAAGATTAAATCCTGCTTTTAGTTTTCTGAAGACCCCTCAGAATGACCTGCCACTGACCATTTACATAATGCACCTGTATCCAAAGAGAACATATGTGTGCTATATCATTTCTGCAGAGGCACAACTTGCAGTAACTACTGATGGATATGAATTGCTGAATTATATCCTCTTATACTATTGCATTATACTCTTTATGCTGCCACTTCTGATACCTGAAAAGCTTCTCTCTTGTGCTTACTGTCCCTAAAGTACACTGGAGGCAATGAGATAAAGAACAAAGCTGGATTTGCAGGAAATAATCCATCTCAGTATATTACCCTTTACTAACAGAACGATCATTGTAGCAGAGAAATAAACACAACCAGTGTGCTTGGAAGAATACTGAGAAGGAATGTCCAAAAAGAACAAAGAATGAAGTCTGAGAGAAGACTTTTCCAGGGTGATGAGACTTAAAGAAATTCAGAGGGATTTTTTTCCTGAAAATCTGTGAGACTTTGTGAACAATCATAAAATAGAAGATGTTGAAGAAGAACAGTTTTGGTTAACCTGTTAGGAACCATGATGATTAAAAACTGTGCTGCTTCTTTATGGAGTTAGTAAAGACATCTCCTTCCAAACAAACAAAATTTGGGACTGTATTTGCTCTTTCAACTTCTGGCTGCCATTGAATGTTCTTCTCACGTAGCCGATGGATATCCGCCAGTGCACAGAAAAAGTCTTGTGAAAACAGACTGTAGATGAGATTTAAACAAGGCCTCACCAGTGAGATATTTCCTCTCTCAACCACACAAAAATCCAAAACACAGAGGGTCTAAACAGGGGCAGACAGAGGCAGTCAATGATCTTAAAAAATTAGCGGGAGGTAAAACATAGCTAAATAAAGGAAGGCCTATTAACTAATCAATCAACAACCCGAATCTAAAAGGCTGAACTTCTAAAAGACAGGAATTCGGAGTCAGCTGATGTGCACTGAATAGAATGTTAATGGAAGCTTCATATTATTCATACTTATATCACCAATTAGCAAGGCTTTTAAAAGAAGATATATTTGCCAGATAGCTCAGATCCAAATTTCAAGGGAAATCTGTACAGAGCTTAGATGCCTAAACATCTTCTGAGGATCTAGGTGTGTGTCTAAGGGTAATGAATAATTTTAATGCATTAACCACAACAAATCAAACTACAATAAGTAGATTTAACAAAGCACAAAACTCCATGAAGTACAAGTCTGATCTTGCTTCAACTCTGTGCAATTCCACCACTTCTCACCACATCACCTGGACTGTGCAGACAAAGAGGCTCCTCCTAGTTTAAGCTGCCCTCAGTAAAACCATGCTGATGCCAAATAGACATTTCCAAATAATTTCTAGGATGAATTGCTAATATGCCTTTTTATGCTTCACCATTCGACCAACTCCTTAATAATCTTCTCTAAATTAAACAAAATTTCATAGCAGAAAGAAACATGTCACAACCATTCATTCCTATTTTTGTATCTTCCAAAGAGGTTTGTAAGAGGATTCATTCATTTGTGTCTCTTACTGTGCCCAAGTGAGTTCTTTTTCAAATGTGAACTGAGAATTACATTTAGTTTTCTAGGCTAAATGCAAATGCATCTTTCTAACAAAAATGTATAAGCACATCTAGACCCAGAGGACATCTCTTTTACTTGGAAAGTGAGTCAGAAGAGTACTGGAAGGAAAACCAGCCAAAGCATTGAAGGAATCAACTTCAAAGGAGTCCCCTAACAAGGTGGTTCTTCGGCACACTGACACTAACAGCACGAGAATAAAGGACTGGCAGAAGGAAAGCCACAGTGCTGGAAGACAGGCGAGGGTCAGAAGTGATGGATGGGTCCCTGTCTCAAACAGTTGGACTGAATCAACGTGATGAATGGTCACAAGCAGAAGACACTCTCTGCAACACATCCTGTCCCTTTCCCCACCCTCTTCAAATAAAATCCCAAGCCCTCAGAAACCAGCGCTTCCACCTTAGGCACTTTTGAGTGGTCATCAGGAGCTTGCCTAAAGAGCCCAGCCTAACAAAACCAAACTCTAGACACCTAAATCCTCAGGGTTCTCAAGGTTCTGAGCGCAGCCTCTCTCTGGGCAGGTCACAGGTGGCGATGGCTTTCCATGGAGAGGTGCTGGGATGGACACTGGGTGCCGTGGCACATGTTTAAGCTGCCTGGGGGCTCTTGGGTAAAGCCTCACCTCTGGGTCCTGTAATGACAGGTCGATGGTGCTGTGTGAAAGCCGTTCCAAGGGAGGAGGTCTGCGAAGGCGAGGGACTGCTGAAACCAGACTTCTCTGACTTCTTTAATGTAGTTGGCGATGGCATTCCTGGCAAGAATGATTGATAAGTGCAATTTAATAATGCTAGGTCATGGAACGACAGCCTATGCATTGTGAAAGGGGGTGCAGAAGCAGCTAGACACACTTAAAGGACAAACGAAGCGAACACAACAGCAAGCTGAAAGCTCACTTTTATTTGTGGTCTTTTTGAAGGCAGAAGCAGCCACGGTTTGCTCTGAGCCATGAGTACTAAAAGGCAGCCATATTTTTCTTATAAATCTGAAATATGGATAGGATGCAACTTATTATTGCTACTGAAACCTACTCTGCTTTATTTTTAGAAATGGGTAATAGCTGGAGCATTTGGATTTTTACAGGCTTTTTATGAGTTCTGTCTTTCACTCATTGGTCTAGTAGATTATTGCAAATGGATCTTTTAAATGTGCTGCACGATTCAAGGCACAACTAGAGAATGAAGTTTTCTGAGTTCAAATTCTGCCTCCCCTTACTCTCTTGACTTCAAAGGTATTTGAAAGTAATATATTTATGTGCGTCTCTTTTGCTTTCAATTTTTTTTTAAAGGGTGAATGGTATTTTTGTCTTGATATTAGAAGCCGTACTAGAATTATTTCAGAGTTGTTATAATGCCCTTGAACTATATCAAAGGCTTCCAATGAAAATCAGAGTTAAGTTGTCACTGGGTGAAACCTCTGCCATGGACAGGCAGAAATGGTGTGATGCTAATCTGACCAGTTTGGTATTAGAATAACTCCTGTTGATGCCATGTCAAGCCATTGGCATCAAAGAAATTATTGGAATTAATATATTTCAACAGGCTTTTTAAATCCAAGATTTTTCTTTGTATGGTTGATGCTTGGATAAAAGAATATCACAGTATATAGATGAAAAGTATGAATATGTCAGTACTAGTATCTATATTTTTATAGTTCTAGATGTGTCTGGCTATTCTGATTATCTGCACATTTTCTGAAAACTCCTGATTTCCAGTATATACAGATCATCAGGCATTTTGCACATCCATAGGTATATAACAAAGGTGCAGAATGGTTGAGATTTCAGGTGCAAAAGCAAAATATCAGATAACGTGGAAGTTGAACTTCCACTAGCAAAGTCATTCGACTTTATTTCCAACTTCGTATTTTATAGAATTTAATTGTTAAAAAGTAAAGAGAGAGGCCTGGACAATATTATCTCTGGGCAATATTATTAACTTTATATTTAATAACACTAGTTTTATAGTCCCTGGGATGTTGATTGCAATAAGCAGGAGCTTTCTTGTACTTTATATGCTGCACTGCTGGGTCTTAATGGTTTCAGTGAGGCTTTGCAGTTTATATTTCTGAAAGTTAAATAAAGTAAGGGAATGGTTCGAGTTCCAGTGTTGTACTTGAAGCTTTTTCCCTCAAAACTGTTTGCTACAGGGTTTGCTGTCGTGGTGGCTTTTTCCTCGCAGCAGGAAAGGTTACAGACTTAACCTTTTAAAAATCAAAGTTTAGAACTGACTATTGTGCAAGAAAAATATTGGGCTGGGTTTGTTTTTTTTCTTCATATTGGTCTTAAGGACTTTGGAGCAGGGACAAAAGAAAAGATTGGTTCAGTCGAGGGAGAAGAGAGAAAAGGAGACTGAACTAAGGTGTCTTGAAATATTCCAATGCAGCCTGATGAATTTCTGCTCCAATAGCATGTTTGGACGTAACAGTTATTGAATGTCCATATTCAGGACAAGGACACTCAAAGGAATTAACGGTGCTGTTGACCTAGATTTCCTTATGATGGGAGAACTAGGGGTGGAAACACCAAACCAGTGTCAAACCCAGCCCCAAGTGCAAAATAGCATGGACGGTCCAAGAATTTATGTACAGGGAAGGTCGCAGTAAAATATGCCAGCATGTGAGTGCTCCAACTGCAAGGTTGGGCAGCAGGGGTCCAGGTAGGACATGAATTACCTGTGCCCTGGGCAAGCATAGAAGGAGTGGAAGGAGCAAGATCTTCAAGTCTGTGCACTGTATGGTTCAGCTGGCTCATGAACTCCCTGCTTTCCCCATATCCTCTGGCTGCAAACCCTCTTCAGATTATAGGAAAGATAATAAAGCTTCTAAAAAAGTGAAATAGCTTTTCTTTTGCCCCTGTGTTAAAAAACCTGCATGACTCACCTAAATCATGGTAGGGAAAAGGGGCAGAGAGGCAGTGGAACATGGTTTAAAGCTGTAGCAAGTTCATGTGATTGCGTCCAAACACTGGAACTTCAGGAGCTGCAATGAAGTTGGTGAATGATCTTGAGTGTGACAATGCTGAGCAGTGTCATGTGCATATAGGGATGGGTTTCATAAGGTTGAGGCAGCTGTTTTCATATGAAAATACAGATTTTAATGTAACATTATGCTGTAAAATTGTGTAGAAAGACAAATTGAAGCACTGATAATTGCTACTACTTTTGTTCTATTTGTTTGTTATCATTCTGATTGCCATTATTATCACAAGTTTGGTTTATTTATTTATTTATTTCAGGGTATTTTGAAATGTATTGGTTTGGAACAGTCCAACTATACCATATTTTTGTTTTGTTTGGGGTCTGTAATGACACATTTTATTTTGAGTGATCACATCCATCAGATCTCAAGAAAAAAATGGCTGCTTCCTAGTTCAGAAGAATATGCAAACAGGAGCTTAATTACATCACTTAATATTGACCAAGAGAAAGAAGAAGATGAGCTTGCCAGCTCATTTCCAAAGCATGTTTTGTCCTTTAAGAGGGGAGAGGATGACAGAAAGTTAGGCAGTGCAAAGCAATTAGCATCATTCACATTTTATGTTGCGCTAGCATGGTGCTCTAGCAGCAAAATTCAAACATTCTTTGAATGGGTTAATAAAAGAAGAAATACAGTCGGCATGCAAGAAAAAGGTTTCCAAGAACAAGCCAAAATATGTCCCATTCTTCTAAATTTATCACAGCCATGTCACATTATCCTTGAGACTGCCAGGAATGTCAATTTTTTTGCAATTTAAAAAAAATATCTCATTTAGCACCATATGTTTGGTTAATGTGCCTGATATATCCTGCGTATTCTTTAGTCCATCCATTTCTAATACTCATTTTCTTCTTTTTTTTCTCCTCTTGCTAAGCCATATGTTACAATGCTGGTCATTCTATCAAAGCTCCTTTCAGGAGCTGAGAGAGAGGGAACTCTGGTTTATTCACCCAGAAAAGCTTCAAATACTACAAGTCTCACTTAGGTGAGCAGTCTCAGCACTTGAGTTAGTTGTAGGTGCCTGGTGCCTATGAAAATTAGGCCACCTGTGAGATGGCATGGTGTATATTAACAGCTACGAGGCAGGAACTAAGGTAAAGAACTAAATATGGAATTAGGTGTTTAATTTTTGGCACCCATGTTTGAGACTCTTGGCCAGTTTTAAAGGTCTTCTCTTTCATATCTAATGAGTTTTAACACATTTAGTGGTCCCCAGCCTGCAGTGTCCCCTCCTGTGTTGCTCAGGGATGCAGGAAATTAAAAAGTTAAAGCTGAAGGTACCCCGGGCAGAGCTGGGGATGCATCCCAGGAGGATGCTGCTGCCTTGCACGGCTTTCCTCAGCATTGTTCCCGAGAGCCAATGGCTATTGGGGACCACTGCTCTGAACATCAGATTTCAGCACTTCACAGGACCCCAAGGAAGGGGTAGTGCCAACTCTAAGGACACCTCTGAGTCCCTGCTCTCCTCTCTCTGCTCTCTGGTGCAGGGCAGCAACAAATTACAACATCCCCCAGCCCATCTCAGCTGTGCTGGCCGGTGAATAGGGAATGGAGCCAAGGATCCTCCCTGTTCCCTGCCTCTTTCTATCCATCTGCTCTGAGCAAGGAATAAACAAGAACAGTCAGAACACAACGGCTGGGTAACCCAGGTGGGGTTTAAGTGTGTTCCTTACTATTCTGTGGATAGTACTGTTGTTCAAATCACGATCACACCTGGCACTTTTAGAGAACACAGATTTCAGAATCCAGGTCTGAGTCTCCTCTGAATGTTATTTAGAGTGCGAGAGGAGAAAATCAGACTTAGTCTATTTTCATCTTATGGCAGCTTTTAACTACAGAAAAAATGGGAAAGTTAATTACTAAATAAAAAAAGAAAATAAAGGGATTTTTGGAAGAAAGTGCAGATGGAAGCCTGAGTGGGTGTGTTACTTTAACTTACTGTACTTGTGTTCATGTGATTCTATATGTATGCCAAACATATATGGTCTTAGCCTGCTCCCATTAACTTGAATCACTGGACAGAGGGAAACAGATCAAAGACCATGATGGTGCTAAATGGAACAAGATGTGTACTTTTCTATTTTTTTTTCCAAAAGGAAATATTAATTTGACATTGGTTTTTCAGTTGAAAAGAATTTTAATTGCAGTACACAATAAGCAGAAAATTCAGACAACAATAATCTTGAAACTGTTAGCAGCGTTATATTTCTATCAAGGAATTTGTGTGCCTTTTCAACATTAGAGCTTTCTGAATTTTCATTAATTTGGCATTTCCCTAAACACACAAGTTATTTTGTTCATTCCACATCATGCATCACACCCTTCTGCTCAATGCATAATGCAAGCGTAAATGGGATCCTTGTCCTTGGGAGACTCTGGTTACTGGAGCCATTGCACAGATGTTGAAGTCCCGTAGTAAGACTTTCGAAAACTCTGCACTTCGCAAACCTCCAGCCCAAGTTTAATCAGTGAGTGCACAGGAATACTTCATGTTCCTCATCTTCTAAGGGGCACTGGAGCATTGTGGTGGGTTTAATTCCTCTACCTCCTTACGTTTGCCAGTACTAGAAACGCACCACATAAGAGTCTTCCTTGAGTACAGCTAAAGATCTTCAAATGTTCATGTATGAGGCTGATATATATTTAAATGGACCAGAAAATGATGCGTGAGAATTGAATGCACAAATCCTTCCAGAACAAATAAATATCTGTGAACCTCCTTCCCATGTACCTACGTGCCTTACTAACAGAGGGACTGAAATTAGAATTAACTTTGATGGAGCGAATGGAGTCACAGCAAGAGGAGAACAATCCCTTCTATCCAAATCTATAGCTGTATTTATACCTGTGTATATATATATCTATCTATATCTATCTCCAATTTCACTCCATTAATAACTACCATTATTCTGCATGCACACATCTTAAACAAAAACTCCATCTCTCGTTAGCCACATTGATAGACCAGCTCATATATTTACCTCCAAAGACAAATTTTGGATAATTACCCCAATATTCCCACTACACTCTTGAAGGAGATTTTGTAACAAAAGCTATGAATGAAATATGATCTGGATCTTCCTTCTCAAGGCACACTAGGAAAAGGAATCACGGAAGCTCAGATATCATCAGGTGGACCATGAACTCAACAACATGCGGAACAAATAGATGATGCAGAAAAACAAGTTGGCTGTTGAAATAAAAACCTGATACATGGGAAGAATTTTTCAAGGAATTTTCATCCTTCTGTGCAAATTATTCCAGCAATTTCACTGAAATCAGTATCAACAAAAATGCTGATCAGCTGCTATATTTTTTTTCCTGGGGAATCCTTAATTTCAAGCTTCTTGAAATGTTGATGGCTACAGTCCTGCCAGTTATAGTAAGTCTGTTCTGCTTAGTGCTGCGCAAACTTTGTCATCAGCCGAGATACAATCACACTAACTGCCATCCATCAGTTTACTGTATTAATTGCTCCAGTATACACAAAATACAACACAGATGGAAATTCACTCATCCTAATGAAGTGCTCTTTAGTTTCTACGTTCTGAATGGATACTGGCTCCCCTGGTTGCATTCGGAGTTGCCATGATCACTGATTAACTACCTGCCAGCGAGCACCTCGCTTCACAAGGCTAAATCCAGCTTAATAAACAGTGATTTTACAGAAGAAAAATGAAAGCTCCCCCTCTATCCACTTATCAAACTACTGCATATGCATCACCAACACACACAACCAGTTTCCTCAGAACTCGACATCTGACAGATCATCAGGAAAACAGAGCTAATCTATCCGTACCCATCAACATCGTATCATAGGTGACTGCCAGATACTTAAGAAGCCATCCAAAAGAAATGTCACAACTCTTTTTCAAGACACTACAAAAGAAATGTTCCAAATAAAATAAAGCAAATGCACGTACAAGTAAATGAGCCAAAGAACTTAATAAAAAGAGATTGATTAAAATGAGGACCAGAATGTTCAAAAAGGACTGAGAGAGAGAGAGGTGCCAAAGGCGCATTAAATGGATTCAATGGCTTGAGGTTTTAAATGATTTTGGACTCCTCAGCAATTTTTAGCCAAAAATGATAATTCAAGTTAGAATCAAAATTCTGATGTCACTTAGGGAAAAAGGAGGTTGAAATTTCTCCTTCGTAAGTGAGCACTAATCCACTTACAAAGGAGAAATATCAATTTATACTGACGGAAAACTTTGCCTACAGAATTTTTAAGCCAAGCACTACAATATTGCCCATTATTTTAAAATTCTACCCCATTAAAGTCTGTCTTAAGTTGTTTGGTACAACGTTCCCATAGAGTGTATTACCTTATCTGTTTGTATCTGTGTTTACAGCATCATCTGGATATGTTTTAGATCACTTAAGTTAGGCTTCATTCCTGCTCTGTCACCCAAGCAGTTCTTTCAATAACTAATAAACTAGTACTAAACATCCTACCAATTTCTTAAAAATATAATTTAATGAGTTTTGCATTTAAAAACTTTAATGAGAAGTGTAATAAACAGCAGGATAACAGTTCAATTTTCCCTTTGATTTAATGTTAGCTTTGGCATCATTTTACATTATATAAATATATATTGCAAGAAAAATAAAAAAAAGGCTAATGACGTCTTCAGACATCTCGTCTAAAATTCATGACTACATTTGTTTCATTTCAAATGCTACTTCAGAGTTTTTCAGCATACTTGGCAGATTAGATATAGCAGCAGGGACAAACTGCAGCCATCCATAGGAGAATATACCTTTATGTGGGTGCTTTGGGGATGGAACATCTATAGCTGCAAGGCAAAAAATGCCATCATAAATTTGGATGGCATTTACAAAGCCCTCTAAAAAGTCTTTGCATATGATTATAGCTGAGGTATGATATTTTTGCAAGTAAAGGACCCAGAATAGATTTATGTTTCAACTATATCTTCCTGGGATGCATATGGATGCTAAATTGCAAGTGATACTAAAGGGAATTTTAGTAACTGAAGAGGACGGAGTACAATTTTTTGGGTTTATTTATTTATTTAATTTCCTCAAAAATCGTTTGCTCATTATTTGCATGTCATCAAACGATCATTGGCTACTCAGGCTATATATAACAATGATGGCTGCAAAACGCCCCAGGCATGAGATGGAGATGGGTAAATATGCAGATTTTTTCGACTTGTGACCTCAGTTACTGCATGGTAATGTTTTCAAATGACTTTTATGATGACAAGACTAAGTTTGGTGCTAATATTGGTTTTGAAGATTTAATTGGTGTACACTTCCATTGAACATGTGCTTTAATTAACGAAAAGCTGTGGTCAGGATTAAAAGTAGCTCAGATAATTTACCACGGACTGTAAAGTCACCTGATTTCTGCACAATTTGAGGTGAAGAGTTTATAGGTTATTCCAAAGAAAGAAAATGTTGCAAACTGAATTCACGTGCATTGTACCAACAGATTTATAATTTGACAGCTCAGAGTGTACTCATGGAACTGTTATGTTTTGCTATCTGGTAGTTCTTGGTGTTTTTACCATCTGAGTTTGAGAGTCACAGGACTGAAAAGTCATATTATTTCTCCATAACACCAAAAATAATTTGTAGGTGACACACAACTGTTGCGCTCTTTACTGGGAAGTGCCCATTTCCAGTTGCACACCGGTGAGTCCCCACTGGAATGGCACTGCAGACCTGCCACCAGCAGTTCCCAGGCAGCAGAGACTGAAACTGCTTTCCAACAGGTGAGTTCTCAGACAGGTGAAGAAATCAGGCTCACTTTTCTGCATTCCCAGTGGCTTTAGGATTCTGGGACGGAAGACAGAGCACAGCAGTTTGGCTTTGGCATCATTTCCAGAGGAGCCGTGGATGGCCATGCTGCTCATGTGAGCTGCCCAACACCTCTCTCACCCATGGAACAAGTGAAAACACACCTGACAGAGAGGCAGAGGGCTCCCAGGGAAAATCTCCCTGCAAGTTCCATGAAAACAGGCACAGGAAGGGCAGAGGTGACATGTAAGTGCTCCCTCCAGCGCTGTCACTCTGGCAAAGTGCTCGGCAAGAGCTCTGTCCTTACTAGACACTGGAGAATCCACACGAGAGGGACACCTGGTACATCCCCCCCAACCAACACAAAATGTCTGTGTACCGAGAACAAGAGCATTGGCATTGTTTGAATAAGCACACCCACCATGTAGTGCTCCGCGGTGTTCGGGGTTTCTTAGATATCCTGATTTTATAAAAGAAAGTAAAAGAAGAAAAAAGAAACAAGGTGAGAGAGAACACTATCATATTTTGTAGCAAGCAGGATACTGTGTGAAATCTTGGCCCAGTGAAGTGATAAAGGGGAAGCTTTCAGTTTGCTTAAGGGAAAACTTACAAGCAAATAGTAAAATTACCAAAATACCACATTGCAGAAAATGGGTGCATTTAGGTTCAATTAAGCTGTAAAAAGGAAAATGGCACTTTAGCTTGCAAAAATGAAGGGACAGAGGGAGCTATCAGAAGCAACTTTACAAGATTTGTATGCATGAGGATGCTGCTTCACTGGACCAAGAAAGCTACAGTATGGGACAGGATTTTTCTTTTATCAGACACGTTGCTATATAGCTTTGTTGAACCTCAGAAACTCCTGCTCTGGCATTATGAAATAATCCTACATAACTTGATCTCATGAGCTTAGAAACACAGAAAAATAGCCATGCCAAATCAGATTACAGGGATCCACCTAGTCCAGAATCCTCTCACTGACAGTGGGAGCTAATGGATGCCTAGAAAAGAGTAAAAGACCAGGGAAAGCATACAGTGATAATTCTCCAAAACACTCTCCCAATGATTTGTGATTCAAGGACTTCTAGGACAAAGTTGATATCACGGTATTGAAGCTGTTCGAATCCAAATGCACAGATTTACATTCCCCCCTCCTCCCCATTTTTGGATTTCTACCCCCATGAGATTTCTACCAGTCACACAGAAAAGGTTTCACAGTTTGGTGCTGGCAAGTCCAGCATTCTTGCCACTAACTCGGAATGAGCTAACAGCTTTCCAGCCCAATGATGTTATGTGTATAAGAGCATCCAACACTTTTTCCTACGTAAAAAAGTGACATGTGTGCTGAGGTGCTCTAAGTGTAAATACTTTGGGAGATTTGATATTTTTTTTTTATAAAAAAAAAGCAAGAATCTGGCTGTAAATTGATATTAACATTTTTCAGTATATGTGTAAAACACATGTTTCAGAAGAATAGAAGAGAGAAACTGTCACTCACTGGGAAGCTTTAGAGCTATCTGGCTCCCTGGGAAACTGCATGCAACTATTCTGGTGTCCAAGGGTTTGACCAGTGAGTTTCCTCTTCCTGCAAAGAATGAATGCAGAAGTAATAGAAAGTCTGAGGGGGAAGATTTTAGCAAATGGCTAAAGATAATCCTATTCTGCCCACTCCAGCAGGTAGGAAGCAGGTGGTGGTGGAAAAAAAAGGGTGGGAAAGGAGAAATGCCTCTGTTGCCCTCCCAGCAGCTGGCACAGGGAAGGGCAGGAGACTAAACTAGGAGAGACCCGCACCCTCGCAGCTCAGCCCTCTGAAATCCCTTTGTGATGCTGCAGTGACGTGCAACGATGCCGACAGGTCATCCCAGTCCCAGCACTGCCACACAACGTCAGGATGTTCTGCTCTGATTCTCCGGGGTCTTGCTGTGACTCCCTTTCAGGACAAAGCACGGCTCACCGGCACTCGGGGGTTGAAACTCAGCACACTGGGTTGGTGCGGCTTCATTAATGCTGCCACCAGCAACACAAAAATCCCATATTCCCAGACAGGAACACTGGCTTCTCAAGCATGCTATTTGTTTTAACATCCACTTTTCAGAGTTTTTAGAAAGTTTTAATTTTCTAATCAAATTGGTGCCTACACGTGATTTTTTTACTCCATTTATTAAAAGAATCAGTAAAAGTAGGGTTCTGAAAAAAAAAGCTTATCCTTACATTTTTATGGCATATTGACTTTGTAAGAGTCTACAGGTAGGAGTGATATATCAGGGAGTCCCTATAACTTTACTTAAAGCAAAAGATTAGAAAGTGATCAAAAATTTTTATAGAGGAGAGCAGAAACATAATTTTAAGCCTCTTAAAATTGCCTGGACTGTGAAATCAAGTAATGAACACTAGAAAAGGATCCGTCAGCTGGAATCAAAGCTTAGACTAGTCAGCATTTTCTTCCTAAACCTTATTATGGCAAAGATTTTTCATCTCTGCACTCTGTTCAGCCCAACAAATAAACTGACTTGACCTCCACCTGTTACCCGGTGAAGTCCCCTGTCATCTCTGACTAAACCCTATTCTTTTCCTTCAAAGCCCTCGGCACCACTGAGAAGGTGGGAAGATACAGCTGTGCACTGACTCAAATTGATACCAGTTCATAACCAGACAGCGTTTCACAGTACAAATTACAAGCAACAGAAGAGAGAAAAAAAAAAGAAAAAAAATGTAGTGCCAATGAATTCTGGAAGGGGGCAACATTTTTCATCCCTTTAACAATGAGATTTTCATAAAAAGAAGGTTTCTTTATTTTTTTTTTGTATGTGATATTATGGACTAGCATTTGAGGCAAGAAACATTTTGCTTATGCCATAACAATGAACCTGTGCTAACACCACATAGGAAGGACTGAAGAACATAACGGAAGCTATTTGTGCTGCTTTTATATTTTGTAAGTTGAATGCATTAAACTGCTTCAAAGAGGTTCAGCTCCAATTGCACATAGGTTTCTAGACTTAGGAAAAAGTCACAGCTATATAATGCAACATTGCTAAATAAAAAAAATTAAATATTACGAAACACAGAACAGCAAGATATGTCATAAGGAAACCCGTAAAGCTACACCAGTCATTTCTTCAAATATATCATTGTGGCAAAACCATGTAAGAAGCTTTCTAATACAAAGACATATCAGAAAAAGCCATTTCATATAAAGTTGGACTTCTCTGGGTGATTAATGCTACGTTCAACAAAGGAGACAGTGTCTGTCTAATTACATTAAATACTTATCTTCTAGGGATTGGCAGGGTGTTTCTGCTCAATGTCACTTTTCATGACAATGTAATGATAGATCCGTTTACTTACCAGTGCCATTAGCAAAAATTGTACTGTTTTCTCAACTGCCCTCATATCATGAAAATATTTGATTAACATACTGCAGCTTATCTAATACTTTAAGCAACATATTCTGCATAGTTTTCTCTCTATTAAAAGAACAAGATTACAGCTTGTAAAATTTTTATTGCACTCACACAAAAATAAATGAATAATGTGTGATATAGTTCAAGTATCTTACTAGTTCACAGAAGAGGTTTACTTGATTTAAAATATTAACTTGTATTTAAAATATTAAGATTTGGGGGGAAACAAGCAAACAAACAAAGTCAGTACTCTGAGGCACTACTTCCCATCCAGACTTTAGTTATTATTTCCTTTTCATTTCAGCACATCTTTTGAAACTTTTAATACCTTGGGGAAAAAAAAAAAAAGAAAAAAAAGCTTTCATTCCTTTGCTGAAAAATAGATATGGCCATCTCCCAAGTCTTTAAAATTCACCACATCGTGAACTGACTCTTCGGAGTGCTACTGTGCCAACATCCAGCAAACAATAACTCTCTGGAAGAGTGTACCCAGCCAAGGCAGTTTATATAGTAACAAGATAATTTCATAAACTTATATTGAAGAGCAAGGCTGTGATGTAACATTCTAGCAGTATATATCAGCTACCTGATATTTACTAACAAGGTTAAACTCCTATCTGTTTGTGTCAGCAGTCTTCATAATTCACTTTTTAATGGATGGACAGGAAAAGTCAGCAGTGTATGGCACAGATCATTTTTGAAATAGGACAAGACAGTTTATGGCAGTAGCTATTCCAAAATACGCTCCCTCTTTCCATACCATCACATCAAGTCTATGCTCAGCAACTACAATACTTCAAATCTACTCATAAACATTTTGGGGGGTGGATTTCTATTTCTAAGTAAACAAACTTGAAAAACAAAGAATCCAGAGGAGGAGGTGTCACTGTCAACTGGTACCATGTATAGAGCATCAGTTCTCGGCTCCTTGGGATCATATTCCTGTGCAGGAGAAGGCACATGGGCAGCTGCCTTCCTTCCATGAGGAGTTAAGACATCAACCCCATTTTGTTACAGCTCCTCATGCTGCCACAAAATGGCAGCAAGAATGTACCAAAATTGACTCGTATTAGGCGTAACTCGACACAGCAATGCAGAATTAACCAAAACTGCCTTAAAATCCCTTGCAAGTGACTCTTGCAGTGAGAGGATGACACTGCAGCCAACTGCCACATGTGACTTTCCAAATTAATAATGGATTTAGGATATTCATTCCCTGAGCTGCGAGGGTTCAGGGTGTGCCTGCAATTATCGAGATATAACTCTGACACACATTATCCTTCTTTCAATGTCATTTCCCTTAGTAGCCAACAGATTATCAGCAGCTTTGTGATATTCCAGGTGTCAAAGAAGAATTAAAACCACAACAATTGCACAAACAAAGGGACAAAAGATGGGATACGTGTTTCTGAGCCCTGCATATCAATTTAATATGTGCAGCTGACAATGATGCAAATGTCCTCGGGAGAGAGGCAGCAAGATCCGTGCCCAAACATACACACACCACCGTCAGCAAGATGGCAGGGAACAGAAGCAGTAGGATTCCCAGCCCAGGACACATGCCTCAGCAGGCAAAGCAACCCAACGAAACAATCCTCTGGTTGGGGAGAATTTTGGAAGCACCTGATATGGAAAAGGGCCCTAAACAAGCCAGATGGTACTTTTAGCTGGCAGCAGAAAGTAGGAGACAGCCAAAAACATTACAGCATTTCCCCAAGAGGCCAGCAAATCGATTTTTAACCATTTTTTTTTCGAAGTGACGCTATGAATATAAAAAATAATGTTTCAATGCATTTTTGAATCGCTAATTTTATGAATAATACACTTAAGAAGGCAACAACTGGAAGAGATGAGAAAACAGCGGATTTTGACTTTCCCAGGGTGGTTATATATCTGACATCAGGTTTCTATTCAGTCACTGCCACTGTTTACTTGGAATTAAGTGCCAGTTTTTGTTCAGGGTTTTCCACATAACATTAAAGAGAAAAATCCAGCGAAAGTAGAGAAATAGCATTGTAAAACCACAATAGTACAGCAGTTCACAGGACATGGGAGAAATGCTGTTTGTAAGACTGTTTTGCCCTCTTAAAACCTGTCTCCCCCCCAGATTATTGGGTTTTTTAGATGATCATTTTTTAACAGAGGACAAACAATTCTTTAATACTTATGAGGTCCCATTTCGTCAGGGATTTGCATAAGAAATACAGCTGTTTAGAGAATCTTTTAATTTTTAAAGTCTCCAAATGTCTAGAGTTTGCAATTCTGCCTGGATGACAGGAGTCTTTTCAGGAATCAACTTGATGTCATATGTCAAACCTTCCCTTTGACAGCCAGGAGCAGCTCCTTGCAGAGCACATTTAAGTTATGTGTGGTTGAGCAGTTTTCACTCAAGGAATGGAAAAGAAGGGTGGGTTGTAAGGACTGAAAAGGCAGAGTAAGGCAGAGGAGTCATGAAACAAGTGGGAATGACCATCACCCTTTGATTCAAAGCTGCACCTCACATCTAGGGTTGACCACGTTCCGTGCAAGAGTCAGGATGATGCTTTAATTCTGTTTGCTGTTATTTCAGTTAAGAGTAAAGGCAAGCCCTAAGACAGGGTTAAATCTGGACTACATCCAAAGTGCTTTCTCCTGTTCAGAGCAAGGTAGTGCATTAGCGTGCTGCTTCAAGGATAATACTCCTGGAGACAAACATGGGCTGCTGTAATAAAATACTAAATACAAAAAAAGATAATCCATGCATTTATATTTTCCCAATCTCATTGATTGCAAATCCTTATTTTTTTTTTAAATAGCAGTATTTCCCCTCCTATAGTTGGAACCTAAGACATTGCCTCCAGCCCTTGTCAATATAAAATACTCCTTTTCCAGATTTTTGTTCTTGGAGCTGAGGACTGCAGGCACCACTTCACTTGGCTGGCTTTTGGGGGTTCAAAGACCTGCATGCAAATCCCATTGAGGCAAAAGAAGACTATGCACAAAACGGTAAAACAGCCTATAATTTTCCAGCTAATTTTAGCAACAGGATCTCTTATGTTATGGTTTTTGGCGTATATTACATTAAAAATAACAGTGAGAAGACCAGAAAGGATGATTTCAGCAGGGCTGTGCCAGAGTGGTGGGAGCAAGCAGAGGTGGAGTATGTTAAGGATCACCTGCTCTTCCCTGAGCAAGATACCAGTGGAATCAGAACAGAACTGTGGCCAGTATACATGCCAGATGAAGACACTGCTGAGGTTTAAGTGTCTTTGGAGATGGAAAATGAAAGAATTAAAATATCATCCCTTCTTTAGGCTCTGTGGGGGATCACTGCATTCACTCCGTGAGCTCTGGGGTTAGGGGTCAAAGTCACAGACTTCTAACTCTGGGTGCACAACACAGCTGCTGTCACAGCACACAGACATTCCTGGAGGTGTAAAATGGCTCTGCAGCCACTCAACCAAGTTGTTACCTGAACTAACAGGCTGCTAGATGGATTTTGTGCTTCCCTGTGCTCAGTGACTGCTGTGGTCGAAGTGTTGGGGCAGCACTTACCTTGAAAGAAAGTAAAGAAAGTAACTGGGGAATGATTTATTCACTACTTCTGGCAGTGAAAAAAAAAAACAACAAACCACTACATCAAGCAAAATGATCAGGCAACAGACAAAAGAAGTGGTTCTTCCTTACTCAGCACCATGTAAAATGGAACTCCCTGCCGTGGGATGTTGTAGAGGCCAAAATAAAGAATGGGTTAAAAGCACATCTCTGAAATAAAAGTTCACTGATGGCTGTCAAACACAAAGATGTGAACAGAGCCTCTGGCTCATGAAACTAAGCTCTTTGCTGGCAAAATCTGTGAGGCTGTACTCTGAAAAGCATCACTGCATGCCTGTCCTGCTGTTGTATTCTTCCTGAAGTGCCCACAACTCAGAGACAGTGAGCTGGAATGGGTGAGCCTTCAGTGTGGCTGAGAAGAGCCATTTGTTCCTCTCTGTGGGCAGATCCACAGTTGTAGGCTGGAATGTGCTGAACCTGGCAGTTGAGAAGCAGGAAAATTACTGCAGGTATCCAGTACAATGAAATTAATACATTAAGGAGGATTGCTCCTCACCTTGTGCAGAACCAGGGGCACATCTAAAGTCAGTGTGGCTGACCGTGTGGGAAAGCGAATGGAAAAAAGAGATGCAATCGGGTCTTCTTCTTGGTCCTGTACCACGTTCTGGAAGTGTTCAAGCCAGGTTGGACAAGGCTCTGAGTAACCTGGTCTATTGCAAGGTGTCCCTGCCCATGGCAGGGGGTTGGAATGACATGAGCTTAAAGGTCTCTTCCAACTGTTCTATGATCCTCCCTGTCCCCTAACACCTTTCATTGCACATTTTAACTTTGGGTGAAAATGTTTCCTTTCAAATAAAGCCTGTTTTCTCCTCTAAAGCCAAGATCAAACATGTGCAGGGAGTACAGTAGCTGCACTGTCTGCTATGCAGTGGAGTGATGGTTGTACTGGGAATGTTAATAAACAGTGCCCAGAGCAGAACTTCTGCATAAAAAAAGTGTGTATGTTACATCTCTCCCCCTCTCCCCTGTCTCATGCAGTATTTACACAGCTGTGCTTTGTAAAAAGTGTAGGGGGGGTTTATTATTATTTTTTGGTAATTTATTTACCTAAGATAGCCCAGCATCTGTTTTGTGGTGAGTTTCTTTCACAAAGTTTCACAGTTGCCTTGACTTGATGCAAAAGGAGGTCATGGTCCTTACTCAGTGATCTTAAAACCATTTGTTTCAACCACTTAGCCATTCTATTTGGCTAATTTGTGTTCTGCTCTGTGTTTTTGGTTTGTCCTCTGCTTGGAAATGTGCATCCTTGGGGAACTGATCTGGCTAGGTGAGTATTTTAGTTATCTGTTTTATAAAATGCAGAAGTGCACAGGAATTTGCAATAATATGCATCATTTACTGGCTCTCAATATGTACTGTATATTGGCTCTGAAGATTACTAATATTTTCCAGTTGCCTCAAAAAAGAAAAAAAAAAAGAGTTAAATGGAGTCTTTGCAGTGGGTCCTTTCCCATGACTGCCTACACAGGTGATGAAGACTTTCCTGTGTCCTGAAGAATTAATAAGCCTGAACATTTCTATACCAGCAGCATACCACAGGAGATAAAATATTGCTTCTGCTTCCCAAACACATTAGAAAAAGCAAGTCTGCTGATCTCAACTGCTAAGACAGCACATGAAAGGAATGTAGTCCATTTCCTAACCAAGATCTAATCTATAGAAGAGTTTATAGATCCAAGTCAACATCCTGAATTGGTCCCAGAAGCAAACAAGAAAACCAGTTCAACTTTTGGAATACAGGTACAATACTTTCAGTGTGTTTAATGTCATTTTGCAACTAAGCAGCCCCAAGCTGCACTATCAGATGATCTTCAAGGATATCTGGGTCAGAGGAGACCTGTCTGGAGCTCACAAAGATTCATGTTTGACAGACACTAAATCAGCAAGAAATGCACAGCCACAGTCAACCAGAGGAGCTTCTGTCCTTCGGAGCTCACTCTGGAAAGATGCAGAAAGAGTCTGTTTTTGTCCCAGTACCAAGGAAGGCTATAGTTTTCACTTGGTGTCAAAAGTGAAGCCCAAACTACAACACTGTCTTTGCTTTGTGTGTCCATGTTGGAGACTGCTGTGGACAGAGGCTGAGGACTCCCCCATCCCTGGAAGTGTTCAAGGCCAGGTTAGACGAGACTGGGAGAAACCTGGTCTAGTGGAATATATCCCTGCCCGTAACAGGGGGTTGGAACTGGATGTTTGAGATCCCTTAGAATCCAAACCACTCTGAGATTCTATGACTCTACGTCCAGCAGAATGGGTAGCAGAACACAGCTCTGCCAGCAAAATGTCTGAAGAACTTTTAAGTCCATGGATGAGCAATACAGCACTCCCATTCCAGGAATCCTGTTGTCATCAGGAAGCATTGTTCCAGCCTTTGTCAGAAAATAGTTTTCCATGCATTAAATGTTTCCTATCAATCTGAAAAATTATGCAGGTGATGCTAATTGTGTGTGAAGACAGAAATAGTTCAGGTGATCTTACGTTGTGACACAGGAGATCTGCTTTTAACTCAGTCAGAGAAAACTGTGTATGGGTGATGCTAGGACCAGGCCAGTCAAAAACAACTTTAATTTGATAACTAAAGTAAAATTCTTTCTGTGTTTTTAACTCAGAACTCCTACAGCTCCATAGTCATTTCTAAATGATGCATTTCCTGACATCTGGAACTGGATGTTAGAAGCAAAGCCACAACACTGACTGACCGACCGACTTCTCCGGGACCATACTGAAGGGATGTTTTCCTCAGGGGATTACAGCAAAGCTGAGGCATGTGCTCTAACACTTGCATGGGATTACTAATTTTATTAAAAATGGAAAGTACAGTTTAGACTGAATTTCAGGGCCACGCTTGTTGTGTTGTCCAGCGTCTGGAAAAAAAAAAAAGCCTTGGAGGGATGTGAAAACATCTAGAACTTTTCAGTCTGAACTTTTTCAGTCAATAGTTCTTACCCCACCTCTAACTTCCTTCCATGACTTTGAAGCAGCAATGCCAGCAGCATGGCATGTTGTCACAGGTCTCACGCTACTACATGAATTGCCAAAGAAAAACTGAGCTATTGATCCAGTGGTAATTTGCTGTCAAAGTGATTCTGTCTGTTATGGCAAATCAGCAGTGTTAATCATTTGTCTTGACGAATGCCATGGCAAAAGACTGACAATGCTTAAAGCACCACTATGTACCTGCTGCATTTTTCCTGGCTCCATTAAACTCTTGGTCTTCGCTGGCCTTGACCAATTAGAGTTTAAGATATCCATTAAGGTGCAGTTCTGGAAAAGTTCTGTTTAAAATAAACAACAACTTATATTGGTGAGTAACTCATCAGCTATGCAGCAGCCTGATTCTGATTGCCTGGCAGAGAAACACACACATTTTGTGCAGTATCTGATAAAAGATCTATAATGTGCTAACACAAACCTATCATGTAGCACCTGTGACTAACAGATTGTGATATCAAAGTCTTGATGCCTAAGTGCTCCTGTAAATGCATTAAACTTTTAGCGGCAGGAACTGTAGACTGCCAGTGACAAGGAGCTGATATGGTATTTCAGTAAAAGTTGATAAGTGTTATTGCTCTTAGAAGAAAAGAAAAATCTTATGTTCTTGAAAACCACTGGGCAGCTTGTGTTTTGATGGGATACTGTAATCCAGAGAGCAGGGATATGGGAACACATGGACTCCATGAAAAAAGACATTTCAGAAAAGCTCTGTATTCTACAGCTGCTGGAGTTCCTTGAAGTATGTTCCCATCACACATTTCACTTCAAGCATCTACCTATTCACTTGAAGCCAGATTTTTAGGCAGTTGCATGCACATGGGCCCATGTTTAACTCCATGTACCAGTAATGGAAGCATGAAGTTCCTCCTGAACATGAGGAAGAACTTCTGTATTGTGCAGTGACTGAGCACTGGAACAGATTGCCTAGAGAGGTTGAAAAATCTCCCTCACTGGAGATATTCAAGACTGGACACAATCCTTTACCATGTGCTCTGGGACGACCCTGCTTGAGCAGGGAGATTGGACCAGATGACCCCACTGTGGTCCATTTCAACCTAACCCATTCTGTGTGAAACGTTCCCACTGTCTTAAGATATTAAGTTCAATGGAGGAAAAAAATAGCCCTGGTGCCTGCTGGTAGATGTGCTGAGGTGTGTAATGAAGCTGCTGCACAAGGCAGGTATGATTGGAATGGCTCTGGGAGTGTGCTGCCTGACTTTACACACTGAGAATTGGAGGGCAAGGCAATGTCACATCTGGGAAATACTGAGTAAGTATCATTGGCAGGGATCCTGAGTGTAGACCTCCTCGGGTCTAAGGAAAAGTGATGTTTCCTAGGTTTTGTCTTTCTTCAATAGGTCTATGAGTATCCAAATAGTTTAGTACAAGGAAATTAATAGAGATCATGAAATTCCTGTGTCTAGTAACAATCCAGAGAAAACTGCCCACTATAGCAAGTCACTGCAAAGTAGTGCCAGAGAATTATTTGATACTGAATACTGCAGGTCTGAAGCTGAATGTTTTCCCAGTAAAAGGGGATTATTTTTCTATTCCTTATTTTGTATAATACATGGTTCTCATGTTTTTCATCATATTTTCTGCAGTCAGTTCCTTGAATCATTGGCAGTAATGTAGCACGATCATTGGAAACTTCTCTGGGCTCTGAGTTAGTGCACGGCATCAAGTCCTTTGATGAGTCCATAGACCTTTTGCCTGAAGACAGATCAGACACACTGCATCAGTGATGCTGGGACACACTACACATATTTTATCTTCTAGGCAGTGCCAGGCAACAACTGTGTTTAGGGCATAAAGAATGCATAAAGAACACAATCTAGGATCTCCCTTATACCACTTTCTCTTGAATTTCCAAGATATAATTCCAAACAGACTTCGAAAACAAACTCTTGTGGTCATCTGAGCTCTGCCTGAATGAGTCTTTCTAATGCATACGGCATAAATAAAAAGTTTTTTAGTACATATGAAGAAGTTTTCTTGCATGCTGAGAAGAAAGCCCCTGCCAGATTTAAGAAAAGCATTACTGAAACAAGAGTTTGGACTGGTTGCCTGCATGTGGTTGTTCCACAACCAGCAGTGGGGAGAGGCACGGCACCATTAAGTTAGGGGTCACTGCCACTGCAAGAGAAATACTCCAAAATAAGATCTCAGCTCCTTGGTTGCATAGAAATTCCTCAGAACCTGTTTTCAGACAGACCCATAGATGCTGGCATGAGAACAAGCAGCAGTAGCCCAAGTGGTTTAACGAGCAATCATGAGGCTGACTTTAATAGCATCGTTACTACTGAAGACGTGTCCAGCAGCCTAACGGGAAGCTCTCGAGCTTACTGCAGGTTCCTATAAAATTATCAGTGTCATAAGCCTCTGGAACTGTGATTTTCTCTTTCAGACATTCATTGCAAGTGGTATTACTGATTCCTTAATGTTTTTGCACTGAAAGTCTCATTTGGTTCCTAGAGTTTCCAAGGTGAAGACACATAAAAGCCCAGCAGAGCATGATGGGAGGAGAACAGCCAGGATGGAGTTGAGGCAAGGGGAGGTGGATGACCAGGACATGAACAGCCCCATCAGTCTTTCAGTGGAAGAAGGACTACAGAGTTTCAGCCATTTTGCAAACCAAGCTGGTCAAGACCACAATCAAAGCAGAGCTAATTGTCCCTTCAGGTATCTCAAAGAGGTTCAAGGAGTACAAACATGTACCTTTCCTGAGATTACTGTCCTCTAGGGACTAAACTACCTTGTGGAAACCAAAAGTAGAAGACTTAAGAATACAACTAGAAGATCTAAGTAAAGAAACAAGTAGAAGATCTAAGTAAAGAAACCAACAGGATACTCTGAATTTGCATCTTAAACTTTTTTCCATGCCATGCTGTAGAAACACAATGGGAGCAGAATTGGCAAACACCATCCATATGCTTCACAAAATGACTGACGGAGCACAATGTGAACATTACTTCTGGACTGGATCAAGAGAACGCATTAAAAAAATGCATAAGTGGAATACAGATATACATTAACTCAATCTTCTCTTATTATGGAATTAAAAATTGTATACCTGTAATTATGGCTTACCTCCATTCCAAGCAGAGCTGCCACAGAACTGTACACAGGCCAGCTTTGTGCAGGAGTTCAAAGCCAGTGTGATGTTGCCTTATTTTCTTGCTAACATCATCTTTATCCTCTCTTGCCCTTCTTCTCAGTTAATAAGAGTTATGTACTGAAAGTGCTGAGATAAAGTAATGGTAAGGAGGATACTACAAAAGGTATTTGAAAAGCAGAAGTAATTTACTACATGTCTGCTTTGTTTTACTTCCTAAGCCTTCCTATTGTGAAAGGAAATTCATCTTTTCTGGCAGACTCCAGCCTTTTTAGGCCGGAGAGCTCCCCAGGAGCTTTCGAATGCAGGTAAATGGATGTGAGACTCAAGGAGTACAGTACAAGCAACATGGGATTAATGTTGAGTTTTGCTTTGGCTGTCACATCTGACTTATAAGGAGAGTGCTGCATCCTTGGTTGCAAGAAGTATCTGGATGTAAAAACACAAGGCTGAGTCTTTGCTCATTGCTGTAAGACTGAAATGCCACAAATGGAAAGGTAGTGTTGCTAGTGGGTGAAGTACACAGGATCTACAACCAGGTGGGTGAGGCATGTGGGATCTACGCCCAGCAAAGTTTCCACATAAGACAGACGTCCGGGTGCTCCAAGCAGAGTATGTGAAAGCTCAGAGGAAGGGCTGTGGATGGACAATAGGTGCAGCCTGTATCCTGCACACAGCAGGGACCCAAGAGTAGGCACAGGGGAAGCATCCACTGCCTAATCTAAATAGCACACAGAGTGGTTTTGTCCTCTTCTGTTCTCCTGCCAGTTTGCACATATGTTCTGAGTATACAGCCTGCCCTCCAAAGACCACTTACAGGGGCAATCACAGGGAAGCAAAGCAGGGAGAAAGTATCCAAAAAGGGAATTTGTTCAAGAGAAAAAAATGGAGACAGATGTAGAGCGACTAGTCACGGCTGGCGGTAAATAACCCTCTGCCTGGAGTGCTCTAAGAGGAGTTTACATATTCCATTTCATATTTCCTTTCTAGGAAGTCAAATCTTTGTTTTCCTGGCATTTGTTCTTTTTCCCTTCTGTATACTCTGTAACTGTTTTCTCATTTTTCCTTTCTCTTCTATGTTTTGCTGTCTTTCAAGTGCATTTCTCCTATTTCCCCCTAATTTTCCTGCACTGTCACAGGCAACATCCTTTGCTACCACCTTCTCACAGTCTCTGTGCCATGAGCACACGGATGCTTCACACCTGCTCCTATGTCTGAATCTCCCCTCTTTCTCATGTGCACACCTCAAAATTAAGCAAATGCAACACACAGAGACAGAATATTCATCCTCTCGCTCCCATAAACCTGTCAAGGCATATAGGCCAAGAAGCTATCTCTGCATAAATCTAAATCTCTTGTGAGGAAGCAATCTACTCAGAGGCAATAAAGCCAAAGGATATATTATTATCTTTGGTGTGGATCCTACTGGGCTGGGAAGTTGGCTGCTGGCTCCTCTCTGAACTTTCCTTCCCAGCCAGAGCAGCCATCCCACAGACAAGTCTAAGCTTCCTTTTCTTGGTCTGATTTCCTCTCCTGTTGTTTGGCCAGTAACCCAAAGAACAGGGTTTAATTATGGAGTTTGGAAACCTGGCTTACACTACTCTGCCAGCACAGGTTAAAACTTCAGCCTGTCTTCTGAACCCGCTTCATTCTGCACTGCTGATACCTGTGTTATCCCATGCAGCATAAAATGAATTGCATGGAAGAAATGCCAAGTCAAACAAAAAGATGGGCTTAGTCTTCAAACTTCTACTGTGAATTTCACTGAGAAAAAAACCAAAACACTGAAGCTCAGAGATTATTCCATGTTAAAACTGTGCCACCATTTTGATTGTAGATTAAATAAATGGCAAGGCCTTTTTCTGTAAATAAAGACATCAGAAAGGATAGATCTGAAACAGGTCCAGACTCCAAAGCTCCCTCTCAGAGAGGAACGTCGCGGCAAGTCACTGGGTAATAGGGAATGTTAACATCACTTGTACAGCTTTTAGAGGACCAATTTATTTTCTAGGCAGATGCCCCACTGAAGACTCATAAAACATTTTACACTTCTGGAGATGAAATACTCATGTGAAACACAAAGGGTCACACGTTAGTATCAGACCCAGGTGTGATGTCTGTGCACAGACCACAGCAGGATGTGTCCCTTGGGGGAGCACCTCATGCCAGTGACACACCATCGCTGCCCTGGCATGGAAGGACACTTCAGTACTGTTTTGTCCTTCACCACTGATGAGCTGTGGCTCTTCAGGTAATCTCTCTGTCAGCCGTGCTCTTGCAGTGACCCTGTTTTACAGAGAAGCTGAGGCAATGAATTCAGAGGACAGGCTGCTGGAAAGCCATGGCAGAAGCACTGGTGGGGGGGCTATGTGGATATAGCACAAGGGTGGCTTGGAAGTGCATCCCACATGGGCAGGATAAAGCTCTTTTTCTTCATAGCTGTGACAGTGATAGATGGCTTGGTGAATCTGAGCTATATCGAGTTGGTACCTGGCTAGAGTCCCTGATGCTGCAAGGTGATTGTCTGCCATTTTACAGGCAAGACTAAGCAGAATCTGGGATTTTTCTATAATAAGTGAGGAAGGTCATCAGGAAGGAAGAACCTTCTCTGACTTGTTCTTGCCTTTCTGAGCACCTCAGGAAGTTTGACATGGGTAGCTGCGCTTCTTCACAATGGGCACCCAATGGAGCCAAGGTGGTGGAGGTGCTTCGGAGGTGTAAGGCTTTAGGCACTTCTCTTGCTTAGCTCAGCAGCTCAGTGCCACCATCTAGCCAGGACTTGGATGAGCCAGAGGTAATGACTACATGTGGGGAAAACCACCAGAGGTGACAGCAAAATTAATAGCCAACCTCTGGCTGTTGCACAAATGGAGAACATTTGTCATTAACAAAGAGTACCCCAAACTTTGGAGGGAGCTGTTCCCCCGTCTGACAATGATGTAGAAGCAGTGACCCACTCAGCTTTTAGCCATCTGTGCCTGCACAGGAGGTTGTGATCTCTCCCTTTCACTGTGCACTGAACTTTGGTGTGTGCTTTTGCCGCTCTACGAGCAGACCGGTTTAGTACAAGGTGAAGCTCTGCCTTACATCATCTGGAGCTTGGAGCTGATGGAGGAAACAGCCTCTGGTGCCTACAGAGCAGGACACCTCACTGCAAACACCAGAGCCCTGGGGACGGCAGTGGCAAGGCAGTCACGGGGAGCCTGGCACTTGTCTGCCTGCAGGTCCACCCTCTCCTCCTGCCAAAGTGCCACATCTGCAGTCAATAAGGGCCCACAAGCTGGCTCCTCCTCATTAGAGCAGAGAGGGCAGCTGGCAGGGGATCCTCCAAGGGCTCCCAGGCACAGGAATCAGTCCCCTCCCAGTCTGGAATAGCCCAAATTTGGTGACTTTCTGGGCATGCTGTAAAGGACAGCTGTTTGACAGGGTCTCCAGAGAAAGCTGTGGGTATGTTTCCTACATGATGAAGGATATAGGTGGCTGGCCAAGTGCCCACAGAACTGATTTTAATGCTGTTCAGGTCGAATTTACTTTTCTGTGCTGTATAGTTCATTATACACAGTGCCCTGAACAAGCATGTGTTGTTTCCAAACAAACCAAACCCAAACTATTTTAAATCCAAACAAACAAGAAAGACAAAAAATACCTATTGTGAAAGATCTTTTGTATTTATAGAGGACCTTCTCAAACCCTGGGAGGCTGGAGATGAAGGCACTGCTTGCCTTCCTCTAACAAATAGGACTTCTGATATTTTTATTGGCAATAAATACTTGATTATTTAGCTGTAAGCAACACTGAGGCATTAACTTCACCTATGCATGTAGCACTGACCCAGAAAAATATTTCCAATAGTATTAAGCACCCAGATGATCTCAGGATAAGTGATCAATGGACAGTTAAGTATGTAACATAACAACCCAAAAAATGATCAACAAGAAAGATCACACACAAAAATTAACTGAGAAGAGAGACCGAAGAGCTGCTTCCTCAACCATCTGAAGTGTAGCACCCAGTGCTATCTATTTTGATATGAACCTCCAATCACACTTCACAGCATTACAGATTAATAAAACAACTCCTTCTGTAAGTCTCTTAAAAGTCATTACTAAGTGAGCTCAAGTGTTGTATAATGCTTGAAAAGTCCTTCTACCTTATATAAGTTTTGGGATATTTATTTAAGCAGCATAACTGATGGGGCACAGCCCAGACAGGTACTGCTTTTTGCTAGAAAAAGCTATCCCACAACAGAATCTGGACATTTTGACAGGAAAAAAGACCGCCTATCTTTCGCTGCATTATTTAAATACTTCAGATATTTGGCCAAAACACAGAAGTGACACACTACAGAAACATTCACAGCTGCAGGAGCAATAAAACCACTACCATATTTTCATTAGACTGACTGTTTCCCAGAAGTTACAAGATGTCTAGAACTGATCACCTGTCTACACAGAATTCTGATAACAAAACAGAGCAAGTGAAGATGAAGATCTCGGGCTCTGGAGAGCCGTGGCTTACCTGGCTCCACTTCATGCCATCCGCTTGACTGGCTGCCGCTGCCTGGAGACCGCCCTTGGCTAGTATAGAACGGCTCCTCACCAGGACTGTCCATCTCATCCTCCACAGACTTGAGACGTTTTGTAGAGCTGAGAAAGCAAAACCACAGAATAAAGGCTATATCTGTATGGAAAAGGAACCGTGGTACGTCTATTGGAACATACCTTGCTAGCCCTGCTTGAGACTAACTTGGTTATGGAAGCTATAATGGATTTAAGGCCCTGGGAAGGGGAAGGTGTGAATCCTGAAGAGACATCCTGTCCACCCAACCCTTTCAGCATCCACTTTTTGTTTCTGATTTGCTTCCTATCCAATGACTAAGCTCCACTGAGATACAAAATAACCTTTCAGTGTCCAGACTGACCCCCTAAACATGTGCTAGTTTAACCAGAAGATAGTTTGACATTTAAGTTTTTACAGCTCCAAAAGTAGGATATTTTCAAAGTACACAGAGGTCAATGAAGAGGCAATAATTTAATTTGCATTGTGTGTTTTTTGTAACTGGAATGAATATGTGGTGACACATGAGACTTATTTTAACCGCCAGATTTTTTCACAGCTTATTCTGAAAGCAAACTGTTTATCAGTCCAAACTTCTATTTTCAACCTTTTAAATTAATCCACATTTCACATAAGAAGAAACGCAGACAAGTGAATGATGGAAGAATCCATTTTTGGTTCAAATGTTCATGTTATCCTACAAGAATAAGCATTTGACTCTGCAGCTGAGTGCCAGCAAGCACAGAAAGCCTCCAATAGGTATCTCTGGCCAGTGTCAGCATTAAAAGATCCCCTGTGCTATATCACACCTCCCTTGCCAAAGGCTCAGGACACAGAAGAGCCCTTTCAGTGGTCTCTGGTGGCCATTGGCTCCGGCAGTTCTGCAGGGAGAGGATCCTGGAGCCAGAGACACTCAGCTTGGCTCTGTTTTCTATAATGAGTTGTACAGACTGCATGGGGACATTACTGAGAATTTCTCTTCTAAGTACTTTTCCAAGGCTGGATCAGTTCACTTTTTTTCCCCAAATCTGTATTCTATTAAGACTTAAGGCATTCAAGAACAGGCTCCTCTATGTAGGGGGAACATATTTAACAGACATAAAATCTTCCACTGCAATTCCTATTGGTTTAGAACTTGCAGCCTCCCCACCTGAAGCTCTGCACAGGTAGGAGCTGGCGGGTTTGCAAAATCAGTTGGTGAGAAACAGGAAGAATAAGTCTTATGGTATGTGTGGAATGCAGGTTTGGCCATTCCTTAATTTAGAGAACTGTTATGTGTCAATAGGGGAAATTGTGTGCATACAATATAATTACTGCCTGATAATTCTGCTGAGTCTGTGTATTTAAAGAATTTTTTTTTCTGACTGGGAACAGCCTAATGAGAGGAAAACAAACATATTACCAAGTTATTAACTACCCATGCTGTTTATAATTAGCTCCTTATCAGTGGTAGCTATTTGCAGAAGAATAGAGGAGCAACAACTGAGCTCTTAAGTAACATTAATAACCTCACTTTTGCTTCTGGAATCACCAGTAAATTCTACCTGAGAATGGTGCTAATGATGAGTGCTGTAGGCTACACAGTTTACAGGCAAAAAAGGAACAGCACCAAGTTTTTAATTGATGTGTAATGGGAATTGTAGTCACCAAGCTTCATAACATGCACACTAAGTGTAAGAAGTAGAATGTTCTTCCAACCAGTGTAAACTGTAAGAAGTTATTGCTAAGAGCCTCTCGTTAAAGATTATTATTTTTTAAATAAAAACAACAGCTATATTCAAACTATTGAGATTTTTTACATGTGTACTTGCTTACTGCAAAGCTGGTTGCACTGTAGGCTGAGATAAAAATGTAGAAGAACACTGGGCTGGAGTTAGACTTTCTTATCATGTCTTTGAAATAAGTGAGCTATTTTGGCTGTGGGGAAAAAAAAAATCAATCTAGTTCCTTAATAGTGCTCAAGACTACTCGAGTGACTGGGCTTGTTTATAAATCTAATCTCATGGATGATTAAAGGGAAAGGTAAAAAATAAAAAACATCCTTGTTTGATAGTTGGCATCTAACCCAAAATCAAAATCAGCCTGGGTAGTCATCTGCATTAACAATTCAGTTTTCCAAAGGCTGAGTCACAAATTTCTAAATGCTTTATGAAAACTAGAAAGCTTTATAGGCCAAGGTCCTAAAACGATGTTAGTCTCACGGGTAACACTTTTTGCAATAAAGAATACATGTAAGTCTATCTTAAGACTTTCCTCACATCTCAATATTCTCCAAGTTCTCTTCTGCCACAACTGAAACTCAACAGTTCCAGTGAAACTTCTCCTGATACACACAGATACAAACCAGAAGTTACACAAGCCAATGCAGCAGTTTTTCTTTGAGATTTCTACATGTAAAAAGAACTTTACAGCAATGCAGGTGAACACTCGACTCTGTGAATCTGAAACAGCTCCACATCGTGAGGCCCCCAAACAGCTTGTCAAAGAATTTAATGGTTACTTTCCCAGATGAGTAATGATGCTGGCCTGGGTTTCCAAGGAACCTGGTAGTAGGCAGAGATTAAATTACCTGGTAGAGGATGTGCTAGGTAAAGACCTCCTCATTGCTCCTGGGCTCATGCTGTAGTATGAAGAACTTTCCAAATCTGAGAGGGAGAAATTAGGGCCTGTTCCTGCAGCTATCGGTGCTGGGGAAACAAAAGAGATTGCAGTCAGTAAGTCACGTGAATATGGTATGAATTGCACTTCAAAATCACTTTCTTCTTCCTCATGAGAGTGTTTAGTTTCATGATAAGAACAGGTGGGACATGGAAATAAGGAAATGCTAATGGTAACTGCTGTTGCAATCGAGTAGATGGAAATTTTATCAAGAATACAATGTTCCATGACATACACTCTTCTTTGCATACCTCCAAAGCTACTTCTTTTTAATAAAAAAATTAAACAATTATGGCACTACTTTCTTTAAGCACTGCTTTTCTATTAATATCAATCTAACATTTAATGAAACTCGTTGCTTTTAGGACAACACCGAATCTGTTGGAACGGTTACAGACAGGCTGCATCATCCCTGTTGTGGGCTTGGCAGGATCTATAAGCAGCATAGGCAGGGAAATACACACCTCAAGACCTTTGGGGTATACGTGATGTACATCCACAAGCACAGAAGTTTCAAAATCAAATTAGAAACCTGAGTTCTTTTGTGCCCGAGAGCATCTGATTTTTCCTCTGGTCTCTTCTCCAGTTAAATCAGAACTAGAGACATATGACTCCCCAAAAGTTTTATCCAGCAGAGAGCTTCCAGTGTTCAACTCTCATCACCTTATCCTTCACTGAAGTTTTATTGTAAGGGATATGAATACCTGCAATTTCTCTGTCCTAGAGCTTTGACTTTACATTAAACACAATGAATTCCTGCACACCCTGAAGTTTTCGGGCACAAGCCATGTGCAGTATTCTTGTGTGAACAGACAAGGAACAGAGCAGCTTAATGTTAAAGTCAACAGAGAATGGATTTCATGCAGAAATGCCACTATACAGCAAATGGTACCATGTCCGCTGTTGCTGTTCCAGTGCGATTTACAGGACAATACATCTTTGGAAGCTGACAATTACAGATCATGATTTTCTCTAATATTTCAGAGCCATCTGAAAAAGGATGTCCTGCACAATAAAATGAACAAGCTTGGCCTGGGCTGTATTGTCTGGGAGCCCTGATTCACAGCCACAAAGGCAAAGCAGTCTCAGTGCCACACAAGGATGCTGAGCCAAGTTTAATCTTTGGTCTGAGAATCTGGCCCATTTTCAAACATGAAAAAATCTTTCAGTCTGATGGGGCAGGAGTGAGGAAATGAAGACAGGATAGCTCCTATCACCCAGCTAACATGTCTGGGCTGGGAGTGCTGCCATTGACTGTAGCAGGGCCAGTTTTTCACCCCAAGTCTTAAGGAGCTCACAATGTCAAATTTGACAGAGGAATAATGTAGCTTTGCAGCTGCCTCATCATCCCCACAAGACAATTAGTTGTTGTTTGGCAAGAATCTTTTAAGAACGTCATTGAGACAGAAAGGGAACAGCTTGGATAGCCACGGACTTTTAAAAGCATAGGGATGGAAAATACACAACACCATTAAAACTTGAGAAAATCTGGAATGATCATCAAAAGGAATTAAGTTGGGAAGTAATTTATGATGAGAACACTCAAATCCTTTGATATCTTCTCTTAACTATCATATGCTTTCTCCACACTGGGTATATGAGAGGGTGTGTTAACACAAAGAAAAATTAAGCACAGTAAAATTAACTCATTTTATCAATTTGTGCTTTCTGCAACAGTTTCCTGACAGCAGCTACAAGAGACTATAAAACTGATGAATTTTCATGAAAAAAGAAACCAGTGTAAGTAATTTGTGTAAAAGGTAACAGGGACATGGACTGCTATAATTCAGACACCCTGCAGATAGCAGGCTGCTGCAGTGTGTGCAGTTATGGGTTAGAAAAATGACCACACTGCAGTCAGTCTGACTTGAATGGAAATCAATCATAAAGGTACTCTCTGCAGCATCTACTCCACAGTTTTCAGCAACTTCTCTGCCAAACAGATCTGTGCTCTGCAAACCCTTTCCTGAGCAATTCCTCTGCACCCTCTAACTCCCAAAGCCGAACTTAGAGGTGAAGAATACTGTTTTCTAAAGAGGAATATAAAAAGCCAAGCACTAAATTAAAGCACCATTTCTTTCTGGGCATTGCTAGATTTATGAAACATTTTTATTCCAAATAGATATGAAAGAAAAACTGGTATGTGGGTAATGCTTTTCTTCTTTCTCTCTCCACCTGTGTTTATTGCCCTCTCTCCAAATCCTGGGTATTTCTTGGGTTGGCCCTATAGGAAAATGGAATGTGTGTCCAGAGCAGGGGTGGAGTAGGAACATTGTATTGTTAATGCTGTGTAAACTCAGTGCAAAGTAGAAAGGGTTGACGACACAGGGGTAGCAAACATGAAGGATGCTTTGTTGGTCACTGGCCAAAACACCTTGCCGCACTCAAGAGCCAGTTTGCAACCAGAGGATTAAAAAACAAAACTCACCTCTAATATACACCAGCAGATGTTAAAGTACCTGACATGGCCGTGGAGGCCAGGACCGGAACCCCTTAGCAGTCCTTGCACAGGAGCCACCACCCTGCCACCACCAGCTCAAGGTCTCTGGCCACAGAAGTGCCATGGTAAAGGTTGCACAGGACTGAGCTGTTCCAAAATCCCTTCTCCTGCCTTACTGTCAGGGACAGACTCGGTGCCTGTCTTCCACCAAAGGCTATTTGTACCTTTGCTCACAGTTCTCCTATATACTATCATAAATCACAGCCATGTGCTGATGTGCAGAGCTACCCTGACATGTAGAGCCCACCCTGAGACTGTCAGGAAGGGGTTAATGATTTTCATCTGCATGGCAGAAGGTCGGGCTGAGTCTTTGACTCTTCTTCCCAGATGGAATTTGGTTGCAACTCCCTGCCTGCACTACTCATCCCTGTGTTTTGCAGTGCAATGTGCCACAAGAGTGGGCATGGAGCAGCCAGCCCACCCAGGAGGCACCCGAGCTTGCTCCAAATGGCTTTTCATACTGCCTTTGGGACTGCCTACCTCTCACAGGTCAGAAAGCTGATGAGAAGGGGCCACTTGCATTTATTTGCAAGATTTCTAGGAAGAAATTCTTCCCTATGAGGGTGGTGAGGCCCTGGCACTGGTGGTGCAGAGAAGCTGTGGCTGTCCCATCCCTGGAAGTTCCAAGGCCAGGCTGGACAGGGCTTGGAGCAACTTGGGATAGTGGAAGGTGTCCCTGCCCATGGCAGGGTGTTGGAGCTAGACGAGCTGTAAGGTCCTTTCCAACTCAAACCATTCTAAGATTCTGTGATTCTCAGTAAAGGCAGCAGCTCTGGAGCGTAAGCAAAGGGATCAAAGTGGTGCAAATTGTGTCAAAACTCTGTTGAAATAAAACCTTCTTATTGTAGCATCTGACAATCCACCACACAACCTCCCTATCCCTGTCCCTGTGTCCCAGGAACACGCTCTGGCCCCACACAAAGCAGCAGCATGATTGGGAGCTGCGCTCCACCACAACAGGCTTTTCCATGCTGCAGCCTGAACAAACTCCAGGCAGCAACATTAAAAACACACCATTTCCCCCTGTAAGAAATGTAAAGTGACCTTCTGACAGATCAGGAACATCTCCCAAACAGGAAAAGTTGTCAGAAACTGCAGTTGTGAGTCAAAACAAAATTCTCCACCTCCATACTGGCATCAAGTTACCACCTGACCCAGAGCTCTGAGCTGCAGGTGAGTGAGGGGAAAGGATCCCTCTTCCCCCAGCACCCAGCCCACAGCTCCCATTTCAGCTGCTGGCATCACAAAAAATTGCCTGTGCAGATGAGACACGCTCGAAGGGGCAGGAGCAGGTAGTTTGCACAAAAGGAGGAGGGGGAGGAAGGTGGGTACCTCTGCCTGCACACTGTGCTACTCCCGGGATGCAGGACAGCATCTCCCTGTTGCCAGCCTGCTCCCTGCACTGCCAGTGTGCCAGATAAGTTCCTCACCCCAAATGTCAAGAAAAATAAGAGAGAAATTAAGAAAAAGCCCTCTGACTTAACCCAATTTGAACATTTATTTTGAAAAATTTATTGAATTACAGAACAGGAAACCCACTAAATAAAACCAACCAAGTTGGCATTTGTCTCCCTTGGAATATGGCACTTTCTTTTAGCCACCTTAATATTTAGTTTCTCTTTTTTTTCCATTCTTATGTATTTATTTTTACAGAAGGGCTGGGATGTGACTAGGATCATTACATGTGTAACACTGCAGTGAAGTGATAATGTGTTTAAGGTTAAATGGGAGAAACATGACATTTGACTAATAAACTTTTTCCTGTGTTGTGACTCCATAAACAAAGGGAAACGCACTGTGCTGCTGCTGAGAGGAAAGGGGAGCTGGGTTGCTTTTTTTTTTCCCAGGGCCTTTGTTTCCTCCACACAGTATCATTAGATTCAAAGAGGTCTTGCCGAATACAACAGATATGAAATGTGTGATGTTCATTTTAAAATTACAAGTACAGCCTGCTATTGACCGTCTAATTATGCTGAGTTCCATTTATAAACATAGCTAACCACTAAGTTTATAGAGACTTTTTGTGCTGCTTTAATAGGATATTGATCGAGAGCAAGGTTTGAGTGGACTGCCATTGAATTGTGTAATGGCATACAAAAGGCAAGGTCACGGCAACTGTTCACTCTATGCCTGCAGTCTATTTTTTATTATAATCTTTTTTTCTCCCTCCCATACCCAAGCCCACACAGTGAGTTTTGGATGGCAGTGCTTTGCTAAGGAATATAGAGTATCTTTTTAAATGTTAATTTTCATGCTGCTGACTTTAACTGCCTTCACTAGCGTAATGCTTAGTATAGCAGAAAACATACAGGCTGCTGTTCAGAGAGAGCTGGTTTATCACACCCAGCTCTCCCACATGTGCTCTGCGAGGAGGAGGAGGAGGAGAACCTCTCCTCCTCTCCTGGGCTACAGGGAAGGCATCCACCTGCCTGGCCCAGACCCACAATAAGAGCCAGGCACCTCACATCTTGCCCCAGGCACCCAGGACATGCTGGGGTTCACAGGACTTTCCCTGCAGTTTGTTTCAGCTGCTGCTGGATGAGTGGCATGAGGAAGATGTGCTACCTCTGTCACACCCACACTCTGTGGCCTGGAGCACTGGCAGTCACTCTCATTCCCAGCTCTTGCCCTCACCGCAAGGACAGCTTCAGCCCCTTTCTCCAACCTGACAGCTGTCATGAACCAAGCCTGGCATTGCTGTGGCAAGATCCTGAGCTTTCCACAATGTCTTGGCCACAGAAGCACCTCTTACCTGTGGAATTAGTGTAAGTATTTCAGGGATAATTAGCTGGACTATTTCTGTGTTTACACAGGAGTGTAAGCAATTGCAGGTACATTTATGTGCTTGTGGTGCCACTGGCTCGTTAGAAGGATTAAAAGTCACCCCACTTGCTCCTCACTGCACACAGTCAACACGTTAAACCTCAACGCGTGGCATTTTCAGTCCAGGGTGCAGTCAGAATTCCCTTGTTTATCAGCACGAAGAATGATGTCATTTTGACAAATAACACACCACCAAACAAATATGTTTGATTTGGCTCTAGCGAATGTTCATAAATCCTAAATCTTTCTTCACATCCTGGGCAGTGCAGTTTATCTGGCTGCTTGAAGGACCTCCAAGGGAGGAGATCTTCCCAGCAGCTCTCTCTGTACAAGAGCATGTGGTGCGGACTGAAAGCCAAGAGGGGAATGTGTTCCCCATGTCTTTCTCCCTGCTCTAGCCTGCCACGACCTCCCAGCTCCTGCCAAGAGAAGGGGACTGTACACTTGGCACCACAGCCACCCCTCTGCTAGCGCTTTCTGCAGAGGGTCTTTTCCAGTGCCCTGCAGATAGCTGCCCACAGCCAGTGGAATATTTTCCTAACAAGGGGAGAAAAGGAGAAGGTTTCACTTGGCCAACAGCTGGCTGTCAGTTCCCAGACCCGTACATCTCCAACGCTTCTGCCTCTGAGCCTTTTGTTGCCAGTACAGACCTCTCCAGTGAGGGAAGAATGAAGTCTCTGTTATCTAGAGGGGTGTCCTCAGTATCTCGGGTGACAGACAACACTTAGAGCCGCGCTCACACCCTCTGCCTGCTAATAATGCAGGAGAGCTGACAGCATGATCTGCAACACCCACATCAGATGGGCTGGAGTGGAGTCTTTGTTTTTCAGATGCACATCTATTTTCTCTGTTTTACTGGGCTCTGCAAGGCTCAGCAGCTGGGCAGCATTTTGAAAGAAAATCTGCATCTATAGGACTGAAGAAAGCAAGTTTCTGTTACCAACACAGTCTAGACTTGTTCAATAGTGCACAGAAAGTGTGATGATCAGCACTGATAGGTAAGACAGATAACAGTAACAGCTGACCTTTCGCTTGATTAATTCATTCCCCAAATTTGCATGACGGAGACAACTGCCTCTTACTTGAGACTCCCTGTCATGTGGACCTCTGCAAACTTTACTAAATAAATCTGGCACATAATTTCTATGAACAATATTTTGTAAGATTAATTTTACATAACAGTAGCCACAGGCCAGTTAAAACTGGGTGGAAATTATTTTATTAATAATATCTTAAGCATTATATTTTCAAAAGAAAGCTGGAAAGAAAAATGACAGTGGGCATATACGAAGATGACCTCTTTGGAAAGAAGATTGGTCTCAAATCAGGACACAGGAAGACGTAGACAACCCAGCAAGGGTTATATTAACTTTAAAAGACCTTGCCTGCCAATTTAGGCAAATATGTTGCTCTGTTATGTTAAATAATTCTTTGAATATGAGCATGTGAATTCATACTGAGTTTGCTGGGAATTTGCTGCTAGACTTGACACTAAACATATCCTACTGGGTAGCCAGGGCATGTCAGGCTGTGGGCTTCTCAGACCTCATAAAGTAAACAAGGTTACGGCTGGTCAGTACATGTCTGGGGCATCTCCAAGGAAAATCCAGGGTGCTATCAAAAGCAGTGTAGCTAAATCAGTTGCTGGCACTCTTCCCTCTGAGTCAGTTTTGAAGTGATATCCCAATATGCTTTGGGGACACTATTTTTGGTAGAGGTGCTGGCTTGTAGACAGGATATAAAACTGAGGTCTTGACCTCCCAGGATTATTAAAGAGCCCATGAAAAACAGTGCAAACCCCTGTGTCTGGAACAGATAAAAGCTGAATATCTTTATTTTCCCCCACTAACACCTTTTTTCTTATTTATGATAAAGTTTGTATTCTTTCTGCATGCAGGTGCTCCATCCTTGAAGGTGGTACACTTCAACTGCAAGCAGAGGAACATTTCAGACACAGTTCATAATTTGCAGAACATGCTGAGTGCTAGGATTTTTGATACCCAGTGTTTTAGTTTAGTTACAATAAAGTATCAGGGAAAATTAATAAGCATGAAACATGATGCTCATGAGGTCAATGCCAAGCTCTGGGGGAGGCTGGGACTGGTGCTGGGGCTGGCTGGGAAGGCTCCAGCCCTGAGTGGGGCACTTTCCTAGCTAGAAAAAGTGCACACATGGAGCACGACTGACAGAGTCCAGAGGCAGCTCTGCTGTTCAGGGCTCCTACAGCACAGATAAGATTGTGGTGAAGTGGGATGCCTTGCAGAGGGGGAGGGTGAATCCTTTGGGCTTCAAAAGCCTTGTGCTATCACACCGAAATAAAGTGACATAACACGGAGATGTTCAAAGCCTGGTGATAACTTGGGTCTGTCCACCCTGGCTGCAGGTACCAGCAAGTCTGTGTACTCAGTACAGTGAGTTAGATGCCAAAGCCCCTAGTTAAGCACTTCGGTAAGTGAACTGATTTGCAAATGTGCTGAGCACTCAGCAGCTCCTCTTGACTTCTAAGTCCTCTTAACTTTGTCCTTCTCTCAAAATTCCCACCAGTTGTCAGGGAAGAAAACTCACGAGAAATATTTTCTTTGAGCTTTTTCTCTCGCTGCCTCTCTCCAGAGCATATAACTCTGGCATTCATGTATCTCCCACTTGCCATGCTTTCCTTGTAGCATCTTATTTTTAATATAAAGCCAATGTGTTAGCCAGTGTAAGCCTTTCCAAAAGAGGAAATAAAACAGGAAAATCCTTATACAAACTCTGTGTTCTGATTCAAACCCACAGATTCTCTGCTAGGTTTGTGCCAGTCAGATTCCAGTCCCAGAAGGACTTAAACTACATGCTCAGAGACAGTACACAAACAAATATTTCTGTCATCAAGGAGAACCATTTTGATCACTGTTGATGCTGAAGAGATTGGTTGCACACCCTAAGATTTTAAGGGGCCCACAGCTGAGTGGTCCACCTGGAGCACTGGTGATTGCTGAACATCACGTTGTCCCACTCTAGTTGGACAAAAGATCATAGAATGGTCTGAGTTGGAAGAGACCTTAAAGATCATACAGTTCCAACCCCCTGCCACGAGCAGGGACACCTTCCACTAGACCAGGTTGCTCCAACCAGGCCTTGAACACTTCCAGGGATGGGGCAGCCACAGCTTCTCTGGGCAACCTGTGCCAGGGCCTCACGACCCTCACAGGGAAGAATTTCTCAGATCCCCAAAGGACCAGTACCTATAGCCCTGGCTTAGCAGTAATGCCTCTGCAAGACACTGTCCATACTCTCTCCTTGGACTATCTGGATTATGTCATAGCAAAATACAATCGATGCACCTTTGATCAATGGAACAGGGTGGTGACAGGTACTCTTAATTCACTGTTGTTAGTGAGTATTGACAAGCCTGTAATGACCATGCTGCTGTGTGTCATTCATGCTGGGGGCATTAGCATTCTTTAAAGGTCAAAAAACAAATCCTTCTAGAAGGTAGAATTCCATACAGTTAATGGAAAACGTGGGCCTGGTGAAGTCAAGATGTGTGAGATTATCAAGGCTGAAGTTGGTACAGTTGTTGGTATTATTAATGACTTCAGCAATTTGCAGGTGTACAAACCACAGAATCACAGAACATCCTGAGTTGGAAGGGACCCACATGAATCATCAAATTCCAACTCCTGAACCTGCACTGGACAACCCCAAAAATCACAACAAAGACATGTACACATGACGTGGATGAACACAGTGTGGAAAAAACAGCATAAGAAAATTTCCAGGCTTATGTGCACAGATCAGATCATTTCTAGAGGTCTGGTCAGAGTCCTTGGATCCTCCAAAGGAGCCATGGGAAGCTGATTTTTGTAGGTATTTATCTACACTCTGATATGGAGTCTGTCCATTTTCAGCTCAGTACCAGATGAGCTTCTCAATTTGCACAGGCAAGTTTGCAGAATCAATTTTTTTTTAACTTAGTTTAAAATTCTGCTATTTTGTTTTTGCCCATTAAAAGATGCGGCACATAAATGCTGTCCACTAACAAGAACAGAGGAGAATTGAGTCTCAATTTTCAAGATGCTGTTTCTGAATTGGGAAAGGGGCACAATAGGAATAAAAGAAAAAACACTGGCATTGCAGAAACCACATAAACTGGCCACAAAATGATACTTACTTTGTGAGACTCTTACTAGCTCAGTCACACTGAAAACACCTGATGTGACAAAACTGTCCTGGAAGCCCAAATGTCCTACAAAACAAACAGAGTGAGAGAACTGCGATTAGCTTTAAGCATTTAATGACACTATTCTCAAATACTTTACTTTCATTTAGACTTTAGATGTGACATCTAATTTCCCACTTAGCAGTAATTATTGTTTATGTAGGTGGGTAACTAGTCATACAGCTATGTAGGCTGCTTTGTGGTTTCTATCTAGAGGTTAGAAAAGCTAACATGACACATCAGCAGGGAGATTTTTACATGTTAAAGCATCTCAACAGGAAATCTGAAACAAAAGAGGACTATTTTAATAAACGGTTACCTTGGATGACCCCTAATGACTTCACAATTGAAATGAAAATACTGTACCTAGGAAACAGACAGGACAGCTAAGTTCCATAATCGTTTTAAACATTATTCTCTAAAGAAACATCTGATCAGGATTATCTACCCATTCATTCAAACAAAACAAGATTTAAAGATGTACTCTTCATTTTTCTAAGGTTACACTAGGGAAATCTTAAAATAGCAGATGGTTAAAAAAATTTAAATGAAGGCCTTTTGTACCAAAAAAATATTCTACCATTTCAAACTAGACTTTGAAAAGAAAAATAAACCTCTATGTAAGAAAAGTGTTAACTTTGAGCTGTGGACTGTCTGTAGGAATCAGGGCGGACACGTCCACGCTCATCTCCCTTGTGCAAGGAATGCCTCTACACTTGGTATCAAAATGTTATTGCACTTTACATAACAGTATTTTCCTTCTTCTCTGCAAACATGCCTACCACCAAATGTTCATTTAATTTTCACGGGTATGATCAGTGACAAAAGGAGCAGTGCTGGGGCTGCAGCCCAGTGCGAGCGCGAGGGGTGGGGTGCAGCGTCTCACGCAGGACAGAGCTGGACTTCAATTAGAGGGAGGTCTGCAGTTGGTCGGCCAGGCTGACCTCCTGCTTTTGAAATCAGGGTCAAAGGAGAAATCGCAGGATAAAGAGATTATTAAAAGAACTGTAAAGTCCTACTTGCCCACAGGATAAGTGCCATACCTTTTTAGGTTGCCCTACTTAGAGTCACTGATTCCAGCGCACGCACACATATATTATTGAATGTTTTGCAGGGACACCATCTGCTCCGTCATTAATTGTTTGTCAGGCTCAGTACGATTTCCCTACTTTCCATATATTCTACTGTACCCCACGCTCATCCCAGGAATACCTGTTCACCTTTCTCTAAGGACCAGAGCAATAGGACTAATGCAAGCTGCACATTTGATTCCCTGGCTTTCTTTTGAGGTTGAAAAAAAAACCCAACATATACAACATGTACCACTGACATTTCTACCTGGAGAATAGGATGCAAAAGAAATACATTTTGTGTGCAGGACTACAGAGAAGTCAGGGAATATTGTCAGGGAACATGTCAAGGAAAGGTTTGAGAGAGATCTGGAGGGAGGAAAGCCGTTCATCTCCAGCCAAAAACTCATGGAATTCTGCTCCTACACAGAAGAACTTCCCTGTTTCTGTGAGGAGCCCACGGTGCCAGATGAACGCAGTCGCTAAGCTAACAGACTCCAGACAAGTTTCTACATCAGGCATCTTTTTATACTTCAGCAATAATGATGAGTTTTCAAACTGTGTATATGTATATCTTTGGGCATCCTTGTGTATGTGTGTATACATATGTATTATGTACACAAACATATAAATATACACAAATCTGTCATGCTCCAGCTGTAGATAAATGTACTATAAAATATTGAAATTGATGCTGAAATTCAACACAAACAAATTCCTCAATCTGCAAACAAGGTTTTTATTTACATCAAGAGAATAAATTTTTCTCTACTTCAAATGAATAAATGTTCTTACAAGCTTTTATTTTTCCTTATTTTCAATTTAGAAATGGCTCTCAGAGAGCCGTGAATGCTTTTGCCTGATCTGCTTTGTATTTTCCCATAATAAAGGTGATGACTACCTCATTCTGCTTTTTAGAAACAGTTGCTGGCCATACACGTTTGTTCATCGACAATTTCCCAAGTATTTTTAATATGAAGATCTACTTTTCATATGCTGCAGCAGACTTGCCTATTGAATTAAATGATCTGTGAATTAAAAATAATTCTCTTAGGTCTTCACTGAAACCACTCATGTGCCTAAAATTAAGCATATGCTTAAGTGCCTTGCTGGATCAGGGCCAGGACGCTTACTACTCCGCAGAGTCCTTCGGAGGGAAGCCAGTCTATGCTATATAACTTCTCACACTGTGCTCATCATGGCAGTATCTGAGCAACTTCCAGAAGTGCATCCAGCAATGCCACAAACATCTGTCACGTGTTGTTTTTTCACAGTGCACCATCCTGGCTCTGCTCTGGTGTCCACTCCCACCTGCATTTCTCAGGCAGGTTCCTAGCTCACGAAGAGTGAAGGTGAAATTTAAATATGGGAGGAAAAAAACTCCAAATCACAGCCACTGTAACACATTTGGCTGATTTTTTAAATTAGTCTAGTGCCTTTGTAATTATCCAATAAAAATGTGATTGTCACACGGCTAACAGTGTTACCTTAACTTGGCAAACACAGGTAAAACCAAAAATGAAAATGTCATTTTAAATATATTCTAACTCTCAGGGTATGAGAGAAATTGAGTAAGTTATCTTGGGCCTGCTGACCTCATTATTCCTATTTTGGGTATACTTGAAATGTCTGCATAGTTCTGCAGGAACATTCCTCATGGTTGTACATGTAATAGTAATCATTAAACAACAGCATGCAATGGGTGTGATTAGATTTTCACCCTTCAATACTGCAAATAAACATTTCACAAATGAAAGGTGAATTTCACAATTCTCCAATTTGCTATTTACTTATAAACATTAGGAAATCAGGGGGTCCTCTTGCCAATTATTAATATCTTGATACCCATAAAAGCAATGCTTATAGCTATATCAGGAATTTATTTTGATGCACTGTTAGTGTGTGAATTTCCAGTTCACTAGAACCCCACGGAGGTTTAAAGATTTGCCTGGATGGCTCAGATTGCAAAATCCAGGCCTAAGACTGTCGCTTTTGCTGAGCTTTTGCAACAAGAAAATGAGAGAAACAGGACAAAGAAGCTAGAAATGTAAACGAAGAATGACTGGGAAATAGCAGGATTGACAAAATACGTGAAGAAAACTTTAACAGGGGTCAAAATGCAAAGATATATCAATTTGGCCATTCCACTTAATTCTGAATGAGAAAAAAATGGTAAAGTCAAGCAATTACATATGCAGATGTTAGCATTAACGAGCTCCTGTACTGAAAAGATGATTAAACATCTTGAAAGCTCATGAGATTTACTTTTTATACAGCACTTTACTAAATATGTTCCCTGCGACAGTTTTGCTCAATATCCCAAATACAGGACATTGAAACTGCTGTATATGCCAGGTTATCTCTGCAGCTCTTTGCAACACTCACAGTTTGGTGGTGAACCAGGTGTTCAAAATTAACCTCATAGAGATCATTCACTGAAATTCTGGGTACAGATTAAGACACCAGGCTGGCCAAGGCAGGCCCTGACTCAGCAAAGCCGCTACAGCACATGCTTTAATTTCCTCACATGCCTGACTAAAGCACATGGTTATTGCCCTGCCAAATAAAGGTGGGCTGACAACCTTGAGGAGGAATTACAATATGCTGTTGAATCATTCCTTCAATGCAAGTCTAGGTGCAGTAGCACTTTGCTCATTACCTAAGATCTCACTTCAGCTCATGAGGATGATCATATTCCCCCTAAGGGGGAAAAATCCCAGGTTAATAAGATCAAATTCAATAAAGCAGACCAGGATAGTGACTAACAAATCATATGCCATTACCCAATCACACTTTTGTTATATTGTACAAATGTGGTGCAACATTATCATAACAGGTACCACATGGAAAACATCCCTCCATAGCTTGATGACTGCTTTAATGGGGGAGAAAATTCATAATGCGATTTACATATTCTTCTTTTGGATCCCAGGAGAGAAGCCAGAAGAAAAGGCTTGAATTGTTGGAGTCTAATTCTGATCTCAAAGAAGTTTTAAACAAGTCTTTCTACACTGATCAAACAGAGTTTCACCTCATTTTCTCCTAATTTACACTGGCAGAGAAGAAATCAGGATTAGGCTTGTTGTCTAGTGCTATTTGTTTTGAATTATTAAGCAAACATTCCTATTTCAATGAGTAAACGTGTACAAAGGCAACTAACCTTCGTCCTAAAATCGAGTTTACAGGGGGAGTATTGTCTGCTTTCCCAATTAATGCTGTAAAAAGGAGTCTCAGACGTTGAGCTACCAATCAAGAGCTTGTGTTGTAGCTTGAGAAAATCATGACTGATGCAATTACTTTTATGTAGAAAGTCTGAATATGGTCTATAGGTTAAAGTTCATTGGGTTATTGTTCCTTAATTGAAAATCAGAAGATGTTTTCAAGGTGCTCGAGGTATTATTGTTATTTAATTAGCAGGCTTCCTTGAGTAATCCAACAGTATTATTTTTACTCTAAAATAGTTAGATTGCACCACAAATACACAAGGTATTTTCTAAACAGAAATACAGCTGGTTTCCTGAAATCCAAGCTTAAATAAAACTGGGAGAGGTTACTTCTTTGAAGATAACGACATCCAAAGCCAGTTATTTCTCTTCCACTACAGTCTGAGTGACAATGTATTAAGATTTGAAGAACAGCTTTTTGGGAGACTTTGATTCCTTTTCAGTGTTTTAAATTACACAAGTCCCTCAAACTAGCACTGAACCCATTTCTAAAGCCTTTTTCATGTTCAGCATCTCACTATACATAGCCATCTTAAAACCTTAAAATAGTAATAATCAATTAGGGTCTCAAGCCTATTATCTTAACCAAATGCCTGATTAAAAGAAAAGCCCTCTCTGCTCGAAGTGCAACTTGATTCCTTTTGGTTTTATCCTCTATCTAGATAATCCCATGTTTCACAAACAATGCTGAGCAATAATGTTGATGAGAAAATTAATGTCTGTATCACACAGCACATGCAGGCCTGGAGAGAGAGGATGTTATCAGAGGGAACCCGGCTCACCCCGAGGACTCCCAAAAGATTAGCTGTTCCACAGCTGCACTGGCTGAGGAGGATGGGGGTGATGGAGTTAGTCCTAATCTGCATTCTCCAGCAAAAAGGAAAAGGCTGCTTTAGTCAAGACCTTCATAACATTTACACTCTGCTTAATTGGAAGGTGAGTTTATCAAGCCTGGGCTGACCTACCACTGCAGAGAAAAACTTCAGCATTATCCCACACTGGAAATATAAAGAAAGATTCATGGGGCCATGCCACATTTGCTAACTTCTCTAAAAAAAAAAAAGAATATTGAAGACACTGTCCATCCCAGCCACAATACTCTGTCCAAGGGAATGTCTGTGCCATTCCCACAGCAGACAGCACCAGGGAGCTGTGCACAGGCCTGGATATTGCACGTAGCAGTAATAAAATCTGCATTTACCAACAGCCCCCATATACTGATGGCCAGAGCTGCCACAGTGGCCTTGTTTTAATTGCTTTGTACAAAATGTATTCCTCAAAATTGTAAATTATAAGACTTTAATGGTAAATTAGACCACATTTTTAATTCATGGACATTTTATAGAAGAGTTAAGCAAGACATTATACATTAAAGGTGATACAGAAACCTCTCTCACTCCCTGACAAACGCTCCCACTTCTATTTCGGCTTGTTATTTCCAATTTAATTTTAATGCTACAGCAATAGCTTACCTTGGACAAATTGCACATTTTCTTATGAAATAACTGCAGGGCCACATGTCACAGATGCCGTTATTCTCCCTGACTTGCCTACCTGCCTTTGGCTGAGGTTTTAAGAAGCACCAGAACTTTCTTTGTGGCCCATAGCAGGATGGATTAGACCGTCCAGGGCATGTCGTGTTAGTACAATAGAGGAACACTTTTAAGACTTTAAAGTCATGTAATACAATTCTAGGCTGGATCTTTCTTGTTAAAAAAAGTAGAATGGGAGTCATTGAAAGAGAAAAGGGCCAATATTTGACAACAGAAATCAGCATAACCTCCTAACAGTGGCAGTCATGGATGACTGCCCTTTGACCCAGGGAGATTATGTGGGATTTCAATGACAACAGCTGGAAGTGAGCATGTGAGAATAGAGAACACAGATCTGAGGCCTCCTACAAAAGACTGCACAATCCCTGCCCAGATCTGAGTGTTGATTAGAAATTGTTTCCTGGTCCTGGCTTAATAGACTGTGATAATGAAAGTTTTGTTAACCCTTCACAATATGCAAAACCATTGGTAAATGATTTGCCTTTTTGGGTTTTTAGCTAAAAAGTCTGTATCCAGCAGACAGTAGAATTGTCTGTCTAAAATTGCTAGTTTTTGTGGGTGCCCAGTGCTCAAGTCCAGCTCCTTTTTGTAACGTTTTTGCACTCTTGGTGGCCATGGGGAATCAACATCTGAAGATGCTGGGAAGTGGTTCTGGGGAAGAACTCTCGCCCCCTCCCTAGGGAACCTCCCTGACCCACCACAATGGGCAATAGGTGTCCTCTAGAGGTGAATTAGACCACAAATACACATGTAATGTCTCCCTGTGCATTGCTTTCATAGTCATTTTAGAATCTCTAGTAATAACAATGCTTAATTATTCTTTTGATATGTGTGATATTGCAATTCCAGAGTCTGGGTTGCAAATTAATAAACATGGGCCAGAGGAAACATGGAATCAGGCTGTGTCACCAACAGCCTGATCCGGCAGCAATCCACTGCAACTTCATGTCTTAGGAGATTCAACTCATTTTATATTTAAGTGCAGAGATAGTAGAATTAATGGCAACTTATTACTGTTAATGAACCGATCACAGATTGCAATCAATCATGCCAGGTTTTGTCCAAGTGGTGGGCACACAGATAGTTCCTTTCTCTTGAAGACTAAGGTCTTTTTGAAACATTGAAAACACTTCAATTCACGTTAAAGACCTTGTGTAATGGAAACCATTCCAAGATCTAAGATGTCTGGTGTGGTTTTTCATTTCTGCTGACTCCTAACGTTTTGGGTACTTTTTCCTACTTATGTGTGTGAGAAATCAGTTAAATACAGTTTTTTGATATAACGATAAAAATTTAGAATCTCCCTCTCTACCATATACCCAATTCGATACAAAAATTGCATTAATACTGATAGCGGCCTATAGCTTGAAAAACAACAGATGTCTTAAATTAGCATATTTCTGTTTCAGGTCCTCAATCCAAAAATCAAATTTTAAAGAAAAGAAGAAAAAAAATCATTATAAACGGTCATACTCATTTGGCAGCTTATAAAATAATGTGCCTCCTCAAAAGCATTTCAAAGTAAATGAGATGAAATCTACCTTGGGATAATAATTCTGGAATATTTATAGAATCCAACAATAAAAAGAGTAATAAAAAGAAAAGCCTGCCTCTCTGCAAATAATAATATGAAGGAGTTATTTATCTTCACATTTTTATATCAACCCCAGTTACAAGAGCAGTGACAGCTGCGATCTCCAAGGTCTGTGGTGATACTGCCAGTGACTCAGTGCCCAAATGAGCCCAGAGAAACCACCCAGTTTCCCGGAGCTTCCAGGGAAAGCTGATGGCATGTGCTTCTGCAGGGTGCTTCCCGAGCACCCACCAACAGGCACCTACCCACAGGCACCCACCCACTCTCTCATCTCAGGAAGGGGGGTACTGCTGTCTGTCCTATTCCCCCTCCAAAGCCTTTGTAAAGTGAATGCCCCAATGTCACGAGCTCAGCATTGCATTAACCCCAGGACCCCCCAGAGAGTTGAAAAGTCTCCTAAAGAGAATAATATAAGGATAATTTCTATCCAGCTGGTAATTTTTTTATTTCAGCATCATGTTTCTGGTACAGTCTGAAAACATGGATTTCTACAACTCATTTGTCTGTGGCCAATCTCACACACTCCATCAACTGTCCTCGTTCCTCTCTCCATCATTTGTCCTTGCTCCTCCTACTCCCCATCAAGTATCAACTAACATTTTGCCTCCTGAATTTTGTTCACTGATTTCTAGGAAGCTCCTGGCAGGAGCAAGGGCTTGTAGGAGCCGACGGCGGGGGCACATTCTGGTCTTCACACTGACGGAGATTCTCTTGGTACATGCAGAGTCTACTTGGGTTTACACTACTTCAAATTAGAATTTAGCTACAGTATTATTGCCATAAATATTATTGTTCATGATGTGTGAAGAACATCAGTGTGAAAATAAATGTAAAGATATTTAAAAACTGGTGTGGAATACTTAGGTATTCAGACTAATCAGGGGCTGAAATAAGCACATTTGTTTCAAATCCTGTTTATAGCACTACAGCCCCTCCCTCCTTTAAATCTTCCTCTTAACCATAGTGATGTTTATTGAATACCTGTCATTTCTCCAGCAGCATGTGCCAACAGCGGCTCACCAGTGCCAGGCTGCATGAAAACCCTTCTGTCTCCTATTCTCCAAGGGGCTCCCTTAGATCAACCACTACCATACCCAATACACTGAAACCCATAAATTTGCAGATACTCCAGTCAAAATTCTTAACAGGAAAGTGCACCCATTTTGCCCAGTGTAGCATACTGAAATATCACATGGTGAGAAGCATTTCTCACCATGTGTAAACTGTCAATTTGATTTGAAATTAAAATTTTTGATTAACATGAGCATTTCTGAGCCTCCCGCTGGCAGCAGCCCTATTGCTGAAAAGTGACATGATTTGTGACACACATGCTGTACAGAAGCCCCATGCCAGCAATTGTTAAACCCATTTTCATTCTGCTTTAATACGGTATGACACTCAGGAAAATAATTTTAATATTTAGGAGAAAGGGGGTAAAGGCTTAAGGACTGAAGTCTTTTATAGGTGTAAAGCAGGATTAGAGCAGCACGAAAAATCAGCATGGGGATCTCCCCGTCTTGTAAGTCATGTCTCTTTTCAGCAACAGGAACCATCTGCAGGAGGCTAAGAAAGGTTCATGCTGAAGCACAAAGCCTTCTTTTAAATCCAGTTGATATTTCAAACACAGCATGAGGTACTTTCCACCTATGAATGCCGAGATGCTTGTGCACGGGGAAATGCTCACAACTCCAGTAATTAAACCCTCTCAGATGGGAGCTGGGATTTTCTGGTTTCCACAGCGGTCTGTTATTTTTCCATGTTTATCATTTCCCTGGAGATACCGGTGGTCACTGGAGATGCTAACATTTATATGGTGAATTACTTACAAAAGAGGAAAGTTTTGTGACTGTTAAAGACTTTTAAGGCCAGGAATCTACATCTTCATCAGGGTGGTGGGAAGATTTTTGTGAGTTTAAACAGCTACCAAGTGAACACAAGAAGCAGGACAGGTTTTAAGGCTCTGATGTATGCACGCAGGAGACAAAAGTTCAGTGGGGATTTTTATAAACGTAAGCCTATGTCACTGCTGCAAGCTGCTGACTCAACTGTGTCACCTGCGTGTTTCTCAGAGTGGATCATTTTTTTTCCAGTAACATCATGTTCTGAGGAAGTTTATCATGAAACAAGTATCACGAACAGTCATTCTGAGCAGCAGAACAGCTTTGATATGTGTCGACACGCATTTGACTTTTCTTTGAGCTCCTAACACTATTCATCACATTAAACACTCTGCTCTGCTGGACTCTCTGTTCCTAGTAAACACAGAGTGATTTCTAATTGCCATAATACAGCAAGTTAAAAAAATATAATATTTTAAAAATAACATTAGATGGTGAAATGAAATACCAGGATGATTCAGATGCCCTGGAACTATTCAGGCCTGAACATAAAGCTGTGGGCTCATTTATGTTAATAACAACACTCAAAAACTCAATCTGCATGACAAACACAATCCTCAGCAAAGCCATGGTATATAGTTACTATAAGTATGCAGGTTCTTTTAAACAAGTCTTAAGTAAGCATTGTGTGTAAATATCTAGTTTAATTAGCATATTGCCAAGAAATTATACACTCAACAATGCTGTAATTATTTTAGGATCTATGAAACCCTCCATCAGCTGGTGGTAGTTAAGCGCACCCTCCAAGATTACCCTGCAGACATGCTCAGAGCTGAACCAAGGGAGTCTGAAGTCCTGTGGACACAGAATTAGAGGGCTATAAAAAGAGGCATTGGTTTTTTGGGGGTCGATTTGGTTTTTTTTTTTAATGTGCACGTTAGTTTATAGTTATAGGAATAATCCACATATTCAGATAATATAGTGCAATTCTCTAGAAAAGCTCAGTGTCCAGGAGGAGCCTGTGGGACAGGGTCAGGTGAGAATGGGCATCCTCCAGTCCCACTTTGCTGAGTGATATGGACACAAACCCTGGTGACTTCATTAGCTGGTTCCTCTCATCCTTCCTTCCTGGCACTCCTCTCTCTTCACACCATGGCACTTCTAAAAAACTATGGCTGGACACTACAATAATGGAAGCTGTAGAAATATCTGCTGAAGATTAGACAGTACAAATGTGATGTGAAAGTAAGAATGCTGTGCATGGAGGCTAAGTCACAAAATGATCAGCCAGCTCCACCTTTCCCCACGGGCTTTCCTCTCCTTTCAAAGCTACTTCTTATACATCTCCTCAGCTGACACCACCTTGAGTAAACTGCAGTTCACAGTAAACCCCGTGGACACTGTGTTACTTTATTTAGCTATTGTCCTTTCTATTGAATTCTTGGAATTTTCTCTCCAGGAGGCTGTTACTCCTCTATTCTCTGTACAGAAAAATAATCTCCTAACTCTGAAAACTTTTAGTCCCAAGTAAGCTGATTTCCACCAGGTTTACAGAGTAGTTATCCTTGTGGCTTGAGGAAAGAGATTTTCCACTAGTCACACAGACTGGTTTGGGTTGGAAGAAACCTTAAAGATCATGTTGTTCCAACCCTCTGCCATGGGCAGGGGTATCTTCCACTAGATCAGGTTGCTCCAAGCCCTGTCCAACCTGGCCTTGAACGCTTCCAGGGATGGAGCATCCATATCATCTGTCCTTGACTGCCCACATTATGGGGCTCATGAAGATCACTCAGGGCCACTCTGAGAGATCCCAACACAGAAGATGGGGATAATCTCATGAGCTTTTCTCCAGCAGCACCTGGGCTGTCTCACCTTGGACAGCAGAGTACCAAGGTAAGTCTCTAGAATAAAGCTTTGATGTACCGGTAGCATGGAAGACAGAAAGGGGTGGGTCTGAAAGCACAGTAATACTTATTTAGAGACATGTCAAGCTTGCACAAGACCTAGACACAAAACTTGGTGCTTATGGATGCAGATGAGGCCACTGTAGGCAAACACCACGTGCCCAACATGTCTGGAAAATTCCTTTCCAGGCAGCAGAGCGATCTCCAGTGCAGTGTCACCCTCTACATGGAGGCCCTGCATAATGAAGCCTGGGAACTAAAGGAACTGTCCTCATCACCTGCTAGCAGGGAACAAAGTGCCTCCACTCAACACAGAATCTCTGGGTGGCCACCAAGGTCTGCACCAACTTCACCCGAGTTACGCAGGACATCTCCAGAGAAGAACAAAAGGGTGGGATGACTAGCACAGACACCAAGGAGTCTCCACAAGTGACATGTCACCCCTCATCTGCCTCTGACTGACTCCACTAGGAGTGTGAAGGTACTTGAACAAAGTACTGCACTCACCTAGAAGCAACAGAGCCCCCTCCCTGGGTGACACAGGCTCTCTGGGCTCATATCCCAGGCTCTACCATGCCTCTGCCTCCTCCAAGCACTGAGGAAGAAGCCCCACAGACTTATTGACTCAAATCCCAAGGTCTGATGTACTCAGGGTCAGGCAGGCAACTACACTTTCAGACAGTGGTGGAGAACACCCAGTGTATTAGTGGATAATTCCCCCAGCCAAGTCCCGAATGAGCAACAAAAATCCAGTGGGAAAAGACTGCTGGATGTGGAAACCAGCAACAGAGCTCTGCATGATGAGTGAGACTCTCCTTCCGTTTTATTCTAAGTTTGTGTTTTGTAGGGCAGGATGCCCTGTCTACATTCCTTCATGGACTAAGAATGGACATTTATTAACAAGTACTTGGGCTGACAGCCCAAAACTCTAGACTCCTGGCCTGGGACTGTATGACAGAGGGCCAGTGACCCCGTTTGTGTGTACTTCTACAGACACATGTTGGTGTGATAGGGGCATTCACTTTCTCAGGTTCAGGCCAAGGTCAGGCCAGAACACGGACTTAGTTTATTCTCTCTATGTAATCTGCTCAGGCTGTAGCCCAAAGAGGGCCTTGGAGTTCACGAATTCTGAGTGCATTGTGAGGGAGTCAAGATTAACGAAGTAAACAGAAGGAGCAGAGAGGGACCTTCTTTGTCCTCAACTAATTTCACGGGCTCATCCCATGCGTGGCATCATTCCAGGGTACGTGCTCAGCGAATTAAGATGATACTGGGGGGATGTCTTGCTCCAGGAGCATGCCTCCAGCAACTCAGACACTTTCTTGGTGTAACAGTTCATCTCAGAGGACCTGAGATGAATCTGTTGCTAGAAGCTGGGTTGGGCAGCTAAGCCTATGCAATCCCTTCCTGTGGTAGAAGACTTGCCTCTCTAGAGCCTCTAACCAGTTCCCAGCAGTCACTGTCTGTGGCACAGCGTGATACACAGGGATGCAGAAACATGGCAGTGGGGTGGATCATTTAAGACATTCTGTCTTTAAGACGATATGTAGATACCACAGGGACTGAGACTTCATATTTTGGACCATGCTTAGCAGTTTGGCTTGTGACACTTTGTACCGTGACTGACTTCCAAGCAGGCAGAAAGAATAAAAAAAGGAAGAGGAATTTCACTCACAGAGAACTTTATATTAAACTAAGCAACTTAGGTAAAAAGGAAATCCATCCATTAGAGTTTGTAAAGGATAAACATTTGTTTCTTCTCTGTTCCTCCTTCGCTCGCATTACCAAAATGCAGAAATAAAGGAAAAAATAATGATGGATGGATTTTGGAAGACTTAGAGTTCAGCTCAGGATGGATGAGATCCCAACATTTCAGATTCTTATCTCATCGTAATTGGAATAACTAAACCTCTCTTGTCTGCAAAATTAGGCAAGATATCCTGTGAGAATGGGATCTTTTTCACAGCAGTTTAGTCCCCAGACGCATAAAAGAATGAAAACAAGAATTGGAACAGAACATTTTTAGTTTTGAATAATGGCTTCATCCGGGCAGTTTAGAACTAAACTTCACTGGAAGAGCTGAGGAGGAGGTTCTTGCTGCCAGTGTGCCCATCCCTAGACACATTCTTCCACAGAGCACATAAATACTTATCTAAAATGATAATTTATCCAAGAAACTCCCATTCTGTAGAATTCAAAAGAAAAACAGAACGGGAAGAAAGTACACTGTCCACCCTTCTACCCTGAAGAAATCATTCAACAAAGTCCATGTGATCCATCTTTGCTCTTGAGCAAACACTGTCTACTTTGACTTGTCAGGATAAGCAGGTGAGAGGTTCTTGACTTCCTCCAGCAGCAGAATCTCAGGTCCAGAGCAATTGCAGAGTTAGCCTGAAACATCTCAGTTTTAAACCTTCCTGAGATTCAACACAGAGAGATGAATTCCAAGATGACCTGGTATGTCCACTGATTACAGAGGGACAGTGAGGATTTTAGGTTCATCACTGGTGTCTCATTTTAATGCCTAATGTTAGATGGAATTAAATCTAAGCCCTAGTCCATGTACCACATCAGCATAGATCTGGAAGAAAATTTGCTTTCCTCCCCATATCTTACCTCAGGCAATATCTCTTGACATTCTCCATCCTTACAGTTTTATCTGGCTACTTTTTGTTTGTTTGTGTTTGAAATTCAGAAGACTGTAAAATACAAGCGTTGCTGAGTTATTCTTGTGTTCCTGCCCTTCATCTAGTTCATTTGCAGGAGGGAATAATGATCTGTCACCAAGGTAAATTCACTGCCTGGCAGATAATGCCACAGTGTTTCTGCTGCCCATTTCACAGTAAGACATTCTTTTTCAATGATGTTGCATCTCTGTTCTCATGGGAACAGTTTATGGCTGACATAGCAATAGTAGTAATAACAACTTACATTTATACTGTACATAGGATGATCTTTACTTCTCTCTCCTTCTAACAGTGGAAGGCTCCCAGTCCTACTGCAAATATATCCTTCCTGACTATGTCAGACAAAAACACGGATTCACTTACTCTGGGTTGCCTCATTCCTCAGCCGTTTGCTCGGGTTGTCATCCCATTTTGTTATTGATTTAAATTGAGCCATGGGCCACTACCCAACCATTGCTCTAAGCCTTCACTCACAAAAATCTGTGAGGATTCCCTCTTGCCTCAAAACCGCAGCCACCTCAGTCTGTCAAGCTGATGTCCATTCTCTCCTGCTCCTCACCTCTTTCCTTCCTCCTGCAGTTCCAGCTCTGGCATGCTCTGCTGTACAGTAAAATTGGCTCCCCTCTGTACAGCATGAGGGACATGGCCAGCTCTCTGCATTCTGCTGTTGGAAACTTCCTGAAAGTGAATTCCCTGATTTTAAAAATCAGGACTTTGAGGACTAATATGTGGGAAAATTGCAGGAGGTTTGCAGTGCAAAGCTTGTCAGGTGGGGACAACCCCCAAACACCAGCAGGTTTTCAGACGGGGATGCAGCTGTCAAAGAGCTTTCTGTTAGAGATAAGATCTTAAGAGTAAGGAATTAAAGTGGAAAAATTACAGGGACAGAGGTCTGGATTCTCTGTGAGTGAGTGGTACAGCTATTTAACTAGTATCTCTCCCTTATGATCCCAGGAGAAGAAATACCAGCAAAAGGTTTGGCCCACCGTGTTCTGGAAGATGGTGTTGACACGCCTGTGTCTGGCAAGGGGGCACTGGGGGGAATGCTGGGGATGCCAGCATGTGACTGTGCTGTGACCTCATGGGAGGGCACCCCACAGTCAGAGTTGGGCTGCCGGTCATGTGTGAGAAAAGAGAAATATTTGGATCCCCTGTAGCAACCCTATCTTTTCCCTGTGCCTCCTTTCTCCAGGGATGGGAGTGAGGTGCTGGCTCCTCATCCCAGAGTGTGGTTTACAGCAGATCCCCTTGCTTCACGTGCAAGTGAGGGAGGGTGGGAGGTAATAATTAGAGACACTCTAAAATGATTGCATTAATTGAATCTTATGAAAATGGAAAACAATGGCAGTGGGTAATAATAAAACCCTACAGTAACGATGTACATCTCTTGTTTATTAGAAAGTGCTTCACTGACTACAGATTTACTCTGGGGCACAGCAGGAAACTTTTCTCCTTTAAATTAATCAGCCCTTTTTTGCCTTCTTTTTTTTTTTTTTCCTTCAGAGAAAAATACCAGCTATCAGATCTGTGTTTCCCATCCACTCCTAAGACTCCTCAGTGCAGTGCCTGGAGGTGATAGTGTGAACTCACTCAAGAATGTGAAGGCATTTTATAAATCATTTGGTTTCAGCAGGAGGGGGAGAAAGGAGAAGGCAGAGGGATGATATAGTTTACAGCACATACTCAGCAGTAACTCCCAACTGTCAAACTTCAACATTTTCTTCAGTTGCAACAGTGGTTAACAAAAAAATGTTAAGACAGCAGACATGAAATGCACATAGTAAGCAGCACATTTAATCAACTGGCACCTTCCTACCACCCCACCGCCAAAATCTATGCGGACACTATCACAGCCTAGGAAAAAAGTTGTATAACTGGAGATAGGGCACTGGTGGGACAAAAAGGAGCACAAATGAATAACATGAACTGCTGTAAACAACTTGCGGCGCCTTTTGTGTGCCAGATAACGACAGCAGAGTTAAAGGAGTGTGTTTACAAGTGTGGCTCTCTTGCCTCACCTTCCTCCTGCCCCCTTTTGCCATGCTCCCTATGTTGCTCCCGGGAAAATATTTGCAAACCATTGCAAATAAAAGTCTCCTTCTCACTTTCCAAGAAACGGATCTGGTATTTTTCCATTTCAAGCCAGGCCTCAGAGGGGATTTTATTCTTGCAGCTCTGTGAGAGTCACCCTAAACTTTCTTTCCAGTTCCTAAATAGCAACTTCTGCAACTAAAAACCAGTAACTATTTAGCTACAGAAGTGATGATGCTTTCTCTAGGAGCCTGGTCTCACTAAATTACACTATCTGACAACAGCAGCAGTCCAGCACACAGCTTTCAGGAGCTGTGCATTGCTTTCCACATGCGTCTCCTTGCTGGTGTACACAACTTCAGGGTTACAAAATTAAGGCTACTTGGAAAGCACCTGATTAACCCACGAATCTGCAGCATGCACAGACAATTCAGATTTTTTCTGAATGTGCAAACCAAGTATTAGTATGAAGGTTGGGATCCATTTGAATGAAAACCACGTTGTACCTGTAAAACCATGATTCATCCAGGCACTACACCACACGCTGAAACCAGGGGAAGGTGTGAAACGACGACACACATTTTCATGTGTATATGTATTTGAAAAGGTCTAGAGTCAACAGAATATCTCCTGTGTCGGTTAGGATGTCAGAGCAAAAGAACACACGAGCAGGAGGGGGAAAACACAATCCCTTGTCACAGTTTGGTGGTGGCCTCGGGCTCCTCTTGGACATTACCATCTGGATGAACCCAGTTTAGGTGCTGGCAGTTCAGATACAGTGAAGGATGTGTGTAAGTAGGAGGTAAAATATGGTTTGTAATAAAGGCTGGGACTTGAGTTGCAGGGGACCTCTCATGCTCTGGGTGGACTTGCTGGGCTGCATCCCCCTTGGATGTTGGAGAAGAGCAGCCTGACACCCACCCACCCACTGCTGTTACTGCCTCCATCTCCAGCCTCCATCCCCTTCTGATTCCTGCAGCCTGCACAGTGAGAGAGGCAGCGCCTCACCAACTCATCTGCACAGCACAGCTCCCGGCACACCTTTTTAACTTCCAGTGGTTTGACCACAGAAGACAAAATTTTGGCCAGGGAGTACTTCCGCTCGCAGGAGAGCAGCGGTGAGCTGGGCTGGATTTTACTGTTGTGATCTCTGAGTGGAGGGTTCCCACTCTGCCACAGCCGACTGGCACTGCCACAAAGACACCACCTAAATAGATGTGAAGTAATGAATACTTTGGGTAAGCGACTGATTTCAGAGGGTGCTTTTATCCACAGGCCCTGTATTTATAGTTCAAGCTTTTTCAATTAATACGCACACCCTAAAAGAATTAAACTACTAATTATCACATTTTACGTGGTTCACAGAACTTTCATCAGATCTAGTAAATGAAATCACGAGTTCAGCAGAAGAAGCTTTACTGCGCCAAATTATGTCAAGGGTATATCATGTTGATAATAAAAGATCACTTGGTAGGAAGCCTAACCTAGAAGGTTGGGGAGGCGTAAAAAGTTCACATTTTGGATCATGCTGCTCTGGTGTGGGCGTTTTGTGTTTTTTTTCTTGGTTATTGTGGAAGGCAATTTTCCTGCAAGTAAAATTTTCCCTTTGTCTTACATTACTAAGCATTAGGGAATTTTTACATAGAAAGACAAATAGATAGGTTTGGAGTTTTGTTTTGCAAGTTAGACCTTGGCATCATATCCTCTTTCCACTAATAAACTCCCCTCTCTACTCAACAGAAATTAAAATTATGCCCATACCACAAATGAAGTCCTTTCCCTAAGTGCCCAGCTTCTTGGTGGGCAACTGTGGTGTTCCAAAGCATTCTTCAGTCTGTGGTCCGCTCTGGCAGTCACAATTACTCTGACATAACCCAGCTCTCAGCTGTTAATTAAACAGCAAGTCTCTCAAGAAGATAGGAAAAAATCCAATTGTAATGAAAACTAGAGATTGCTCACAGGTCGAGCATCTGAGTCCAGGACACTGGACTGGTTGAAGTGAGTCCTAAGGCACCTCTTGCCTTGCAAAGGTGGGACACGGGTAGAAGAGGATGCCATGGCTGCTGCCACAGAAGAGGGGGCAGTGACCTGGCACTGAGGTCCCCTCAAGGCAAAGAAGATCCTTGGCCCTGCAGAGGCAAGCTTGGGAGCTTCCTAAGTGGAGGCTTCTGTCCTTCCCATTTCCCAGTTGCCCTCTAGATGGCCCTTGCTGTTATCTCATGGATAAAGATTCATGGAAAGGAATGGAATGGAGTAACAGAATAAAAATATATTTTGAAAAGACTTAGAATAATCGCAGCTGTATTTATGCACCTTATCCACTGGAAAGGTTCATTGCCTTTTTTCTGTACACACACATGGAGAAATAAAAATATATATTCGAGCCACATTTTTATTTCTCCTTTCCTTTGCAGCACTCAGCCACTCCAAGCGTAATGAACGTTTCATGTCTTTCAAGCACTGCTTTGTCATGCTATAAGCATTCATTTCATGCTTTGAATATTTCCTGTCATACTCGCCTTGGATGAATTTTTTGTGGGAATGCTTTGCTTGTGAAGGTTAATGGTTAGCAACAGGGAAAACTGAGGTCCTCTGTCAATCCCCAAGTCTCAAACACTGTAGGTCACCAATGAGGAAGGGTCTCCACTTGGCCCCAACAGAGGCAGCACAACTGACCCCGACTGACGATCATGGATCTTGCCAGATTGATAGTTAACACCCTTCACAGTTGCCTTCACTGGGTCCCCTCAAGAGAGTGCCAGCTTCTGATAAGCAGGCTAAACCCTGAGCCTATCAGAGGGCCCACTAAATCCTGAAAATGGTCTAACTGTGCCTCACAATCTGGACCACAAAAGAGAATATGGTAATACAAGGAAAATTTGTGTTTTCTTTTCTAATTATTCAGATGCTTCTTCATGGCATCATTAAACTGTCTGGGAAATACACCTGGATGCTGCAAAGTTCCACTTCTAGACTATTATGATTAAAATACTTTATTTCTAGTACTTGTTGGGATCTATCTGTAATGAAATAACATGAAAAAAATGCAAGACTACACTACACATAAGTTAAATTTATAAGCAGACATATCTGCTTTTGTTTCCTTGGGAAACGCTGGCTCTCAGAGTTGCCTACATGAACTCTCTCTCACAGGGTGACGAAATACAGGTTGGATCTCATCAGACCTTTGTTGGCTGATGGGTCCTGTTAGAATCAACAGCCCATCCTGCCCAGATCACAGGAAGGCAGAAACCAGCCCCACCAGTGCTCCCCAGCTTGGCCCCAGCTTCCAAGCCTGGACAAATTTTGCCACTGCTGTTCCCGGCAGACAACGTGATCCATAAGGGTGCAAATCTGTTCAGAATTTGGTCCTGGCAAGTTACAAAGGTGCAAACAAGCTGACATCACCAGGAGCTTTGACTTCAGCGCCAGTGATGAGATTCCTTATTGAAAATGCTAAGGGCTTTTTTTTAAAAGCTTTTTCTGAAGAAAGTTAATTTTAGATTAGTCCCTCAGGCTGTGATAACTCCTCAGCATGGCTCTGTAAACAAGAGAGGAGAGTCTTCTTGCATTTATAAGATTCTGATGCAAATAATCCTATGAACAAGAACACTAATAAAAGCTGCCGTTACTGTATTACCGCCTTTGCAGCTGTAACTGATAGAAAACTTTCTCTGCAAGGCTCAGTTATCTGCTGCAAATGAGGTGTTTCAGGAATGTTAGTCATCTGAGACCACGTATTTTCTAACAGCACCAGTTTCAGCATTGTGTGTTCAGAGAACTCTGGTGTCCGTGCACTCCTCAGGTGGGAGCTGAGGGGCTTATCCAGAGACAACCAATCCCCCAGACACCTTAAGCACCTTCTTGGGGAGTTGGTGTCAAGTTCAGTCACAGCTGTGAGAGCCTGTGAGGCAGCTGGACTCTACCTGAAGCTGTGGGGACAGGAGGTCAGGCATGGAGGCATGACCTGAGCAAAGGGATGGCCTTGGAAGGCAGAATGCTTCTAATTGTTAAAAATTCAGCTGCTGAAGGAATTGGAGGTCTTTCAGCTACTGTTTAACTTACACAGTAGTTGAATGATGGGGACAACCACAAAGAGCAATTCTGCCTATCTCAGCTTGAGAGGAGGGTTTGAAATGTGAACTCTGCATCCAAAAATGCCCAACCCTTGGACCAGGTGGGCACCAGTTCCACTGCCTGAAGCCACCACACTGCATGGAACACGAAGGCCAAGTTTTGGGACCAGAAAGAAGCCATTCTCAGAGGACTGGACTCTGCAGCCTGTTAGTTAGGGCAGAGAGGTCTTTCCACACATAATCCCCTCCTCCCTTGCAGCCAAAGCTGTATCATGCCTTCCATGACCAGCTTTGCCTAGAGAAGAAGAAAAGGAAACTTCTCTTTGCATATGTTCCCACTGTTGCTTTCTCTTTCCCTCACAGTTCAAGGAACAGAATTTCTTCCTTTATGTTTTTAGCATATACTTGAACATTTTTTTAAGGTTTCATACTCAAGTCCAGCCCTACTTTAGCAAAGAATTCAGAGATGATATTTACAAGTCCAGTGTAATTACTGCGGGCTTGAAAAACGAGTTCTGTGAGTTACGGTGCATCATTGTTTTTCTTTTTTCTTTTTTTTTTTTTTTTTTAATGCTACGAAGAACAATGTGCCTTTCATTTCCTGTAGTGCTGTTAAGGTACTTGCAGCTCAAAGCAGTGAGAAAACATTAAAGCTAAAAAGCATTTGGTTTGGGCATTAAACATTTTTATTTTTTTAGAAAAATGTCTCTCCCTCTACAGAAGTTGTCTGAGCAATGGATTTGGCACTCTTTTGCAATCAGCTGTAATAATGAATGTTACTTTGCTCACTTTAAATGGGAGAATTTACCAAGTTCTTTAAAAAGAACTTGCTAATCTACAATTGAAGTGCTGTATTACCAACTCTGAGTTACCAAATCACAATCCCACCTGCTTGAGAGCCATCAGTAGCCTGTCGAAAATGACACAACATTCTCCTGCTTTCACAGCACACTTGGTGTGCACCTTTACGCTGCAGTTATTAATTCACCAGTGCCACCACATCAAACACAAACATCACTATGTGAATGCCTGACATCCATTTACTGACAGCAGCAGCACAGCTCTGTCCCACAGTTATTAACCACTCTGTGCTACATCCTCCCTGCCTTTCTCCAGAGTTAAACTCCTGCTGGAGCAGAGCAGGATTTGACTTCTAATACTCTCTGAAAGCTAGAGTCACAAATATCCCCTCTTTGCAGACAAAAAGAGCAAAAGGTTTTCCTACAAAAGTTTAAAATAATCCTACTTACAAAAAGAAAATCTATCTGATAGTTGTTTCCACAACTGAAAGTGAGAATAAAAGCCTGAGAGAGTCCACGGCAGTGCTGAGCTGGGAATTCAGTTGTTCCTGATCCCCAGGCATGCAGTCACTTCACTACATCAGACTACCCATTTTGTCATCCTCACTTCACAGAAAACCTAGTTTGTTTATATAATACAACACCAAACCAGTGCATTTAACAAGCTTTTAAAATCAATAATCTTTTTTTTTTTTTTGATTGGGTGAATTGCAAAATCACTTTGCAGTGCCAACTGAAATGAAGCTTTTACATACCATCAGGCAACTACAAAAGTGGGGAATTTTCCACATGGGTGTTCCACCCAGCTGGTCAGAAAAAACCTCATTTGAGCAAAATATGAGGGCATCAGGACATGCTCCTGCCTTTCAGATGAAGTTGCTGGCCTCCCATAAATCTACTCACCCATATAACAAACAGAGAAATTCTGGGCTTTCTGCCTCTCCCCAAAAAGCTCTTTCCCTTGCTAAGGGAGCAGCACTGTGCACACCCTGTGGGTATGAGCTAGTTTCACCCCCAGTTCCAGGACAAAGCATCTGGACCTTGGACCATGCTTGCACCAACGAGCCCAGTCTCGCCTGCATGTTTGCTTTTCGTGGCCATCAGGCTAGGTGTCTCTCTCTTTCTCTAGGAAATAATTAAATGTTCAATATTTCTGTAAATTTTTGCATTAGTGATCAGGTAAGTGACTGCCTGAAAACTATTCTAGTTTCATGAAGGCTGAAGGAAAGGTAAGAATTGGTGTTGAAGCCACCACTGAGAACAGAAAATGTCACCATCTTCTCTGCCTGAGATGATTCTGCTCCAGAAAATGTGACTGTAAACCCCACTAGAAGAAAAGGAGTGGTTTTAAAAAAAGAAGAGCTTTTTTTCCCCTTGAACTTCACTTTAATGAAGGTTAGATATACAGGCTTTCCAAAACAACATATACAATTTAGAATGATAAATTAAAATTTGTAGTAGGAGGCCTTCTTTTTCAGGGCTGTATAGTTGACCCTTCTGAACCTACATTACTCAAGGTATGCAAAATATATGTGTATAATAAATAGCTCTAGAATTTATGGAGTGGAACAGAAAGGATATTAACAGGCAAGTAGAGAGGCTGTATAACCCTCACAAGGCCTTTAAAGATTTATTTTTTTAAAATGAAGGAATGCATGCATGGAAAAGGTAGTGCTGAATTGATACACTTCTTTGTGCTTTCCAGAAACACATGCAAAATGCTTCTAAATCTGCCCCCAATCTGGTCATTCCACTGTTGGCATCAGGGGGAATAAGATTATTCACTATACTATTTTTCTTTGATTTAAAAAAAAATAAAACATTCCTCTCTGTGTGGGCTCATTCTTACTCTCAGTAAAATCAATTACGAGCCTCCCATTGACTCCAGAGAGATTTGGATCAGGCCCTGTGGAAGTGGGTCTACAGCAAGTGTAGAACAACGCAGTTAATATGATTTATTGTGTCCGTTTCTGTGCGTGCAGTTTTTCATTTTCTAAAGCCTGCAGTTTTGCTTTCATCCTCACGTTCAGGAGATAAGAGCTGCAGATCTGTGTTGATCTACACGCCGGGTACCCTCGAGCTGGGGGCTGTGTGTGCTGGGAATGAGCTCAGTGCCTGCTCGGGGGGAACAACCCCTTTAGGGCCAATACACTGGTAAAGAAAATCTCCCACACAGGCAGTGCAAAAGGTGCGTTATCAGTGAGGAGGCTGCTGCTGTGGTAAGGAAAAATACCCTTTAGTAAAACTGAGAAAAAAAGAAAAAACCTTTTCCTGTTTATTAAAAAAAAAAAAAAGTACCTTTTGCAGGTCACCAGCAAAGTTCCAAGAATTCACTCAAAGATTGTTTTACAAAGAAGACTCAGGCTCCAAATCAGAGATATTTCATTTCACTAGGCTCTTACAGATTTTACATTATTAAACACTGACATTGCTGCTTTTCGGGGCAGTTATTGAGTAACAGTCTTCGTTAAGACTGAGAAACTGCAGGGTAAGAAGAACTGAGCTTTAATAGCTGTGAAAGAATATTATTTAAACACAAAATAATAACATGCTTGGTGCCTAATACATTCTAAATTAAAATATGATTTAATAAACACAGGCAACATATTCCCCATAAAAAAACCCTGGCAGAATTGGCAGAACGAAAATCACAGTTTAGTCAGTTCTTCTCTTAACCTTGCAATCCTTTGGCTACAAATTAAAATTTCTGTGAAAAGGATTGATAAGGGAAATTAGGCACTGTCTTTCAGAAACAACAGCAATGTTTTAAGATGGTATGTTTGGATGAAAAGCACAAAATCTATCAAAATATGAAACCTTTCATATTTAATGTGAGGAAATACAGGAACTCCGAAAGCCAAAATCTTACCAGGCCAATAAGCCCTATGTTCTATGTCCTATGATACATGCTGGTAATTTAAAGGTTTTTATGTACCTAAACATCTTCTTCTCCCCTTAATTTTATCTCCTGTTGAAACCCTAATCCAAACGCAGTTTGGATGCAAATGTAGCCCTTCAGCTTCACTCTCCCTTGTTCAGTGGCTAATGAAGCCCCCAAAACACACACTGAACATATATACAGCTGAAGGAATTTAAGGCAAAAGCTGTTTGTTGCTCTGTGAAAGGGAAATCACAGCTGTATTATTATAGATACAATATTTCTACATGAATTTACGCATTCCAAAAATTGTGACAGGGTTCAGGGGCATAAACCTTCACATAAATTCTTTTCTATATATGCAGAGCAGACCCCGGTACAGTGGATCCCCCAATCTACATTTAGGTCTTACAAAAAAAGTCTGGTTATGGATAAGAAAAGTCAAGAAAAACTAGTAATAATAATCACTTTCACTTTGGGAGACATTCTAAACTCTAAATATAAGTAGTAAAACAAAAGTCAGTTGCCCATGGGCCAAAAAAAATTGTTGAGGGCTACCTTAGTTAAACACAAAAAGGAAGAGAAGCTGTTCTATTACACACATATTTATCCTTTCACATACAGTCCCTACAGAAATTCACTATTATTGAATGATTTTTTTTCAGGCTGCTTTACAAAGCAAACCATTGGTTCACTAGAAGCTATTGCTTCTACTTTAAAACTGTGTCAGTCCAAAGAATGCTAGTGTTCCCAAAAGTCACAGTCCTGCTGCTGCTTCCAAATAAGCTCAAGCTGCTGCCACCTGAAACCACGGTATTGAGAACACGGAGAGAAGAAGGGGCAAGGAACTATAGTTGAGACACCCTGACCTGTTTACTCATGGTATCTACAAACTTTAAAGCATCATGATGAAAAAATACAATCTATAGTAGCACCTGTAACAGCCCTGCAGTGGCACCTGCCTGAGCAAGTACTTCAGTGTGTCATGTGAGAGCATCAGTAAACAAAAAGTAGTTAAAAGCACATAGAGAAAGCCAAAAGTGATGAAACACACACCCCTAGGAGGTCCTGACTCATGGCCCAGGGACTGAAAGCCTTTGCTATGTAGGAATAAGGATAAGGGTTGCATACAGCAGGCTCTGTAATAGCATCTCCCTAATTAAAATTATTTTTAAAGGAAAAAAATTCTCTCTCCAGGACTGGAGAAACAAATGCTGCCTGAGATCAGTGAATCAGTAGCATTTTAACTATGAGGAGAGTGCACACCCTCTTTGTAGCTGTCCCATGTCAATTATTCTGAATAATCTTTTTATATTAGGCATGGGGAAAAAAAAATCTTTATAAATATGGGCTGTTTTAATATCCCAAAGTAGGAGCAGCAGGTAAGAACTTACCATTTTCTGGCTGGTCCTTAATATCAGCTTCACTTGGCTGGCTGGGACTTTCAGATTGACTTGAATCTGAAAAACATAAAATACAGCCAAAAATTACAGGGTCTGCTATGGAAAATAGATCAGAGGCGCCAGACTTCCTCAAAAGGTTGAGAGTACAAACTAAGCACAGGAGTGTTGCACTAGGACATGATAATGCAAAAGTCCCGTGCCCAGGTAATATGTTTGTAAGCAAAAAAAAAAAAGGGAATCTTGTTTACAGCACTACACAGAGTGCTTGGGGTGTGTGTAAGCATAAATTAAGCTTTGAGAATCCTTCTTTTTAAAGAAGGCATGTTTAAATTACTCTCCTACATGTTTTTTATAATGCAGCCTCTATGTTGTATACAAACCAGAGCCTTACTCCAACACATAGTAAAGTCTCAAAACATATCTTCAATCAGGCATAGAAAGGTAACTAAGCAACCCCATAAAGTCGTGGAGATTTTTGGCTACACATTTCTGGAACAAAATCTGCAAAACTGAGAAAAGAGCTGGTTTTTGGCGTACTTTCACAGTGGTTACAGTGCTACAGGATCCCTAAAATGTATGGTGTTGGTGGTGAACTGCAGTGGGATAAATGAGACCAGCTACTGGATGACCTGCTTTAGAACTTGTGTAAAGAATCCTACAAACTCCAGCTAACACTCTCCAATGAGCACAATTTATTTGCCTAAAATAATAAAATTACTTTCATGTGTAAATATGAGTGTTTTGCATTTTTACATTTTATTAACTCTACTTTATGTGAAGATGATTGCTCTTTGGTCCAAGAATTATTCTTAGTAGAAGCTTTAGTCAAACAGTATTTTCCTTCTTAATTATTTCTGTCACTATGAATTGGGGAAAAAAAGTCCCTTTACCTGTGGAAAAAAATTTTTTTTAAAAAATTCCTCAAATTACTGTTTTTGCAATTAATACAATTTTATTTTCTTTCCGCAGGAATTGTTCTGTAATTTACCGATTCCATAAAAAGTTTTTGCTGTGAAACAAAACTTAGGCAATGAACCCGCTTGTTACTGCCTCAAACCCACCCCTAATCATGACAAACCTATTTTCTGACTTCACCTTGACTTTGCAGAGTTTGGAATTAGCTGTCTGAAATCTGACCACATTTCAGTGAGAAGTCAGTGCAAGATCAAAAGGTCACGACACTTAACTGTGATTAAATTGAAAATCTTACTTCTATTGCAACAGAGTCATAACACCACCCCTTCTTTTTCTTTGAGGTATTAATAGCGCTGGAAGAAGCAGTACTACTAGTGACCTTGGGTCAAGCAATGCTAATTTATTGCTCTAAAAAGGTTCCTTGCTTTTAAGCAAATGAAGATTTTAATTACTGCAGAGCACTATAAAGAAAATGCCTATTTTAAATATTCAAATTTTTTTTTTTACCTGCTGACTGTCTGTTTTAGGTATCATTCAGAAGCTTAGAGGACAATCTTGTATAAATTAAAAATTATAAGTGAAAAAAAAAGCACTCCCGAAACAAAAATTGATAAATTTCAGATTATAAACATTCAGAATATTTAGCCAAGAAAGCGTCAGTCCTGGTACTTCTATTTAAAATAATGAAATTCTCCTAAAAATGCTATATTTCCCAGTGTGTCCAGAATCCATTTTCTCTCTTTTGTATTTTTTATTTTTAATAATTTCTCTGATGAAGTTCAGTGAAAAAAAATATTCTCACTCATGCAATTTTGTTTCAAAATATTAATCTTCTGGGTTATCTTTCCCTGATAGCTCAAATCAGTGCCAGCACATAGACTGTGGGGTAACATGCACAGTGCTGTTATATTCTGGACACTTGATTTTGGCAAGAAGTTTCACGTTTCCGATACCGCAAAGGTAGAAACAAAGGTAAAATATTAGGAATGTAAAATATTTAGTTAACATTTAAAGTCAACATTCAATGGATTTAATTTTACAGGGCAGGCATTAGGTTTTTGCTTATATTTTAGGTTTTTCTTTCCCTTCAGCCAGCCATGGCTCAATCAGCCTTTGGGCTTTATGTTTAAAGTAGGCTCAGAATTTCACAAAAATTTATTAGATTTGGAAAAGTTGCTGCTGAAATATGGGACTCAAAACATGTTTTCCTTTCAAAATTTGAAACAATCCAGGGAATGGCTTTGTGGCAGCGGCAAGAACTGGGCTCGGCACTGGCACCTTGGCTCCAGCACAGCCCTGCAGCCGGTGGGCAGCACACACAGCCCGAGCTGCTCCTGGATTTTGGGAAACAAAGTACTTTTGTTTGCACTGAGTGCTGTTTTTCCAACACCAAGGCTAGTGGCATAAGAGATGCTCCACTGGCCATAGGACATTTGTTTGCACACTGAATCTTAACTTTCTTCTTTTATTACCCTGGCTACTGCGATAACATTTTTCCTAATTCTGTTTTCCTGTAACCCTCCCCTTTCTGCTTAAATTAAATTTTAATTTCTTAAAAAAAAAAAAAAAAAGACAACGAAGGCTTTAAGCACTATTCTTCATGGAGAAACACAGTAAAATGCAGGATGAGGTAGAATTAAAGCCACTCTACACTGCAGTAGGGATCACGGGAGGCTACCGAAAACATGTACTGGGCAAGCGTATGCTCAGCATTGTTATGCAAGGTGGCATCTTGTGGAAACCCCAGATAAGAAGACTGAGTTAAGGCACTTAGCCAAAATGTTTATATGCAGAATTTTACTTCCCTGATTTTATTCAGATGCCGCAGATGATCCGGTACATATAAATGTGCCGCCACATGGTTAAGGGATTGGCAAAATCAGAGTCGTTGTGTTTTACAGTCTTGCCTAGGACGAGGGAGTCTTGCTCAGTCTCCACCGCTCGCTCTCTGCTTTTTCAGCAGTTGGCACTAACTCCCGTCGGGGCTTTTTTGTTGTTTTGCACATGGAAACTTTCAAATTCCAGTTTTCTGAATGTTCTGTGTTTTGCAGGTTCGGCTACAACGTGAGGGGGAATGTCTGTCCTGCTGAGTCAGTTAGCCAAACAGGTGACCGTAGGAATAAATTAATTTTTGCCCATACATAATTGATATAAATGGAAGATCGTTTTCATAAGCATTTGCATTAAATCAATAAAATCACTTACTATAGAGCAGTTTAACAATTCATTTGATTTTCTCTTTTCTATATAGTTGATAGCCACTCTGCAAAACAGTATACACTTTATGCCTATTTTCTTTAGCAACAACACTGCCAGTTAAATTCTACCACCTGCAATAATTAGAGCCATTGGAAAACATACAAAACAAAATATACAGTAGATGCAAGCCCCTCTTGAATCCACGGCCCCCTGCGGCAATGAGTTTCATTGGTGCCTTAAGCTAAGGCTGGTAGGAAGCCAAAGAATCTGTATATTACAATAAAGTGCATGTTATTAAGGGGAGGATTTAAATGATTTCAGATGGAGTTGGAAATATTATAGTGAGGAACCACTATTAAGATTGCTGATTAAAAAAAAAATCACCAAGGAATCTAGTTTTATGTTTAAGGAAGCTTAACCTTGAATAGCACAATGGGTTTTATTTGGGGGCTTTTTTAGTTAGAGAAAAGTTAGTGGTTGGAATTTTTAACCCTGAGTTAGCCAGAGTTTGAGTGAGTCTGTGCACTGGAGTCAAGGTTACTGGGCAAGCAAAGCTCAAGGGGATCTGGTATCAACCGTAATCATGGTAAACAGGATAAAAAAACATATTGAAGCTATTTTACTCTCTACTTCCAAGAATCAACTATGATTAAGGGATAAAGGAAAAAAAAACCAACCAACAAAACAGGCTAGTTTTTCAAAGTAGCATTTCCTACCACATCGCTATTCTCTGTTCCTCTTTGGATCTGCTCCTTAAGCATATGCTACCCCAGCACGACCGAGGTGGTTACGCTTGAGCCCCAGGTCTGCCTGATCCCAAACCATACGCAGGCAGGGACCTTCAGCTCCAGGATGGAAGCTCTGGACTTTTCAATATGCAGTTTTCCTTTTCAGCTGCAGCAGGAACACAGCTCCAGCTGGGCTGCACGACGGCTGCATGGAAGCAGGGCTCGCGGCGCTGGAAGGGAGAGCTCCATTGTTTGGAAAGAATAAAACCTTCCCAGGAAAGTCTGGCCTGTGGACAGGACCAATGTCAACAGACTGACAATGTTGTTCTTTTTTGTAGACCGTGACACAGACGGTGTAGAGTTGTTATACCCCTCCACCAAAAAAGCCTGTTTCGAATGTCATGGCACTTCCCAGTGCTAAACCACTCCATGGCTGCCTGACTTGGGAGAAATGGAACACTCTGTTGAGCACTCCCAAAAACACATTGTGTGTCCCAGGGCATGCTGAATCCAGCTTTGCATTCACTGGGGTGGCAGTGACCCCACTGTCTGTTGCTCTGCGCAAACCAAATTAATAGATGTCAAGATCATTTTTTACCTCTGCAGAGCCACTCCCAAGCAGAAGCTGTGCCTTTTGAGCAGCCTGTGAGCTAACACAGGTGCAGACACATCTATCCTGGAAACAGTAAAGGTGATCCCCACGTAATGGAGTAAAAAAATTACCAGTGATGCCAGATGAGCAAGGCAGTGCTGCCATTCCCCATGCTGAGCCTGCTCTGCAGTGAAATAAAGCGGGTTCCTCTCCTCCACAGCCAGCCCAGCACCTCACAGAAGTGCACAAGTTAAATTTTCCATTCATATCGTGTTTTGGTGGGGGGGATATTGTATAATAAACTGACATATTTTATTCAAGTTTCAGAGTCCTATTTGTAATAAAAAATTTATATGGCTGGGTTGTGTTCATGCAATAAATTTTTCATCTATAATTTTGGGCATAGATTCTACCAAAGATTTATATATGTTAAAAAAAATAATTTAAATCATGCTCCTTTATGTGGTGAGCCTATGGGATTTACAAACAGAAACCAGGACCAGAACTGGAGTTTTTTTACACTCACTTTTCCTTCATTACACATTATAATGTAAACACATAGGGATCGCTCCATATATGTTACAATTATTATTTATGGCTATTTTGGTGGCTACTACTATTTCTTTTAAGGAAGGCCTGGCTCTCCCTTTCACTCCAGCCATTGCTTTCAAGTCAACTTTTATAGAGAGTTCAAAGTGCTTCATTATCATCCACCTCACCATCACACATGTACATGCCCACACCAGATTTCCAGTTTTATTGCATACCCCCTGTACTCTGTGCCCCATCCCCATGGCTCTCCAAGGAGGTTCTGCAGTGGTAAAATCCCTGTGGTGCCAGCCTGGTTGTTTTTTTTTTATAAGACGAGGACTCTTAATTCCTGTACACTGGGAAAGAGATTATCTTTGATAATGGAAATGTAAATCAAAGCTTGCTGTTGTTTATTCCAGACAGACATTTGTGTGTTAAGTCTGTTTATCAGGCAACACTTTGTCTAAGCCAGGAAGTAGTCAGCCTTTGTAACAAGATGTATGCAAATGATTTTCCCATCAGCCCTTGCCACAAAACTTTTGTGGCAAAAAAACCCCTTCTTGTTACTTCACCAGTAAGACGCTCCTAAGCTACCCCATAAGTAGACTAGCAACAAAACAGCCAGCGAGACTATGCTGATGAGTTTGAATGAGCCCAAAACATGTGCCCACAGTCTGTTGCTCGGTATTGTAAGCACACTTTGTGTATTACATCTGTTTATCAGGCAACACTCTGTCTGCTGGGGCGGCTTTGTACCAAGGTGGATGCAAACAAAGATCTCCACAACTCCCTGCCTAACTTTTTTTGGCCACAGAAATTCCCCGTTACTTTCCTCCTCGCTGGAAATAGGAATGTGAAACTTCACTGAGAGGCTGCGAGACCCTAAAGCTGTATCAAAATGGTTTCATTTTAAATCAACTTTCTTTGTTCTCACAAGTCCATGAATGATTTACTGCTATCGTGTGATAGCCTAGAATGTGGGGAATCTGTGTATTCCCATACTTGTTCCTTGATATTACAAACAAGTATTTGATTCACTTCTAAATGTTTGTTTTTAAAACAGTTTACAGCCTTTGATTCCTGCTTACTGATTCATTTCTGGAACATTTTCTATTTATTCCTTTGCAGTAGCAAACGTTAATTTTGACTTAATTCAAATTGTCATCAAAGGCTTCCTTAAGAAATCCCACAGCACAGATTTTATTTGTTATAATAAAATATTCTTAAAGTAAACATCGTTCGACTGTGTTTTTTTAATTCCAAGAGATACAAAAATCCGTTACCCAAAGGATTCAAATTGGTTCAGCCCTTTTTCCTAGACAAAATAAACACTTTAGGACTTTACTTGTTTGTATTCTCCTCAGTGGTGCTGTATGCATCACCAGCTAAAAACAAAGAAACTTTTAGCTGCTCAGACAAAATGCAGAAGCTCCCCAAACAACGAAGCGGGGGGGTGGGGAGGCATTCAGAAAGTCTGACAGTCCATTCAATATAGGGATGATGGCCATAATGCATCCAGGGTCCCCTTGCTAATTAAATATGCATTGGCACAGTTTTGATCGATGCAAGCCATGGATCAGATGACACACCTGCAAAATCTTGAGCCCAGAGCTCCCAGGAAAAGGAAAATACAGGCTGTCTCCTTATCTTTGTTTTCAAAGGCTCTCAATTTCTGTGCTTAGATATCTAATTTAATTCTCTCACCCCTCAGCAAACTGGATTAGGAAAGTCAATACTGCCATTGTGCATCGACAGGAACACACAGCTTTCCTTTTATTCAATTTAGCCATGACCTTTAGACAAAGATAATGACAACTGTCTAAAAGTAAGGTAAGGTCTTAAGGAAGACCCTGCCGAGGGGCCCCTCTTGCTTTCCATGGCTCCTCCGCCCAGGAAGAGCCCATCAACCATGGAACAAATTCCAAAATAGATTTTCTCCCCAGACCACAATGACTAGGACCGGCTTGGCAGAGCAGTTCCCTCAACCACCAAGGGCTCTGTCCCACCCTGAGGACCTGGGACACCTCAATACCAGCGGTTGGACCCTCATGAGCCATTTGCCGAGAGGTGGCAACATATCCGGAGGAAGCGCAGGTGCCAACAGCAAAGCCGAGCCCTCGCACGAAGAGGGACCGTGCTGTCCTATTTTTCCTGTGGCTGTTAGGGACACAGGGAAGTGGAAGGGTCAGGCGAGTGCCAGGAGTAGCACTAATTTCTAATTTCTGGCTCTGGTACTTGGGAAGAATTGTAATCCTGGAGCTAAGAACACAGTACAGGGAGCTGCACACAACCGTGGCGGGAGGAGGAAGCGGCACGTGGATTTTCCTGGAGCTGAGCTGAAGCCAATGGAAATGACATTACTTTCCAATAGGTCTCGCATCAATATTTTTAGCAGCCTTCCTACACGAGATAGCATCTTTCTAATACATCTGTAAGGGAAGGACAGAGAACATGCTCAAGCTAACGAACAGCTATCAGCCAGTAATCCACTTTGGTACCTGCAGATACAGGTTGTACCTGAATCAGTGATTGAGGCATATAAAAATTCATATTGATTGAACAGCCCAGCTCCACAAAATGTGAGCTTCCATGCTGCACAGTGTTTTAATTCTGCAGGATTTTTTTTTAGCTGCATTTAAAAATATACTTGGCATTTCTAGCTGTGGACCAATATTTTTCTCATGTCTTTTTATACAGATTTGGAGGGAAAGATATTTGTAATGGAAAAAAAATATGTGCAAAGTTGGATTGCTAAGTTTCTGTAATCTTGGGAATTAAAAAAACCGCAGCCTATATAAGAGCTACAAGAAACCATATGGATCAACAAGAGCTGCCCTCATATCCCTAGGAAATATATATTAACCTACATTTCATCATCATAAACCCCAAAATAAAAAATCTAATTAGAGTCTCTACCCTCAGATTCACTTCTAGAAAATTTGCTTATCCCCCTCACAAAATGATTTACAGTACTTACATCCATTTCTTCAGAGTGATTTAAATTTATTGAATCATTTCAATTTTTAGAGAGCTTCCATTTGGATCTGTACGGGTTTCTAGACATATGTAGTGCTCAGTTATTTAAAATTAATTGCAGTACAATAATTTTAAATTGCCTCACACTATACGAATCTCAAGTGCTTTGAAATATTTGAACCATTCTATTTAGAAGCTATCAAACTTCTGAGCACATGCATCAAAGAGTTGTATTAAAAGCCGAAGGGCCATACTGATGATCCCAAAGTGCAGGTGAGCATGGCTTTGGGCATGCTCACTGCACAGGGTCCTGAATTTATAGAACAATTCAACAGATTTTGCCCGAATGTCAATCTTTAATTAATAAAAACTGATCCTGTAATAATTTCAAACCACTAAAAAAATTCTAAAACTAAAAAAGCACTGTTATAAAATAATGGCATACATTAAAACTATTATTACTTCTAATGTATATTTATGGAACATCCTTTTATTCTGAAAATTAAAACAGCTTATTAACATTAAACTCAGCTTTACAACACCTCTGTGGGAAAGGTGAGCATAACTATGCTCATTTTATGCAGGGATGAAGGAGCCACATAGAGGTTAAGTGATCTACCTTAAGAGGCACAGTTACTAAAAGGAGTAAAAAGCACAGGGCCGAACTCTTGAGCTCGAGATAATAAAGTCTCATTCCCACCAATGTGGCCATTACAATGGCAATGGCTTAGGAAGCCTTCAACTACATTATGTGGAAAATTACTTGGTAGAATGGATCCAAAGTCACCTAGAAGGGATATTTCCAGTCACTCCCAGCTTCTGTTTACCTTGCCTTTTTTTTTGGTCTTATTAGATATTTTGAAAAACAAAAAATTATTTCTCTGTATCTCTCCAGAGTATTTTCTATCTCAGTTTAACAATATCAACACTATTTAGGGTGACAGTATTTTAAACCTGACTTATGTATAAGGCAAGTGAAGATGGAACTGTGTGACAAGCAGATCTGGTGTGACAAGCAGATCTGGTAGCTTTAGTCAAAGTCTCCAGGTCGGCTTCTGTGCAATTTTACACTGGTGAGTAAACCAACATCAGCAAAGCAGGATTATGTCCACCATATGGTGAGACTCCATTGGCGGTAGTACAGTCACCCAATTAATCTCTATCCCCCACCATCCCCTTGTTATTTATTTATTGTGACAAACTCATCCTTATGGGACCCAAGGCGGGGAGCTGCGCATTCTTAGGCTATTCTCGTCAGTGCCCATCCTCATTCTTTATCCATGTTGCCCAAGCAGTGTCTGGTGGGCTGGTACCTCTCCACTGGCCAAGACGCACTGTGCTACAAGGTCACAACCAAGGAGGATCTCTAGATTTTCCATAGAGGGCAAAAATAAAGAATTTTTCAAACTTGCCCTCCATTCAAAAGCCAAATAAACCCCACTCCCTGACAATGAGTGCAGTCTTTGTAAACTGCCTTCCAAAGCTCACCTTTCTAACATCATCACATGGATAACAAAGCTGTTTCTGGAGACCATCAGTGCTCATGTATTTCAGTCTGTATCTCTTCCAACCATTTGAGACTTCATCAGGCAGCAAAAACAAAGAAAAACCTTCACCAAATCAACGCGCTGGGCAGAAGCCCATACCTCCTCCTTTTTCAACCTCTCCTGCTCCTCTTTCCCCGAAAGGACAACTGTAAAATTTTCCTAGGATTGAACAAAAATTCAACTAGGAATCTATACATCAGAGTAAAGAATACTTAAAAAAGAGATAATATCTCAAAGAATGGGCCCATTTTCCCTATAAAGGATTATTCCAGTTTACACAGGGAAAAACTATGTTGATAATAAAAATATGTGTGACTATTTAAGAAATAAACAAAAGATGAGCTAATATTCCATGGAGATTTTGTCAATACCAGATTAATATCAAGTTACAGATGAGGCAATCTAAGCAAAGTTTAGGTACTATTTTTTTATTATGGATTGACACTTACAGTCCCGTTTTCACAACTCTCTTTTATTTTGATGTACCTGACCCTTTTCCTCTTGGCTTCCATTTCAGCCCCTCTTAAGTACATATTTGGTTGTAGTGGCCAAATTTTTTTTTCTTTTTTCTTTTCTTTTTTTTTTTCTGGCAGATGTCTTTTCCTTGTTCTGTGCACTCCGAAGAGTTCAACGTGGCATGCGAAAAATTTCCATTTCAGGTTTTCTTAAGTTTTATACAAAATTAAACTGTTGGCAAAAATACATAGATACATGAAACTATGCAGCAGAAAAAGCTGCTCAATAGTTCCCTTTCCTCTCTCCCTACCTCTCTCCCTACCTTCTTCTTGTCCTTTTTTCTGCGAAAAATTGCAGAAATATTGCCATCAGCCCAAAGAAAAGTCAGAGAGTTTTGCCCACAAAGAATTGCCACTGATTGCTGCTCCATGGATGTGTTTCTACTCTCACAATATTGTAGACTGTGAAGAAGAACTGAGAATTACCATAAAAATCAGGACGTGTTTTGTTGCATCAGTATCATGTTGGCATCAACACCACAGACTCGGGCAGAAAAAAAAGCAGCCTTTTGGTAGGCAGCCTACTCTTGGTCTGTGTTTCTACTGTGTTTGTAAGCCATGTAAGTGAAAGAGAAAGTTAAAACTTGGAGAGAAGTAACATCCTGCAGGATCGGTATGGAGCCATCACACTGAGTTACAGCAAAATCTAAGCTATGATTGCCATAAATCATGGAGAAATGGAATTATATCCACATCTCAAAGGACAGTGGATCATTATAAATATCTGAAAGAGTTGGGCATATATAGTACACACCCTGAAAAACATTAAACTTAATGTGTTGACTCCGAAAAAGCAACCTAAAATCCGTTTTCCACCAGGTCTCAGTGCTGCAAATCTAAACCTGAGGAAGGAATTTAAATGCAGAAAAGTCCAGAGCTCTCCAAACCTGTAACTACACTGCGTAGACAAAATTTTAATCAAACTTTTAAAGCCATGGCTATGATCTGATGAACAGACAGCTTGACTTGATTACATTTTTAAGTTTCAGTTTCTATTTCTGTTTTAAGATGAAAAAGATCATAGAGTGTCAGAAATTTGAATACTGAATAGCAAAAGCTCTTGCAGGTTTAGAAAGCATATAGAAAAGCTGGCAAAAGAAAACGCTATTCCATTGCCACCATCTGCTTTCTGGCATATTGAAGAAACTTTACTAACAGCAACATTTTCTTGCATTAGAATATCTGCTAATTAGTTTTGTTGCAATTTTTTTTTTTAAATTACCTTTTACACAGAAGGCAAATAGCCAGTTTTTTTGGCTGGCTACACCTTACACCATGTCTGATAACATTTTCACATTAAGTTCAGTTTACCTCACATTTTTTTCTATCAAAATCCTATCTTTAGCATAGTCAAAGCCTGCAAAAACTTTGCCTTGCTGAGACTAAAGAAAAAACATCAAACATACGAAGTGTTAAAAATCGCTGAATAACTCAAAGGAAAAAAGATAATTTTGAAGGCGTTTTGGCTGAAATCTATTTTCCTTTGAATTGCATGAGTGTTTTAAAATGTTAAAAACACTACAGAGTGACTAATGAATGTAAAAGAATGATAAAGAGTATGGGTCCAGTTATCAGTGATGTGCCTAAAACAAAATAATTTTGGACAGTCTGCCATGCAAATATTGACTAAAATGTCATAAATAATGTCTGCAACAAAGGGAATCCTGCAAAGTACTTAATGCATTGTAAAGTGTGCCTTTTAGCAAGCAGTACATTACAGAGCCTGGAAACTTCAGTTGGACAAAAAACCCCTAAAATTTCCCAGATAAAAATAATACTAATGTTGTTTGTTTTTTTTTCAGAAACGAACCTTCCAAAAAGTTAAAGGTACAGTGTTACATTTGGAAAATGGTTCAGTTAGTAGTTGACTTCAAAAAGAAATTACTTGTCCAGAAATTAAAACCAGACCAAATGTAACCAACTCATCGACTTCTGACTGTTTTCTCTGCCATTTTTAATAGTATTTTCACCCATTTCTTTGCTGGCAGGGAAGAGGCTCTTTGCAGGTCTTTATCAGACTGTACTGAAACCAAATACAAAGACATTAAGTCACACTGCCCTGGGCTGGAGCTGAGAGGTGGCAAAGCTTCTGTTCCAGCATTCTTAGGACCTAATTCTGCCTCAGTTCCAGAGTCTGACTGATTCCGCATGCAGGGTGAGAAATAAAAACATAATCCTATGAGAATGATGGCAAAAGATTCAGGAAGGGCGGCTCAAAACTACTTTCAAAATCCCAGAATGTTAGTAATTTTATTACTTTTTTAGAAGCATTAAAATATGAAGTCAAAATGAGGAATGACATAGGAAGTTGCACTAGCAACTCCAGATTACTTGCATCTCCACTTACATATTATGCTACCTGTAATCACAAACAACCCAGTCACTTTTTTCTGAAAGTCTACTAAAAGAAGGAAACAATGAGGTCTCCACTGAAATATTCTGCATGTGTTTTGCAAAATTTCATTTCTGAGAGAAATTTCACAGCCACAGAGATGACAAAAAATGAAGATATTTTACATTTCTAAAGCATCTTTCATCCAAGATCAAAGAACTTCATCAACAATAATTCTCAAAATACTTCTTTGAAATAGGAGTACTAAAAGGAGTACTATTAAATCTATTTTATCTTTATCTAACATGATCTATTTTCTTTGTAAAATACTAGTTACTGTAGCATCTCTCTAGGCAGAGCATGACTATAGGTTAAGTGACTTGACTAGAAACACTTACTAGCTCAGCAGTAGACCTGACAATGATCACATTCAGGAGTCAAGAATCGTAAACCTTTCATCTACTAATTTAAAAAATGTATATGTGAACTTACTTAGGGAGGACAAAAAACCCTCTACCATCATGGGATTGAGGTGCCACCAAGGTAAGTGAAGGATCTGGAATCAGCAGGCACATAAAGCAGCTGGTAGGACATGCTGTGGTAATGTAGTGACAGATCAATAGGTGTGAGATGGCAATACACCACATATGAAGGGAAGAATCATGCATTGTTATTTTTCAAACCTTTTGGAAAAAATTAAGTCAAACTCTCTTAACAAAGATGCAAAGTCTCCCCCCTGAAACACGCACAGCCCAGACAGAAAGGGAAATGGCGGCACCAGAAGTGCTCCCTGATCTCCTGTAGAGGCTCAGAAAGAGCAAAGGTTTACCAGCTGCACCACAGGTCACCCACAAACAGATTGGTGGGCTGTGGGGCAGAGTCTGGGGTTGAAAAATTTGTTTAACAATAAATTACAGACTGTGCTACAAACAGTATAATTCAGTCTTTGGGCCAACATAATTCTTGACATAACCCAAGTGGAATTACACTGGAGATAAACTTAGCACAGTGTTTTCATAAGGCTCCTTTTCTTATCATTCCTGCAATCAGGTCATACGTGGCTACAAATGATATTCTCCTGTCTGCTTTGTAACATGGACGAGATGTTATCGACCGCATTCTGCCGCGTCAGAGAGCAGCGTACACTCTGTGAACGTGCACAGAACCTACTGCTGATAAAAGCAGCCTCTGTTTGGAGAGGTGTGCTTTATAATCCTTGTGGTTTTGCAGTAGAGGAACTGTTGGACAATGAAGAAAAACATTTCAGTTCCCCTGAAAGTTTGACTGTTCCTTTTCAAACAATACAACACACGATTCGGGACATACTGCTGACACAGCAACATCAGTGCCTCAAAGAAACTGTGGGAAATGTCAAATTTATAGTCCTATGGGTGAGTGTTGGAAGGTTTTTTCCCCCCCTTCAGCAAGCCTCTGTCAAAAACAGAGCCTCTAGAAAGTTTTTGGCTACGTCCCAGCAAAGCAGAAGGAAGCTGTATCCCACACTTCCCTTGGGACTTAATGAAATATACAGCCTCTGGGCTTCTTTCAATTTGGTCTTTCAGATTGCTAAACCAGTGAAAGAAGGATCCTAGCTGTCACAAACGTCACATGTTTGGGGTCACCTGCTGCTCGGGGGTTCTCATGCCAGTTGTTGACATAATAAGCACCCCTTACACTTTAATTACAATTCACAGTGTGCAAACTCTGCAATCTGCTTTAAGGCAGACAGTCTTTTAAATCAACACTAAATTCTACTACTGTTCAAGCAGAAATGGGAGGAAAAAGATGTCCAGCTGACTGAATAATTGTATTCAAATATTTGTGATCCTGAAGAAAAGTAAGCACTATCCAGTGAAAAGAGCAACTGTATTGCCTGTAACACTTCAGAAAGCATAGTTAAAACTTGACTTGCTTCTCACAGTCACGCAGATGACGCACATGAGATGTTTTCATTTGATGAGCTCTTTCTGAAGCTCCTGCGAATACAAACCTGAGCACCCAGCTGTGTTTGTCCCCGAGCACAGAGCAGACTGGACACAATGCCGGACACTGGGATTGTCTAGGGGAGGGAAATTCTCAAGCCCTCTTAGTATGAATTTCAACAGGACTTGTGCAATGAAAGCCTAAATGGGAAGACATGTTTATTTTATTCTGGAATGCTTTATTTAGCTCGGTACAAGAAACATTGGGTCTACTTAAAAATACTTATTATTTTGAGAAAGAGAGGAGAGCCCTTTGGTTTCCTTGACCACTACCTCTTTTTTAACTGTTACTCTTACTCCTAATAAAGACATATCAAGACCACCAAACTTAAATAAATTATACCAGTTGGAGAGGAATAAAAGTCTCCTCTCCTTATATGTTAGAGAAAATCCATTTTAGCATTTGTGCATCTAAAAATGCCCCCAATTAATTATATTGTTTACAATGCTTTGGTTGAATCCATCTTTTCCCATGGAAAGAATAAGACCATTAGAGGGGATACAGGCTCTGGGAGCACTTCTAGAAGAATTTCTACATTCTCTCTGTTAGAAACACTAAGATAAATTGTGGGTTATGGATCATGCTGTCCACACAGGAAAGTATTCCAGCTTCCTGGTGGCAGCACAACCTCCAGCAGCTGCGCTCTGCACGCATCCACCCTATGTGTTCTCAGAGAAACAAAGGAGAAGTCAATAGCACAATACGAGGGCCTATTCCTATTTAAATCAACAGGAGTGGCTTTGGCCATAGGAGAAGGCTGCTGTAGTCCAACTGACTTCTTACAGGAAAAACAATGATGGGTTTTCACCATGTTCAATAGCCAAATGCTGGCAAGCTCTTTCCCCCTCAGTCGAGAGGGATGGAAGCTCCTCCTGCCGCCTTTGCTGTCTCCTCTCCCCCTCCTTGCTCACTGTATCAGCAACCTCAGATAAACTCAGAACGTTTTGAAATTATCATCAGACTGTGAAGCACTTCAATGAAAATCTATAAAACAAATTTATAGTGTGCATTCATGTGTATTATATATACACTTACAATGGGATTTATCATTTAGCTGACCTTTGAAACACTGATATTTTTAGATCCAAAAAAATGTGTGTTGATTGTACTTCAACCCAGTCCCCCTACAATGTACCAATGCCTTGATATCTTACTACAGGAAAGATAATTGCAGTGAATTTTTATATTTCAGCACATGGGAAGATAAGATTAGACAGTAGGGACATAAAAGCAAACTGCACCACATAAAAGATAAGTTTCTGAAAGTTACAATTTACACCAAATGTTACAGATTAAAATGTTCAAAGCTATTTATAGGGCCTTGTGCTGGTCCTACAGGAAGACTGCAAAGAACCAGCACGACCTTTACCTTAATCACTTCTTCCCATACCTAAACCCCCTTTGGAGTACACAAATTATTAATGATATTAAGACTATTACTAATTCCCATTACCACTCAGGTGCCTCACTAAACTGGTCCCAAGGCTGTATCTGCTGCACAGACCTCACCATCCAAGAGGATTGTTCCTACTCTAATGGGATTATCTACAATCTGAGCAAGTCATCCCAAAAGGTAAATAAGCATTTGATTTCCCTCTCCCTCCTCTGTATGCCATGTTTGCCTCTGTCAACTGAATACCTTACCATATTTTTTAAATGGGATATTTTTCTTCTTTATTCTCTACCATTAAGTTGCCACCAATAGTAGTTTGTTCAGTGGAAGAAATAAGGAATAAAAGCAAGAGAGATACACTTACTTCCATACAAGGTATAAAAAAGTGGAGCTAAAAAGCAAATTAAAAGCAGGGAAATGTAGTTAGGGAGCCACACAAAGTGCCGTATGCAGCAGGCAGCAGACACAGTCGCTGCCCACCAAAGGGCACAGGTGCAACAGCAGAAAAATAACCCAGTGCAAAGCAAAGTTTCTACCACAGCGGCTAATAAATGACACCCTCTGGAAAGCTGTCCTGGCAGCCGCCAGCACACGGTATCCACTCCCTCCGGCTGAGCCCTCGGACGGCTTCCCAGCGCCACAAAAACAAAGAGGGTTCATGGTGTAAGGCAGGGCTCCGGCAAACATGCTCAGAAGTAATTTTTCAATCACAGCTTAACCATATTTTCTATTTTCTTTCTCAAACGTAACCTTCTCTGAGGACTATTTCTATGAATAGTCTCAAATTTCAGCCACTTCTGATGAAGGCCTTTATAAAAAAAGTGTTGCTAGAAATGTCTGACAAGGGAAAAGTGTTTTTTTTCTCTACTATACAATTACTAAAAACATATGGTGGAAGAGATTCCGTGCAAACCTGGAGTGTGGTCTGATTTCCACAAAGATGAGGGAGGAAAAGTTGCAGCCCCAGCCAAGGGATTGGTAAAAGAAGGAGCTACAATGGAAACTATTTTGAAAACAGAACTCTGTCAGCCAATGCAGTTAAGAGTGACTCCATACACAGAATTACATGTAGGCTAAATCAACCTCACTCTCAGGATTTGTGGGTGTGAGCTGTATACCGAGTGTTTAGTGAAACCCAATTCATGTTCAAAAGAAAATTAAACCAAAGAATAAGTTATTAAAAGGAGCCTTTGAAGCAAAAAGCAATGATGTGTGAAAGACAGAACCAGAAGAGTTTATTTAAACACACAGCGCAAAAATCAGGGAAAACAGAAATTAGGAAATTAGAAGAACAGTCATGAAGGCACCCAGCAGCCTTTTCCTGGAACTACAAGTTCTTATATCTATGAATATTTTATCCAGATTCAGTTATCTTTTTCAAGTCCTTCCTATCAAAATTCCAGACATTTTCTTCAATAAAATCAGAAAAGTGATTCAAAATGTATTGGTAGAAGATATAAAATTAGTTGTGTGTGGATATTACAAAGGATCTGGGAACCTTACACCCTTTAGATCTGCTTATTTAACTATTTAGCAGCACAATTTAAAATTTGCATATGACTGGTTTGATGCCAAACCATAAGAATAAAGCAGGAATGTCTCTCTCCTCCTATGAATTTCAAACTCAGAGTTTTTTAACTTACTCCTCAAATGTGAACTGCGTTCACTTCCTAAAATTACTATGTAACCCATAATCTAGTTAGAAAAGTGTATGTAAGACTTTAAAATAAACTGGTTTTTTGTTCCTTTAAACTTCCTATCAGGAGTAAATTGTCTGGTGAACATGCTCAGAAATCGCATATTTCATGCTGGTCCCAAAAGAGGAATTCTTCATTTAGCAAACTCATGTCTAAAAATATAGGTCTAAAACTGAAAAAAGTTAATTCTAAACCCCAGTTCCTCACTGCATGCAGCGTCCAACAATGTTTAATGATGAGAATAGTCTGGCCCATCCTCTTAAAACAGTCTTCTTGTCCTGAAGAAGTTCCAAAATAATCTCTGTGATAAAATCAATCCATGTAAGTACAGATTCTACCTCCAAATGTCTCTCAACTTCTCCCCATGTCACTTCATTCTGGTACAGTTGAGACCCTATTGATATTTGGAGGTACCATGCCCATCCCAGTGAGTAAGGTGGGAATGCTTATCCTACTGACTAAGCAAGGCATGGGCAGCCCTAACTTGGCACGGTACTGCAGAGGTCTTGTTTGCCCAGTCTCTGCTAGATACTAATTTTATTATGGCAGGATAAATAAAGCAGGAGTAGCAAGGGAGAGTGGGGAAGGGAGACAGAGGGAAGGCAGCCAGAGGGTATTACAGAAGTTTACACTATATGTGGCCTGAAACTCAAACTTCCAGGCAGAAGTGAGGGTTCTGTGTAACCCCAACTATGGCCTATACGTGTGGAGGTGGATTTTGTCCCCAAAGTCCCCTTCATTTCACACACCAAAAATCAACCCTGGAGAAAAGAAGAATGTCTTTCCTGCTAGATATGTGGTTTGGTCCAAATTGAGGGAAGAAGCTGAAGAAAAATAGTCAGTTTAGGTGTCACAGCTCAGTTAATAGGGGCCGAATCCATTAGTCATGACAGGCAAGCCTGCAATTAATTATGACTGTCTTGTGCTCCCCCACTAGGCAAAGTCCTTTCCTGGTTTTTCTCCACTCCTTATTCAAGAGTAATAGCCAGGACATATTCCAGGACAAGTTGCTGTGTGCTGCTGAGATCGAGAAGCAAGGACACTGGAGGGGTGAATGCACCAAATATCTGACTTTGCAGCTTTCTCAATCTTACGCAGGTACCATAACCCAAGCAGAAACTCTACCCATATCTGCGGCTGTCAGAACACTTACAGACTGAGTGCCCCTGCTTCATGTGATCTAGGAGAGGGATCATCCTTTACCCCTCTACAGGGACCTCACTGCCAAGTCCAAGTATCACTAATTATGATCAGGACTGCACCCAGGACTGCCACCCTGCAGATCTCCATTTTGCTGAGAGCTGTATAAGCAAAGAACAAAGAGAGAATCCTTGCCTCAAAGAGCTTAGGATTTACTAGGCCTACCAGGAGAGAAGGACAAGCACAGCATCTTACTCTGGTGCCAAGTGTAAATTTTCAGAGCTCTGGCTCCAACCAGTCATAAATAAAAATGGGAAAAAGTATAAGGTAATTCTGGTCACTTTGTATCATTGCAAACCCTTGAAGAATATTTATATGCATCTAAGTCCTTTAATAAATATATAAACAACAGAAGGATATGATTTAGACTTAAAATACCACCCTGACTCTAACTACAGTGTTAATAATGCAATGTGACTAGAAATGTAGCGTACTGGTCCTCTGTTTTAGGCATAGATAACAGAACATGCCTAAAAAGTACCTAAAAGTAACACTGCATGTGAAAAAGAGCAAAGAGAGTAATTGCTGGCTGAGTATTTATGTGGCCAGGATAGACTGGGTCGAAACTCATGGCTTGATTAACTCTTCCCTTTTTTACAGTCTCCCCCACACTGACACTCACAATCCTTGGGGCTCAACTTCTTTAAGAGTGCAGAAAAGGGTCCATCCTGCGAGCATCAGCAGTCTTTGGGGCAAACACAGACTTGCAGACAAAGAATCAACCCTTACAAATATTTTCTAATTAATCCAATCATGATCCTGAAGATGGAATTTTATTTCCTTTTTTTTTTTCCCAGTTAATTTCTTTATTTATTATGCACTTGAGGAGACTTCATTGTCCAACTATTTTATTATTTGCTCCACAAAAAAATATATTTGTGAATAGCTCCATTATTTCGGCAGTTAGCCTTCTGGTGCACAGAAAGTTTCCCTTCCGAACAGGCACTCATTCATTCTGCTGCACCATTGTACACTTTATGGCTTGCCATACCAAAAAAAAAAATCTTTTCTTTTTTATTTCTTTCAGTGCTCCTATTATTGTAATAGTTTTAAAAGTGGCTTCCACTGCATTTATACCACACCACTTGGGTAAAGGACAGTTACCCACAATAAATCTAGTTATTTTCCAAAGTAGATCACTTATTAAATATTGTATATAAAAGAGACCTCTGAGATTCAAAATAATCCACAAAATATTTTTAGATATCTCTTTCTACTTAAATAAATAATTGTAATCGTGAATGTGAACGAAGTACTGTGCTTATAAGGTTGAATTAATAAAAACCGAACTTCATATAAGCCTCAGCTACAGAACATTATGCTGGTGAAGAATTTCAGGTGCAAATAATGAAAGATTACTACACACCAGGGAATTCACCACTGGTCATGAATACCCTCAATCTACTTCAGCAAGGTAAGCAATATATTCTCTAATATGATATAGTCCAGGCTCTGTTATTGTGTTTTAGTTTTTACTGAACTGAAAGTTTTCTCCCTGTTCTATCTCATATCACTATTTATCTGTATGTAAAGCAACCATTTCTTTAACTTGTGCATTTACAGGATAGAGAATATACCACATGCTCTTAAAATTATTCTGTCTCTTCTGTAATTTTGAATTAGAGCTACAGAACTCAGCAAATGCTGTAAAAACAGTACAAGGAGAAAAGGGAATAAATATATATGGTGTCTCTGCATCTTCCCCGGTCTGGCTGACTCAGTCTAGCTGCTGCTAACAAATACAGATCCTAATTTAAATCTATGGCAAAGTGGGTTTTTGGATCTTAATCATAATAGTTTCTCCCAGTGATAACTATGCATTAGGTCCCAGAATTTTCTTAAACTCCTCTAAATTGTAATGGTAATTTAAAATGTGAAGTGCTGTGTTACAGATCAGATTTGGAATAATTCCATTAAAACCAATGGAACTACAGAGATTTCTATCAGTTGTGGTATCACTATAAACCACTTGTAAATAAAGCCTGCATTGTGAATGCTGTCACTAGTGAAGCAAATTCCATAACCCACAGCACATAGATAACCAGGGTAAGCTGCAGCTGAACTATACAAATAACCTCTTAACTTGTACTTTAAACTGAATCCAGTCATCATCATCATCCAGATTCCATACAAAGTTGAATCGTTACCTGAGTACGGGACATAACATATTTTCTGAAGAAAAAAAGACACAACTCAAAAAATTAAGATTAATAGAGTCATTAAAAGCAAGAAAGTGTCTTATATATGGAATGGCAGAAAACTTGTTCCTGATATTGTGCCCAAGGACAGGGATACAATCTGTCTCTCTAAGTCTTCCTAAATCACTTATATTTTCTTTTTTTCCCCTTTCCCCTTCCTTTCCTTTTCTTCCTTTCCCTATCCTTCCCTTCTGGAGATCATCTAGTCCAACTAGATTACACAGGACACAAGGCCTGTAGCCATCTTTTGATGCTGAGTAACATGGAAAAGAGAATGGCCTAATCTCTCTACCATGAGTTTAATTCAGAGTGTAAAATGGAAAGTGGCCTCTTCTTTCCAATTACAACTTCAATTTGGAATCTGCAAACCTAAACTCAATCCTAAGCAATTCTGGTCGGGTGTAGCAAGGAGCTGAATAGGTGTGAGGACAAAGGCTAAAATGTTTACTTGTATGGAGGGGTTATGAGATCTATGAATTGCTAAGGATGCAGAAAATTCCCGGGATGAAATTATTTTCTGAGTGAAGTTCGCCCCAAACCAGAGTTTGCCAGGCAAAGATTTATATCACTTAAGTGCTGATCTCCAAAGACAGGGAGAAGGCAATCAAGGAAGAGGGAAACACAAAGCAAATGACACTGAAAAGGATGGATGAAAACATATCTCCTGGTTTGGCTCAGCTCCATAGCCATACAAAGGACTACACTGTCTGGCAGCATTTGTAGTTTTTTAACGTTCAAAAACACGCACTTAGAATAATTTTGCTTGATAGCAAATACTGAGGAGCACCTGTAAGCTCCCAGGTAGAGCCTTACTGGAGAAACAGGTGTGACACTCAAAATCCTGCAGGGTCACCTCTCTGTGCACCTCTGTGCATATCCAGTCACTTAAGGGCATGATTTTGGGGAACACAGCAACTAATTCCTTTAGGCCCTGTAAAACCGAAGACTGTACATCAGTACTGCAGTACCCAGCTACTGACCTTGTAGTGCAGCACTTTATTGATGAGGAACAGAAAACCTGTTTGAAAAGCTTAATACTGCTGTTACTCAGTGTTTTTTCCACTCTAATTTTGCTTAGCAGTTAACTGAAATCCCCATATTGCTTTCCTCATTCAAACCAAAACCTCACGGCACTAAGAAAACCACAGATACTGTAATAAGCCGTGACTCATCCAACATCACCCAAGTAGGAATAACACATTTTACTGTAAGGATATCTAGGCCATCTCTACATCTAACATTTGATTGAGAATACGGCCAAAACATATCACTTTCAGTATAGCGGGGAAAAGGAAGTTTTTGTGGTTAAAGCAAAGGCCAATGAGTCAGATGATGTGGGTTCTGTTTCCAGGCCTCACACAGACTTCCTATGTGACTTCAGCTGAATCACTTCACTGCTCAGTGCCTCACTTTCCACATCTGTATGAAGGATGTCAGGATGTCACATCCATTCATCTTGGTTTCTCAAATTTTTTGAGGCATCTGGGTGGGACATGCAAAGTGTTATGATAACTACCATGCATCTGTTTTTCTGCTGTGAACAGAATCATTATCTGCTTCCGGATGGAGAAGAAAGTTAGTAGAAAGGCCAGCCTCAGGCACAAAAAAGAAAGATTTATTCTAGAGGAGTGACTCGTCTCTAATTTGACCAGCATAATCACAAGTAAAATAATTCAAAGGATGCATAGTACAGAGCCTTGGAGGAGTTAACACTGACAGACCTCTGAAATCCCTTGACCTCACTCTAGATTATTGCACTGTGCTGCATCAGATGCAGCAGCCTCTTTTTTTTATTTATAATTCATAAGCATATAATTAAATCTTGCACATTCATTTTGAGAAAGCACAATAGCTAAACCACTAACCCTTAAGCAGAATCTAGCAGTGGCATTTGGAGAGTCAGCCACACTCTCTCACCTATGCTGGCAAACACATTACTCTGGCTGTGAAGGAAACCACAATGTGGGAAGGAAAGCCTACAAAAGAATGAAAACAGAAAGTGTCTAAGGCCTTGGCAGAAGGACACTAAATAAAATAGAGAGTGGTGACTCATTTTGGCAGTGAATCCACCTCAACCCCTTCAAAGGCTTTGGCAAGAGTCCTCGGAGGAGACCCCAGGCTTTTGCCAAGCCACAAAACACCACAATTATTATCGCAGCAGTCATCAACAAAACAGATTTTGTAAACTGACTTGTTGGCACATAGATTAAAGAAGCTATAAAAAGGAATAACAGCTGTTTGGGTTGCCCTATGCAGAAAGTTACTATATAAAAAGTACTTTTACACATATCATATATACGTACACACAGACACACACAGATGCACATGATGTGTACATGAAGAATATACAAACAAGCAAAAGTGCCAAAAGCTGCTGAAGGATTTAATTGCTGTTCGTGGGAGATAAATCTGCAGGTCTGAAAAGTTGTAAACTAAAGACCTGATCCTCTTCTCAGTCCTACTAGTGTCACAATATTCACACTACCGTTTCATTAGTTTCAGTAGAGCTGTTTCCATTATACAAGAGTATAACGACATCAGAATCTAGAATTAATAATGGCTACTTAAAGCTAAGTACCATAGACCTAATTCTCCTCCTAAATCAAAAGAAAATTTACTGATGCATAAATCAAAAGACAATCTTTACATGCAGGAGCCACATTAATACGAGGGATAAAATGGCCCTGAGATAATTTAGTATAAGCTGCAAGTGTCTTAATGTCTCCCAAATTTTTCACGTTCAAAGATTATGTTCAGTTTTCATAAACCAGGCATGACTGAATATTTATGTAAATAAAAACATAGTCAACTTTAGTAACTGAAAATTAGGTTTGCAGCAGATGATGGTGGTTTGTCTACCTAGACCTCAAACACAAAGGCAAGAATCATACAGCAGAATAAACTTTTAGATTCAATCAAAAAAGTGGTGATGCACATTATTCTAGTGTGCATGCTGTAGCCCAGTTTTAAGTTTTCCAAAACATTGGTCATTTTTTAGTTAAAGCAGATGAAACATTGTCCTTTAAATTAACAGTTTTTCATTAAAGTGGCAGAGAGATGAAACTGAGAACATGACACTACTATCCTGTTCCAATCTTTCTTTAAAAGTTTTCACTAAGACTTTTAAACACTAAACAGTGTTCGCTTCTAGTTTCTACACCATTTTTTTTTTTACATTGATAAGCAAGACTTTTCTTGATTTTTTTTTTCTTGAATTTAAAGTGCTCTAAATTTTGATAATGTATAATATTAAAATATCCTGAAAACTATTTTCAGAGATTCTGGTATATAACTCAGTAAATGCATCTGGCTCAATTAAACTCCATGTGCCCTGACTGGTATCCAATACTTTTTTCAGAGTCTGTGTGTCTTAATCTCATATTTTCACCAGAGAATCAAGAGTTCAAATTACATCATTAAAAATAATACCCTGTTCTAAGAAAGTACTATGGGTATATAGGATGCAAGTGAAAGAGGGTGAATCTGAACTAAAGGGATGTTTATAATCTCTATAAAGACATAAAGGAATAGGTTATGGGAGAAATGTGGATATAAACAGCAAATATTGCTGCAAGAGACATCTGCATCCTTGCAAATTTCCTCAAGCAAATGGGTAAGGGCAAAGTAGATTTCAGGGTCCCTGCCATTCCTGCAGGAGAAATGATGAGGCCTATTGACCCCGCACTAGTGGAGGATGTGAAATAGCAGAGATGCAGCATTTGGAATTAGGTGTTGATCCTTTTGCTGGTTTAATACCTCCCAAATGCTGGACAGAGGGAAACTGACACATAGTCCCAGGATCATAATACTTGCTTTTCCGCTGTCGAATTAAACAGGGAAAATATACAGAGGTAATTTGAGACACTAAAAACTCCTAACAGATGAAAGTTGACATGTGGGCTGAGTGTGAGACTATAAGAAACGGAGTTTTTACCAATATAATCCACCTAAATGTAGGCATTTGCATCAAAAGAAAGACTCGATCTACCGTTCTGTTACTGTAACTACAAATATTTTCCAGCTGCATAGAGAACCACTTAATATTTTCAAAATTACTTGTCCTTAGGCAATCTATTTAATTTCAAGTGCAATCTAAAAACTAGCTGGAACTATATTTATTGCTTGTATGCATGGGCAAGTATGTAGCATGGGATGGTCAGAATATAAATACAAATCCATACATTTAAAGTTCTTAGATCGAACTATTTGCCTTTTATTCTTATCCTTTGCTTTTTTCCTTTCTTTCTTAGGGCCACTTTGGACTACATAATGCATTACACAGACACGAAATTAGCTCGCACGCCAGCAGAAGCAGTGAGTTTCACCTATCCAAGTATTTAAAAAGCTTGCAAGCACACACTGTCTCCTGTGCAGCCCGGAGATCCCTGTTGAGTCTATGCCAAGTCCCTGAAAAGTTGGACACTGCATCCGGTATTTACACTAAGCTAAAATTCTAATCAGCACTAACAGCAGTGTGTTTTAATTCACCCTTATGATTTTATTTCAATCTGCTAAGTAGCACAACTGCCAGAAAGAAACTGCTATAAACGCCAGTAAACAAATGCAGGGAAAAAAATATATATAAAGAAAAAAATAATCTTAAACCTGTTGGACATAAAGTTTGCACCACTTTAGACATGCAGCCCAAAAGGAAAGTCTGGAGCTTTGGTCAAAACCGCTCTCTGCTGATTTCTTTCCAAATATCCTACCTTCCACTCTGGGGTTTTTAACTTTTTTCCCCCCCCAACGTGTTTGGTACTTTTTAGCCAAGGAAGGAAAACGCTGATGTTATTTTACACCGGCTATTTCACCTCACGTCCTCCCCTCCGCAGCTTTCTGCCAAGTGCTGTGAAACAAGAACACAGTAACTACTTGAATCTCTGGATGACACTATAAATCGTAGTGCCAAGAGGCCGGTGCCAAGTCCGGCATCTTCCTTACTTTGGGAAGGAAAACAAAACACACACACACACACACACACAAAAAATCGGCGGGAAAATTGTGAGAAGTTGGTCACCATTTTGGACCTGTTCAGTGCAGTCAGACCTTGGCAGCCATCTTACAGCTTGGCAACCATTTTGAGAATGTGCCTGGCAAGCTCTCAGAGCTCGCCGACACTGTTTCGACACAGCGCTGGTTAAATATAGTCCAAATTAAACAATACTGTGTAATATCAGGTAAAGTCACCCTTCAGAAATCCACCTCGCAAGTGTTTATAAGTACATCTTTAAAGAGCAACGGACACTGTGCTTTCCATGGGGCCGCCTGGGCACCTTAACCCTTTCCGGGGCACAGTGCTGGCAAAGCCCCACCATGACACCCATGAGAGAGTTCTGATGGTGGGAACACTGTGGAACAGGGAGACTGTGGATGGTGGGACTCAGAAGACTTGTCACTTTTCACCACTGTTTAATGAGGCCCCAGGAACCCCACTGCAAGCAAGGGCCCCTCCACAAGAGGAAATGGGATGACAGGGGGACTGTACACAACAACACGTAAACCCACAGCTGGCGTGTGAGAAAAAACTACTTTCACAGTTTTAATTTCCTGATGAACTTTTCCATGTGCTCCTCTTGCAGAGACAAAAGGAAAAGTCTGAGAACAGAAAAGTCATCTCAGCAGCCAGACATCATAGGGAAGGCTGGTTTATTGAGAGAGCCCAATGGCAGGGCGAACTGTAAACAAATACTTCCCTTCTTCTCCCCACCCTGCAAGATCGGCGTGTTTTTGGACCAAAAGCCTTTCACTCCAACAGTGCCAAAATCCCAAGGAAGACTTTGTGCCAGACGAAGAAAGGCACAGTTGTCAGAAACTGCTCTGGCCCAGGAGTAGGAAAAGCATTGTGAGGGAGGAGAGAGGAACCGGGGGAAGCTCCTCGGTACCACTCGTCAGGGCCAAGGGGTATGGCAAGGTATTCCACCCATAATTCTCCCAGTATTTTAAACAATCCCTTTGCTGAAGAAGTTCATTTTTCATATTTAATGTAGTGTAAACACATTTAATAACTTCAGGAGGAATGCAGGGTGAGTGTTTTTAAAGAACAAACAGCGCTATCTCCAGGAGTGCTGCACTAAAGTTTAGACTACACAAGGTTCTAACTCTGTCAGCCTATTTGAATAAAACTTAAAAGATAATATATGGGTAAGATTCAACACTTTGAAAACAGACTGTGTAAAGAGGCAAATATTTGAAGGTACTAAACAGTATCTGAGTATTAAAATGACATTTTGGGGAAGCATTTAATATCTGAAGACAAATGTCTATTGGAAATGCTTACTACACACATTATATTCTGCTTCTTATCTTGAAATAATTTAGAGTGGAGCAGAAAAGATCAAGTTTATGCTCTATTAGCATAAAGTTTAAACTATAAGGGGTTTTTGACCTTGAAGTCTGAATTAAATGATGTCTGGGATTTTTATTCTTCCTTTTTTTTGCCCTTTTGAAATTTTAATTTGGGGGGAAAAAATTAAAAGCCAACTAATTAAGTGTAATTTCATAGTGAATGAAATAAATTAATTAAACCATAATTGAAATGACAATATTAAATATGAAAATATTATGCTGGAGTAGATCAGAATAAAGTCTTGACACTGCTGGATATCTTTTATATTGAAGGACAGTATCTGCAGCTGCATGACGTCAGCCGTGCTGGAATAGTTGGGAATGCATTGATAAATTGCTCCATCGATTCTGTTCTGCTTCACTTACCATAATTATAGCACAGTAATGGATGACATGAGTGATATATTTTTACTTTAGAGAAAAGCCAAGAGTTTGCCTGTTTCTTTATGAGATTAGACCAAATCCTTTCAATTAATACAGCATGATTGATATCTAAAAGTGTACTGGGGTAAGATACTCGCTTCATGTGCACATCTTTAAATGTTATTGGTTAAATATTGAGATAGAATTCAAAGAGCAGTTTCAGTGCTTTAAATAACAGTGTCATTTTGGTAATATGAAAGATGTATTGTCACAATTTTCAAAGACTTTTCTAGGCCCACTTAAAGCATTTTGATTTTCTTAGATCTAAAAATCACATTTGCAATTAATATCTGTGCAATGCAGGACAACTCAAGCATTTTCCTTGAAATCTATGGACACCATCACTGAAGTCCTCGCTAAGGCTAGCACCAGATATGTTGGGAGAAAAGCTGGGAGGACTGGATTATGCTTTTCAAATATATATAGTGCAGGCTCAGCTTTAAGCTGCTATCCATTGAAGTCAACTCCCACTGAAGACAGCTGATGAGGTCCATGTGTAGACCCAAGGACAGAACTTCCTCTGGTGTGAACAAAGAGTGAGTAGAAGATGAATTAAAGAGTATGTGATGTCTTATCGTTACAGAGGAACTGCTCTGTGGTGCACATCCATCTACCCCTTCTCCAAATCTGCCAACAGTAGAAGAAAGCAGCAACCTGCATGAATTCCTCAACAATGAGATGTCGTGGCATCAGCACTTCCATGCTCATGTTTAATCTCCCTTCCAAAATTATGTTCCCATAACTTACTGTACTTCTGGGTAGTCATCCATACAAAAAATAACTCTCTTTTTGAACTTTTTAGAGCATGCTGCACCCTAAGCCTGGTGCTTCAGGAATAAAGACCCAAGTCACCTCAAAAAGCAAGGGAGTAAATGTGTTCTTGCAGAGGAGATGTGACAAAAGATGAGAGCAGGTGAGGCAGAGAGACGTCAAACTGCTGTCACAAAAGACAAATCCATATTACAGAGATGCACAGGGGACAACTCTTGTACCAGCGCTGATAAGACTGTCTCAAGAAATGCAGAGAAGACCTGTGCATTGCTCATAATTCAAGCTTCCCTCATGGATTCAGGTCCTTCACATGAACAGAGAAAACATATGCTATAAAATACCATTTATGCAATATTCTTACTATTTTAGCTGTTCTGGTTATGAAGTGCTAACAAAAGAACCCTGGATGGGGTTTTTTAATCAATAAAACCTTTTTCCAGCCATAGTACCTTCATGCTGAGTAATTTATACATAGACATAAGCAAAGAAACCCAATGCTCATGGAGTTTTGAATGATGCCAAAAATATCTTTGAGGAAAAAATGATGTTACCAAAATGCAGCCCTATCTCACACAGCATTTTTTCAGCATATGTTAAAAAACCCACCATAATCAATTTCTCTAAAAATTTTAACTTGTCCCCTCCCCTCAAGGAGTAAGTATATAAGATTGATCTATACTTCTAACTGTTGAATTCAACCCTTTCTCATGTTACAAAGGCTGTCACTGGAAATAAAGTGTAACTTGGGATGGCAGTGGCAGCTATCAAACCTCCTGACACATTAGAGCGTCTGAAACCCAGACACCCAAGGTTTACATCAGAAAACTCCAGCATGGAGCGAACAACCCAAAACCAACTATCGACCATCCTATTGATTTCTAGTGGGGAAACCAAGATGGGAAAAGCACCAGAAGAGATAGGATTTCTTTGCCTCTCCTCATCGCTAACTTAGTGGCTGCCAAACTCAGGTCTTCTCAGGCTTAAGCCATCAGAGGTTGTGTTGCAGCTAGCCAGGATGTCTGCCTAAGATAATTCAAGCTGAAAGCAGACGATGTGCAGTGGGAGCTGATTAGCCACTGACTTCCAACGTGACCTGTCTCAGTCCCAAAAGAATCTTCTTGACAGTAAGATATGGAAGCTACAGCACATCTGAAAAAAAAATACAGTTATCTTTTCAAATGCTATATGAAGACATCTGACTTTCATACTTGGGCAATTAAGAGAGGTGTTTTTTGCAACTGGCAAGTCCCAAACTCATCTCTTAAATATTTGATCATATACTGCAACAACAAGTTTAAGAGAGATTATTTTCAAAAACAGTCTGAAGCCAATATGAATATAATAAGGATTAAATAAACTTTAAAATAATTCACACTATGGAAAGAAGGTGTTAAAAAAGACCATATATTTTTTATTTCCTTTTCTTTGTCAACAAAATCAGTCTGCTCTGTGTTTCAGTAACTTTGCTGAAAGTATTTTAGATTTGCATCCATGTAGCTGAAGGCACTTCTGACCTTACACGGACACTGGGAAAATAATAACTATAGGTGTGATTTTTATGATTCATAATTTAAAAAGAAATATCTCATGTTTGCTGCAGATCATCTGTTCCACTCATTATATTCATCTCTTAGCTAGTGTTTTGTGTTTAATTTGGAGATTGCATGGCCCCAGTTCAAAAGGAAAGCTTGGTTCTGAATCCCATGGATTTTGCAACTGAATCTCAGCCACAGGAACACCCTTTTCCAATTATGAAGCGTATGGTTAGGGTGTAAATCCTAGTGCATATTTTATACTGAAAGTCACAATGTTAGCAAAGCACTCAAGAAACCTCTGAAGATCCTCTGCAAAAACCTGATGAGTTTGTTGTGAAAAATCAGGAACATTTTCTGCCTTTGAACCAGGACTGTGCTACAGTCTCAGAGTTAGACCATCATCTGTTATTTTTAATTTGTTACATTAATGGACTGCAAGGTCCAAAGTATTTGACATATCTGAACTCTTCTACTGCTCCCCTTTGTAAAGCTGCAGCATTTTTTACAGAGCTCTGCAGGAACACAGACCATAATGTCTGGAATGTTTTGATCTTATCTAAAGTTTTAATAACTTTCTTTTTTATACACTACATATTTTACATTTTTTATTGCAAAACTCACTCTGCAGCTGTTTATTCCCTCCTCACTTGAGAGGGTTCTGCTCATCTCCAGGTCCCTGAAGGATAGAAGTGGAGGTGCCAGCTCCCAGCAGCAGCTGTCCTGCCCCAACCGGGTGCTGCCCAAGTGCAAGGCACCCCCATCTTCCTCCATGGAGGAAGAGGAGACAGAGCCATGAGGCCATGACCAGGACACTTGGGAGGCAGCTGCTCACTCTGCAGCCCTGCAGACACTTTACAGCTGCTTTCTTCATGGCATTCCCAAGAAAGTGATGTGACTCTCCCCAGGCGATGAGTCCACCTTCTGCAGTACTGGGATCAAGTTGCACTGCACTGGAACAGCCAGGCTGAATCAAGTCCTCAGGCCTCTTTTTTTTTTTTTTTTTTTTGAAAGCAAAGAGAAAATATGAGCACATACATTCATCAAGCTGCACCAAACTATTATGCAAATGATGCATGTTGGAGTGGGTATTTTAGTTTTATGGTGGGACAGCAGGAATAAGCTTATAAATCTAAGGCCTGGGGTCAATGCTTAAGAAGAGATTACCTCTAAGCTTTACTTACACATTCTATTTTGGCCCAACAATTTACAATGTATTTCTGGAAAAGGGAATAGTCCCTGCTCATTCCTGCTGGCACAGGGCACATGGTAAGATGCATCTTCCTGAGATGTCTGGGGTAGCACCTAAGAAGGGCTGGTAAATTCCTGTTGGAGCAGTAAAGAAGGCAATCTGACTTGAGCTGCAGTGGGGATAAAGTAAATCTGCTCAGCTTCAGGCCGGCACTTTTCCTGGCTCGTGACACAGGCTTTCATGCAGTCTCATCGCCTATTGTACAGCTCGCCATGACCCTCACCCCGACAGCTTCGCCTCAAGCCAAGATCTGTGAGGGCTCCTTCCAAAACAAACCAAGACAAAGTTGCTCTGGAGCAATGTTTTTCTGAATCAAGCTTGACGAGACTCCACTTCCACCCACATAGTAACCTATGCTCATGCCCAGCAGCCCGTGACCAACGCTCATGAAAATAGCTGCACCAAGTCCTCCAGTTGCCAAAGGGGAGTCCAAAAGCTTAGCTCAAGAGAGAAAAATTGTGCAGGAATTTCAAAGAAGTCTCAATACAACCAGTAAACTAAGCCTGCAAACCTGCACACCCCTTTTCTTTGAGGTGCCACTGTAGCGGCCACTGTCTGAAATTGGGCCTGTACAGTTCCATCTGCATCACCAAGTTCACAAAATGAGGTTGTAAAATAAGAATAACCTTTTAACAATACAGTGTTACTCGAGGAATGAGACTCTCAGTATACAGACAGTATCAGAAGGGATCATCAAAACATTACGACAGATACTAAAATGGAATTCCTGTTAAGATGTTACCTTACATTTATACATAAAAGCAACCTATTTAAAACATGCTTGTTAAAATTCACAATTATTTCACTGACAGGCATTCAGAGATCATCATAAGGAAGTTACATAGTAAAAATGCAACTATTTTAAATAATCCTAAATGCATTGTTTAATGAAATTAACAGTAGAGATTGAGAAGCAGCACATGTGGATTGCTGGGTTTTGTGCTCTAGTGGTAAAGGAGGATATGACAGCGTGTTTGGGCAGAAGAATCAAAATGTTTGAGGTCTCCAGCTGCAGAGTTTCAGGGCTGAGTTACTGAGCACAGGCCAGAGATTACCCTAACTTGGTTAACCCAAAAACCCACTGGAGGGAGATTGCCATCTGGCCTGGCAGGGCTCACTGGGACACACTCTCTTGAGTCTCTCACGAAGAAGTAACTCCCTGTGATCAGTGATAAGCATTATGATAAGTCCCCCTTTTAGTCCTTAAAAAGTATGATTTCTAACTGTAAACTGCAGAGGATTCCTAGAAGGAAAGACAGTAAAAAGCCTATGTTTGGAAATCATTCCTCAGCATACCCCTCTAAAAACAAGGGTAAATGCACCCATAAAAAGGAGGGTGGATACATTCATCTGCTCTTTTTTTTTCTCTCCTTGGGCTGAGAGGCACATGAGAGAAAACGGAGCGGGATCAAGTCCAAAGAACTATCCTCTTTAAGGATACACTACGCGGTATCATCAGCAAGTCTCAGCCAATATTGGCTAACAGTCGCTGTCTGTTTGCCAAGCAGAAGTTTGCCATGTTAAACTGTCACTATAATGCCACCTTGAAGAGGCGTTATCATCACTCTTGCGATGATACACGGCAACCGTGAACGGAAACCGAGGCCGGAGTTCACACATCTGAACAACAGACAATCCTGGTGCCATGGATAAGTAACCCAACAGACAGCCCTGCCTGCTTATCACTGCTGTGATCCAGGAGCCCTCTTCAAATGGACATTCCCTGCAGTAAAAATTATACCCGTTTATGACTTTTTAATATACCAATTACTGAATTTTATTAAAAATACTGAGAATACAGAAATACATTTTATTATTTCTTTAAGTTTACTGCTTCCCTGCTCTGAATACAATATAGAAGCAAAACAGGAAGCCACAAGAGCTCTTGTGCATCTCATAGTATTGAAACTAACCTAAAACATCGACTAAAACTCATTCTCAAGACATCTTGCCTTAGGATCTTCAGAGGTAAAGGACAGTGAGACAGCCAGCACAGGGGCCACAAGGTAGGGTCTTGATTTCCCCTTTCACTCATCTTGCTGTTGAATCAGGCATATAAAACTTGGGGAAAGGGGAGCACGGCACCAGATAGAAGTGCTATATGCTGCTGCAGGCACAGCTCACCATATGGGAAAGCACTTACATAACGTAGCTGCATGGTGCAGGCAGGGTTGTTGCACAGACTCCTCATTAACATGGCAAAGTTACAACATGAACTTAGAGAAAGCAGGATCTGGAATCTGATTAGATACAGGGTGAGATTTTTCTTTATTTTTATTTAATAATGATTGTATAATATTGACCTTAGTAATTACAGGCTAGGAAAGTGAACTTCGCATTAACGGCACCGTATTGATTTTGCAAAAGTACAAAAGTACTTTTATGCCGAAGAAAGGTTCCAGTTACCACATTTGAAAGACCTCGGGAGAACAGTATCTTGGAGAACTGTATTCTTCATTCATTCTTCCTAAACACACCCTTAACCACTGTACTCACAAGCCCTAATACTTAACAACCTGATAAAGCCTCCTCTGTCGTGCCCTCAGCTCCCTTCGACTCAGTACTTTGCAGAGTTGGAATCAACTCTAATGGACCAAATGTAATTTAACTTATTAAAACAGTTTATTCAATATGTAGTACATCAGTGAATTAATATATTATTCACCAATATGTTCTGAACTATTTAGCCAGCTGTATGAAATGTTTCTAATACACTAGCTGACATTTTTTTAATTACACAAATACTTTGGGTAGCAAATAACTGTTCGCTATTTGGCAAGCCCTACAAATTATATACAGTTAATTATATTCAGGTTGGTATATGGGTTATAAATAACTGTGATAAAACTGATATCAATGCTGACAGAATTTTAGTGGAAATCAACATTTTTCTATACTGAAGTAACTGTGAGCTAGGAACAGAAATACTGCCTCCAGAAACATAACTGTAAATTAATAAATTGTGTGTATGCACAAGATGACTCAGTATTTTAACACACTACATATTTTTGCCTTCAATTCTTATTAATTTCATGTTTTGTCTTAATTCATATTTTAGTTGAGAATTGCTTTTCATTTCTCTTTCTGGAAGTGTAGTTCAAGTAACTGAATTTAAAAGTTTTTTGCAGACAGATCTTCCATAGACTTATATTTGCTCGTGAATCCCAAACTTTAAGTATCAACTTTCAAACGTGCAAATCCGTGTGAGCAGTCACATACTGCTAACTGGAGCCCAAGTATTAATCCAAGTCCTGCGACTGTGGTAGGTGGAGGACCTCAGCACCCAATGGAGTCTGGACCACTACTGGGCTGTCCAACACCCTGCAGTCATTCACATTCATTTAAAGGTTATCGGCTTTATAACGACATAAAATTTAAACACAAAATTCTAACAAGTTGCAGAGCTCCTAGTGTTCGCCGTTACATAGTCCTAAACCACTCTGTGGAGTCAACACTGGTTTGCCTCAGTGTAACCATGTCAAAATTTTTTTCAGGCTGTGCCTTCTGCAAAGATAAACCCTACCATCTGTTTGGGGTTCGGAAAACCAGCCTCCTTTCCCGAGATTCCCTGAAGTAGCAACCTGAATATCACACCTGTTTATCACGACAACTCCCTTTAACAGATCCTTCTGTTTCCCTGTCCTGACTATTATATCTGTTAGCATCCTGTGGCAGGCATGGGGAATGTGACCTCTTCCCATACACGAGGGAAGGGGCTGAAATTTTGAGCCACGGTGATGTTGCCTGTCACCAGGTGTGGATTAGCTGTTCCAAGTCAGTGCATGTCACAGTGCTTTAAGGATGTGTGGAGGCAGGATGAAATTCAACACAACAACATAGATCCTCAACTTACCACATCCTTGTCTGAAACAGTCATGCCTGGAGGGAACATTTCCCATGTTATGGTATGTAGTAAAATACAAAAACAACAACAACAACAACCCCTGACAGAAGTAAACAAGACGAAATACCTAAAGGAAAATGGATACCTTTCGTGAAAGAACTATTACTAAATGGAAAGCCAGTGGGAAAAAAAAGGGGGGGGGGGGGGAAGAAAAGAGAAAAAGGAGAGCACATTCTTCAGTAGGGGAAGTTTCTCCTGTAAATTGGCAGTGAATCAGTTACTAAATGACATGCCTAAAATCAGGTGGTGGATTATTGGAAACGAAATCTTTGTCTCAGGAAAGCCAACGGCAAAAATCCTATTGATTTCAATGGGACAGGGTTGTCTCTCTGGACTTAACAGTCAATCATGCAGAATTGGCAACGGTGTCTGAACATCCCTGTTTGTTATTAGACCACGGAAATCCGTATTAGTTTACTTCATCTGCACTTGTGACCAGTACACCAGCACTTTTTTTTGGCATGGAGGTGAAAATAAGCAGAGTGGGTTCAATTTTTCAACCCAAGACACATGAATGAGAGCTTTGCTCTTTCTCCCAAGTATTTCAGAGTCCATTTTCCCCCTGAAAGGCATGGGCAGTCTCACCGCTAATGGGAGTGCTGTGTTTACAAGCAGAGGGGAACTAAGCCTTTAGTGTTTTTGCATATTTGCAATACATTATGTGGTTGGGATGGGAGGAAGGTTTGTTAGAAGAGGAAGATGGTAAGAAATGGTGGAAGAAAAAAATATCTGGTCCTTAGAGGATGATATTTCTGCGGACTATACACAGTTCTCATTTTTCTCAGTCCTTTTTGTAGAAAAGCTTTGGCGAGAAACAATCAAACTAAACTGCAGATACTTAACATTATAAATATTATACGGTGGTATAATGCTCCCATTTAAACAACTTTTCATGAACAACCTTTCAAAATTTAAGTGCTTGGAAATTCTTGGATGACAAAGCTGCTATTTATGACTAATCTTTTTATCTGAAAGCAAAACCAGGTCCAAATAAATAAAAAAACAATAAGAGAGTAACAATGTAGAAAGAATGCGGGTGTGCACGATGCACACCCACGCCGAAAAACAATAAACAGATTTACAATGGTGAAGCGTGTGATAAGCAAGATACTATTAAGACAGGGCCTGAAGCCCATCACTTAGATTAAATATTATATGGAAATCACCACAGATTGATACAAGGCTGAATAAACAAACGATACAAACTGTAGTGGGTATATTTGTCCAGCCATGTATTAGTGCAATACACAAAATGGGACCCAGTGAATGCTTAAAGTGAAAATTTGTGACCTGTTAGTATCCCCAAAATGCCCGTAGAACATTATTCTCCCTTTTAACCTTAATTTTTATTCTCTGTCTCAATTTCTGCTCTGCTTCTCCCATCATAGCCCGAGTTACCTATGCTGACAGCCATAGCAGGCCAAGGTAGCACAGATGGGGCGGCTGCAGCTGCATCTCACCTGCCAGACTGCAAAGCCCACTGGGACACTTTCCCGCTCCCTTTATGTCTGTCTTTGTGCATTTGCAACAGCGCCTTTCCCTGGGCCTTTATCGAACGTGTCACCGATGCTGCACGGCTCTGGCGCACCGCTAATAAGCCACAGATCCGCAACGTGCTCCTTCACGAAGGAAACCCAAGACGGGCCTCCCCAAAAAGTATACCTCGAGCATGTCAGCATGGGCTCTGATTTAAAGCAATTCAATATGCCTGGGTCCCCAAAGGCAGCACGCCTGTAGGGACAAAGAATACCTCAGTGCAACTCAACAGCAAACCCTGCTGGATTAAATCGCAGTGCCGGTGGGCTCCACGTTTGATCTTGGATCGCCTTTGTCGGGAGCTGCGCGGGTGCAGGTGGCGGTGCGGGAGCAGTCCGGCTTTCAGGGCGATGGGAACAATGTGTGGTGAGCCAAGCGCGGCAAAACTTCCCTCATAAAGTTGCTCGTTTCGGGCTTCATGAGAAACTTGGCAAAGTTTCCCTCGGGGCTCAACTTTTTCAAAAGCCTTAACCTCCCTTCCTTTGTTTAATCTTCAATTTTGTGCTTAAAAAAAATAACGGGGGGTGTCAGTTTTTCCATGCCCAGCTTTGCAGGCTGAAAAAAAGTCCTGCTGCCACCTGAGCAGGGAATTGGCCAAGCAGCGAGATGCCTGCGTGCTCTCACTTACTTCCACAAATAATCCCACCTGCAAACAGAGAAGCTGAGTTTCAAATATCAGGCCCCCAGGTCCATGGATCTTTTGAAACGAAGCTGTGTCAGATTTATGGTTTTGGTGTGCAAACGGAGGAAACCGTGGCCATTTTGAGTGAGTTCTGCCTGGAGCTTTCTGATCTGATCCGCAGGGTCTGCTTCCAGATTGGAGAACTGAAAGTTTTGTTGCGCATGTATTAGCCAAAAAATATCCGTCCCTCTGTAAAGTGGAGCAGGCAGAGAGCATACGCCCCAAAGAAACACAGGTACCTTCCACAGCCTGCAAACACAGCTCTCCCCACCATATTTATCAACAGCTATAAAGTGAGGGAAAGTCCCCACATTATCCCGCCCCTGAACTCCTTTCCTCTAAAACAGAAGACAATTCCAGCAGACTGCACGCCCTTCACTTTGGATGCAGTTAAAGATTTTGCTGGCTGCTGCACCAAAACTTCCCATGCTGTGTTTACTGAATTGAATATAATCTTTTTTTTTCTCCCTACCTTAATTTCAATATTTAGAATAGCTTAATTATATCTGATATCTACTAAATGTTAAATTGCTGCCATGGATACTGTACTTGTTTTAGGCTTTGCCCACAACCCAAAATGTAACTAAAGATTAATAGAATGCTGAGATATTTTTGGCTGCACGTGAAATTTAATGAATAAACATTTAAATAAATTACCCCAATAATGAAACAATATGCCATTAACGCCTGAGTTATGCTAAATGCTTCACTTCTCTTACAATTCATGCAAATACTCGGGAAAAGAAATTATAGTGGTGAACTACATTAAACAAAATCCTGCGTAAACCTCACCCGTAAAACAGTGTCTCTACAGTATTGGGAACAAAAACTGTGGCTTGTCAGTCAAAGTGTCTAACTGTGGCATATGGGTAAAGGTTTCAGTCTGCTATCTCCAGACTCATCTTATGGCCCGGGTTCAACGCTACTGAACCGCTCTCTAGACAAAAGGCGAACTCATTGAAAATGGGTGCTGCGAGCTGTCTGGTCAGGGCGGCCGCGCAGCCTGCGTCTGGATGCACACAAACTACTGGCATGGGGGAAATGCAACGTGCTTTGGAGGGCTTCAGAGTTTCCTAAGAGCTGAAAAAGAAGCAGCCTGAAGGTTAAAGCTGGCTAGTCAGAATGGCATACTTGGCTGCATATATAGCCAGGTGGCCTGGGCATATTGGCAAACAACTGGCAAACTGCCCAATACATATGGCTTAGATTGCTTTGCTCTTCCCATGAAGCCTTCTTAGACTCTTGAGCAAGCATTCATTTTAGAGCAAAATGCATCCAAGTGTTAAATAAAATCATCCCCCAAATATACTGCATGTAACCTCTTCCTTTAAATAAGAAAGAGATAACTATATTAAAATAAACTAATGGTATTTTTTAATGAATCCTTGCATAAAAGTGACACCTCCCCCCAGCCTTTCTCCAAGTGGATCTGCCCTTACTTTTGTTAACTCCTGAAGTACTAAATATGCCATTTTTTCCACACGTACTCCTTTTGAGCGGTAAGTACTCATGACAGTATTTAAGTTCTTAGCACACCAGAACTTGCATTTGCAGTGAGATGTTGGGAGGTTGAGCGGCATTAGCCATGTCCTGCACTGCTGTCACCACACAGATGTTCAGAGTTTTCCCAGTTTCCCAGTTACTCTGTGGTTTATGTAGATAGTTGCCTTTATTAAATGTTAAATCACATTTTGCTCTTGAAGAGTGCTTTCTCTTAAAAACTTAAAGTTAAGTCCCAATAGAAATTTAAAAATTCAAGGGATTGAATTTTTCAAGGCACTTGACACATACTTCAAAGCAAGTATATGTTTAAGCATCAATGCTACAGCACAAGTCCTTGTGCTAAGGCTAGTGTAAATACTGCATTAAACATTCACAACAGCTTTGGGGAAAGGACTGAACATATTTAAACAATTAACACATGCCGAACTCTAAGCTGGTACTTACATGCCACTGCCTCTAAGCAGAGGTTGTGACAAAGGTAAATTCTTCTAAATTAAAAACAATGGGACTCCCGTTGAAAGCTCAGTAAATGCTTAACTGTTTCACTGAACTGAAGCCTCAGTTAATGAGAAACAAGACAAAATTCGTCTCAGTTCCAGAAAAAATGTGCTTGCTGACTATCATCCCACTGAAACCTATTTCTGTTTCACAAACTGGACACTGAAGTTTCGAGTGCCAGGAGCCAAATTAAGACAATAACCTCAATTTCATCTTAATAAACTGTTACCTACAGTTCTTCAGCAGTTAAAAAAAGTTCAAAAAGAGAAAACTGCAAACTTTTCCAAAAGCTATTTAAGAGCTATTTCAGTTACCATTCCTGTGTCACCTACAAGTCATTCTGCATCCCTAAGGAATATAAACCTTGATAGTAATATGTTTTAATTAAAATTGAAGTCTTGTTAACATTTTAAAGACAAGTGTGTCACCTGCTAGTAAAAATAAGTTCTACTAATCCAGGTTTCACAATCCTCATCTCAGAAAGGACAAATACACACAGCAGAGAGGGATTCAGAGTTGCCTTCAGCCCAAGTCTCCAGGCACTACCTCCGTTCAATCACTTAATCTCCTTGTCATTTTGGGGTTTTGATAGAGCTCCCTTCCCTCTATTTTTCACTTGTTTTGTATATTTGAAGAATGAACTCATCAGGTCAAGGAGTAGTTTACTTATATAGATTCTTATTTGTATAATGTCTACGTACAAGGAGGACCTGACCTTCACCAGAACCCCTATAAGCCATCATAATATAAATAGCGTACATTATTTACTTAACTTCCTTGCTTCAGTTTCTTTAAGGGGGGAATAATATTTACAGGGATGTTGTGAGGATTAGCTCATTACTTCAAGAGCCTTGAAGATGAAACGTGCAATGTAAATGAGAAATATCAAGTATCAGCGACACTGATGAAATTATCATCACCATTGTTAAGAGCAGCATTCGAGAGTAAAATCGGGAGAGAAACGTGTCTTTCTACAAAAACACAGTGTCATAGGCCAAAACACGATGACCTTGGCGCCATCTTTCCCTTCACCTTCCTCATCCCCCTCCTCACTGGCAACGAGCATCATTTGGAGCTTTATTAGAACGTCTCCACGCCAAGTTGGACATGCTCCAGGCAGAGCTGTCCTCGGCCAAGGGCAACATGTGAAGTGCTCTTAGACAACTCAGATGGCCTGGATGGAGGAAGAGAGAGGGTGGAACAAACAAATCGGGGATTGTTGTTTGTCCTGTGCAGACTTGTCACCTGAGCACTTGACAATTATGAATTTCTCTTGACGGCATGAACAGGAGGCTCTGATGACGGCAGCAAAGGGAAAATTTGTGCCTTGAATTCCCTGCTGCAGGGAGCTATTGGTATGGATTATATGTGCTGCTGCAATTTGTATTGGAGCTGCAACACGGCTCCTAAATGTTAAGATGGACCAACGCTAATCTGTTCTTCTTGTACCTTTATCACTTGAGTAGGAAAGATCAAAAGCAACCCAGCCACTAGGGATATCGAAATTCCGTATCCAGATCTGACTACTTTTGGCAAAGGATCTGCAGGCCAGATCTTCACTGAATTTAGCATGGTTACTTCATTTAATGATTGTAACCTCTTTATTGGGGCAAATTGGAGCTCTGAATCCCCCTACCCCTGTGTCTGAGCTGGCTGAAATCTGACAACGATGCACTTGGACACTGCACCCCTAACGCACTTCCAGGATGGAGTGGGAGACAGAGAGAGACTGCTGAGCTTTGCAAGGCAAATGAAAGAAAGCCCTTAAGGGCAGAGTAGAGTTACCAGTCCTTAGACATAACCCAAGTACACTGAATCAAATCAGCGCTTCAGACTGAAATTGGCTTTTTACCTGGGGAATTGTAACAAACTGACGAGTCAAAGCAAAATGGGAAGGGGACGACGTCATGCAAATCCAAATAAAAGACTTGTCCGGGTCACTCCGACCTGAGCGTGGGCACTGCCCGCGCATCAGTCCCCTGCTCCAGACACACTGATATGCTCGTATGCCTTGTGCCAAGCCTGTGAGGTGCCCAGCAAAGCACTGTGAAATCAGGCCACCGAGAGCTTTGTCTACCTGGCAGGGTTTGTCTACCTGCTAAAGGGCAGAGAGACTCGGGCAGGGTCTGCTGGAGCTTGTTTTGGTAGCAGGAGCGATCCCATCGTGCAGCCGCCCTTCCCTGTGCAGCAGAGGCACACACCAGAGCTGCGGGTGATCTCATTTCCAGTAGTTAAGTGAAGTAAGTGCATAAGTATGCAGGACTGGGGCCCTGGAAACCATGAAGAAACTGGGTTTCTCTTTTTATTGCAGACAACTGCAGTGCTTGTGGACTCTTGCAGCAATGCTTCTTTTCCCCAGAGGAGGACCTCGTCCTGGGATTTTAAATTTTCTTAATAGATAAATGACTTTGTAAGAAAATTTTCATTAAAAATAAAGACTTGTGGGGAAAAAAAAAGGTTAAAAATATTGCCTAGCTAAGTAAATACAGAGATTTAAAGCATATGGATAAAAATGAGTGTTACTATAAACACGGAGCTTGTTTTTTAAAAAGAATTTTACAAAAAGATAAACTTTTTCTTACTGTATTTTGATTAAAGTTTTGAAGCTGTTTATTGTAAGTAATTGCTTTTCCTCAAGGAAAAACAGATGTATAGATGCAGGAGTTTGTTTCTTCTTCTTTGTGTGAAAGTACACATGAAAAGTGTTTCTGGAAAAGACATACTAGGGCTGGAATAGTTTATGTAATTGTAAAGATAATAATAAATTAGGGCTTACTGTGCCTGTAAAAATGCAGGAGAAGGTTTCTCCTGCTTGTCCTCACACAGTCAAACTTCCTGAATTCTCTGAGATTTAACATGTAGAAAATTATGGAAAGTAGAAGCTGCCCTGACAGCCCCAAAGTTTGGGGGTTGGTAGGTTTTCTTTTTAATTATGCATTTTTTTCTTAAAATAAAACTAAAAATCATTTAAAGTATCAATACCACAGTCCAAGGCTGAAATGTTCTTTGTCCCTATCAGTGCTGGTTTTTACATTTTTAGAAAACTTATCTGGCTCCTACAGAAAGCAACAGTGCTCCTGGCCCTGGGCTTTGGCAGAATCCGACCCCGGAGCTCATCCACCTTTTTCTCTGAGACAAAAGGTTGTAAAGGAGGCCAAAAGCTCCATGCTTTGATACCGTTCCCAAACATATGGGAACATACAGCTTCATGAAACTGCATTTAACAGATGTTTAAAGAAAGACAACTAACAGATCCAGAATGTAGTAATGAGGGAAAAAGACAATGTACATAAATTCAGATGCATGTCTCTTTATAGCACTACTAATGCCCCGGAGACAAAATGCAAATGAGTCAACTTATTTGCAATATGACACTCTCCATTCTATATTTAATATTTTAGGTCATTACTAAAACTGATTTTCTTCTGAAGTGATTTCTTCTGGCACCTAAATGGAGAGAGATTTACACAGTCTGCAGTGTATTGTACTTTGTCAGTTCAGAGAGTCATGAAAAAAACCCCTTTGACTATCAATTTCAGATTTCCAAAGTAAGCGAAGAGGCCCCGTGCAGGCTCCATGCACAATTCCTGTGCCAGGCCAGCGCCCTGGAAACATCTTTCTTTTTTCATTTTACAACTTCAGAGCCCCAAATTTGAGTTGTAGATAGTTTTGGAGCCCAAAGACCAACTGTTCGGTTTAGCAAACCAACAATGTCTGCTCATTTTGTCCCAATCTTTTCAGCTTAAATATTCACAATGTGCCATTATTACTGAATCATTATCTGCCTTTAGCTCTGACAACAGCATCATAAGGGCTATGAAAGGCTCCTTTCTTCTCGTGATTAGTCTCTAAAACATTTCCTCATCTTACAGTGCTTTGCAGCCTCCCAGAATGCACCGCTCAATTACAGTGCTGAAATTAACTGTATGCCACTCTTATTTATTGATAAAAGAATAATCAAGTGCTCCAGCCCATAGTCTGCTTTGGCCACAGGTTTTATATCAAGTTTCAAGTAATGCCTTTTTTTTAACTCTTCGAATCCTCTTATAAATGGGTGGCATTGTCTGCAGCGCGGTGACAACATTGTGCCGCTCGCTGCGGCGCCCAAGATAAAGCCCCCTTCATTTGCGTGGGGTAATCTTGTTGAAAATAGTCGCATACGGCTGACACTTTAAAAATTAATCTTGAAAGAGAAGAGTTTGTTTGTTTTTTTTATCTCTGGGACTGATTAGGTTCCAAAGAAATCAGATGTAAATAAAAGCGAGATACAGAACTTGCTAAACTTCAGGCTGGGAGTTGCAGACGAACGTTAAAAGGCGCTGCTGTACGCATCGCCGAGTGAGGTTATTTTATCTGGAGAGAATAATTGGAAGACTGCTTACATCTACCTCCGTGGGGTTTTCCTCGCGTGGATTGCATTAATTGCTCAGGAATGGAATGTGAGGCTTTGGCTCTCCTACATGTGACATTAAATTCTGATTTAGCAGATAACAAGCACAAAGCAAACTGCCCCAGAAACAATGGGCTCGCTTCTCCGGAGGCTGGCGCTGGAATTGCGATCAACTTCAAAGAGAGTGGACTCGGGCGGGCTTCAAGTTCCTATCAGTTCTCCCAAAGCAAAAAGATTTTCTATCCAATACCAAAGAGTAACATGTAATTGGGCTATAGCTTGGTCCGGCACAAGAATGAAAATAAAAACACTTTCTAAACCTCAAAGATACTTGCTAAGCCATGTATACATTAATCATTTATACCACATGATTATTGTTCATTATTTGGGCAATAACAAATGGAAGGGTGTGGGGGTTAGTGTGGGTTTTAACAAACCACATTCTCTTTAAGCAAAGCCAACTATTAAAGAAAGACCTAACTTGCCAAACCAAGATAAATATATGCCATTATTATGATCACATAAAAGCTACTACAATTTCTCTTATAATTGGTTCTATTATAATTAAATGAATGCATATGTTTACAGTTCATCTTTGAATGGTAAAGTGATTTAGCAATGATGGTGTCTCTAATTTCTTTTAACTGTACTGGCAAACTTCACTTAAACAGTGGTCTAAATACCACATTGCCACAATAAATTAGTAAAGCATCTAGTAAAGTCTATATATGTAGTTATTGAGTTTAAATGCTTCAGAATAAAACAGTTACTCTCCCTTCAGTATGCCCAGGTAAAAAAAAAACATATATACTCTTCATGTGGTACAAGATACGGTCAAATTCCTACATAAAATATATACTTTAAATATGTCTATACCAGCACCCACAAGTGCCTACAGCCTTTTTTTTTGCAAGACTGATAAAATGAAGAAAATTGTTCCCCAGGAGTATCTGGTCATTTAAAATAATCCGGTTCAATAAGACATTTGTAAGCTGCCAGCTTACATGAAAAGGTTGCAAGACACAAGATGTATCTGTACCTTAAATATTTGAAGCATTTGTTTGCCCTGCCACTCCAGCCATTAGTAGACACTGGTGCTAGAAAAGTTAACAATGGGCTTTTTCGGATAATCCATTTTCATATCTATCTACCATATGAATTTTCATGGTATCTGTCAGCCCAGCATCCATCAGTTTGGGATAGGGAATGAGAATGAGCCTGGAGTCCCATGAATGCCACCCTGTTTCCCAGCGTGCAGCCTGAGGGCATGTCCTCACACACCAAATGATGGTGTGGGGACTTTTCTGACTCTGCTGCTACACTGGGACTCATAGTTGGAGACTCAGAGGGGCTCCTTCAGTTTCTAACGACTGTGGGTATCACCAGTATTTCCCATACTGGTTGTGGTTGGTAAGGAATGTACCTGGAAGAACCACTTTGGACTCTGTGCTTCTCGTGGTTTGACCCCCTGCACTGTAAACATTTTGGAAAATTTGGGTTAAGTTGGACCTGTCCTCACTCGGTTTTATAGTTCCTGCCAGTTGAGCCAGGACATGAGACCTGGCAGATGTTTTAGTTTGGGTTTGAGATGTTGATCTGGACACTCCAGTTCTCAGAAAAACCAGAATTTGCTGACCCAGAATGAGAGATGGTTGAAAGACAAAAGACAAATGAGTGCCGGCTGCCGCGCAGGCTGGCCACAAAACGAGGACGGGTTATGGCAGCGTTTCAGCATGCGGGCAAACACATCAGGACAAAAATCTGTTACGTTTCCCTCCAAACCAGGTGAATATAACCAGCAGCCCTTGTAAAATCTGCCAGGGTTTCAGGCCAAAATGCCTGGGTTGTTACTCCAGAGGCTTCAGAGAAGGCTAAAAAACAAGATAATTTTTTTTCAATCTTTCCCCTAAGCCCGACGAGTAATTCTATTAAGAAAAATAAGGCAAGCTGTAATGTTTGAGTTTAATAAGCGAAACACAGCAAATATGTGAACAGAACTTCTGACTTAATATTCTTTAACAGATGTTTTATAAAATACAGATTTAAAAGATTTGCCTGTCTTATTGTTCTGGCTGCTGTCGTGTTATATGGCTACATTTTCAGTCCCAGATTTTGCCAGCTGTAACAGTTAAATAGCAAGGGGTCTAAGCCTGGATACTGTAGGCAAAATGCCCAAAATTATTCTCTCCCATGGAAAAACACCCCAGTATAAAGGCAGTGATGAGAAGGTGGAGTTAATCCTTTTGGCAAAGGAATAATCTCCATACTCCTAAAAATGGATATGGTCATTTTAATGCACACTATTTTATGAATGATGCTTTAACTGTGCTGTCAATTAGTAGAGTCTTAAAAATACCTCACTTATACAGGCCCGATAACTGTCTTTCTTAACCTTTATCTGACCTTTTTTGGTTTTGCCATGTTCATAAACCAGCATATGAACTATCAAAGAGAACGGCACTGAACATCGATTTGAATGTTATATATTAAAAAAACGGGGAAAAAAAATGAAGAAAAAGGCAAAGAAAAAAAAAAAAGGAGAAAGGAATGAAACCCAGTTGGTCAGCCAACTTTTACAAACCCTAAGCAGAAAACATGCTCTTTTAATTGGACAGAGAAGACAAGATCTGGAATAGGTGCAATTTTATTACTGCAATAGCGATTCACAGATCCCATGCTCTTTTCAAAGCACGAGCCCCGTGGAGTTTTATCGGACATCTGGAGCGGGGCTCTGGCAAGATGCTGAGGGACTCGGGCTCCCATTGATCTCCGTGCTGGCAACAGGCACTCCAGCCTTACAGAGGCAAAATCTCTCCAAAGGGTAATGGATGAAGTATTTTGCTCAAAAGTACTGAGAAGGATATTTTTACTTTTTACCCAAGAGGTACAAGGCATATTTCAGATATTTGGTCTTGAGACCCTGTGACTTCACAGAAAGTCAGAAGTGAAACGGCTGACAAGAGCGGGTTGTGGCAGCCAATCTAAGGCTATTGACTTTTTCAAACACACCTAAAATAGACTCTGCTATATTTCATCTAAAACTGTGTGTATTCAAACATATGGCTAAGGGAAGAGATATATGCAAAGACTTATGCACACAGAGTGTTTAGTTTCTACTTTCAAAATATATCTCCCAAGAATTTCAGGAGGCCCCAAAATAGCAAATATTATTCGCTTGATTATTAACATCTTCTCCTTTTATACCAGTCAGTCGAAAAGTATGCAATCACTGGGTATTTTTGGTGGCCTCTCAATCATGTCAAAGATCATAAGACAAGCAGATGGTGTACATCTGGGCTTACCCAGCAGTAAGGAAAATATCTCCAGCACAGGTAGAATGATAAAGACAGGACTGAACACACACCATTCCTTTTGGACCCATGGAACGGGGAACGGTCCCCTGTTTCTGTTTACCTATCTGGAGCAGGATGACCCAGAGAGGGACAACAGCAAACAGCACTTATGACGTGGAGCAAAAAGAAGCCTTGCAACATCCCCAGCACGGCCCTCGGCCACACCACCAGATTAGGCTGCCCCGGCTCATTTAACGCAGAGCCGAGAAGGAAGAAGTTAATGAAGGAGATTTGCAGGGAGGTGATGGGGGTGAGCCTCCCTGGGATTTCAGCAGCAATGTGACGAGGGGCCAAGGCTCCCCATAGCATCAATCACCAGCAGAACGCTGTTAATCTCTGAGGACCCGCATCGATTTGCCCTGAGAACCTGCTCCAACCTCTGAAACATTATTTAGGTTTGTTTTGGCCACATGGTCAGAGTTCATATGAGCAACAAGTTCATGGCCGAAGTCTGCCCCAAAGTGCCGTTTTGCCCACTTGCATAAGAGTGGAAAGTCGCCCTTGGCTTGGTCTGTCCTCATGCTGCTGAAGTTCTGGGTGAGGTTTTAGGAGTAGCCACAAAAACCAAAAGACATTTAGGAAGATTATGAGTAAGGGCCTGTTGCTATTCTGTGGTGAGAAGGGCTTATCTGGATCACAGGGATGAAGGGAGCAGTAGTTATTATTCATATCAGACACAGTTACGTGTGCTGCAGCTCCTACACCAAACTTTAACCTTTTTTTCCATAAAACTCTCTTGCAAAGGACTGACCACCTTCCTGCTTGAGACATCCAGAGTCTGTCACTAGCAGTCTGAAAAGTTAGAACAGTGTTACCTTCCATCATTAAAACAGCACTACCGCACTACTCTGCAGGGAAGCCTTGACTGCAAACGAAAGGATGCAACTAATTTTGTATATAAACTAACTCCGAGCTCTGCAGCTTCCAGAGAACTCTACCCAGGATCGAGATGCCAAGCATACTTCGTTTGTTCTTTCTTTTCTTCTTTTCTTTTCTCTCCACCCCCCCTCCCCGAAATACCAAAATATCAGATAGCTGATGACAGGGAAGAAATGTTAACACTGTAGTTTGAAAGTTTTTAACCCTTGCCTTTCATCATCCAACACTTATTCAATCCCATGCCCCTCGCTTCACTGCTTCAAACCCTCCCGTACATACCAAGGCGATGACCACAATGTAAGCTTGTGCACTGACTGATTAGATTTAATTAGATGGATACTTTGTTCGACTGATCTTTCAGCTATACAAAGTATTGGGTTACTTAACCATATCGGTGAAAACATTGCGTGCATGTTTGAATGCGGCGGATGTGTGACACTGTTCCGCATTAAAAAGTGCGATAGTTGGCTACGTTTTAGTGACTGGAGTGAGATATATAAAGATCTATTTTAATTGAGTTTGTGTCCCTGGAAGATTGTCTCATTTTTCCCATTATACAGTCAGTTTAGGGAAAGCAATGCCTCTATGCATGATCCTTGTCCTACCTACATTTTTAAACAATCACCAGTACCTTAAACCACTCTTTTTTTCCTTTTCTATTAAAAATCTTGCTTCTTTCCAGTTTTGCCACCGTGTGTTCTTGCTGTTCTGATCCCATCACCAGCCCAGGTTGCTGTGTTTTTGTGGGACTGGTACCAGTGGCAGAGCCCCAGCCCATCATCGATCAGGCGCCGCACAGCTGATAGTGCACTGGCATGGAGGGCAGGAGCCTTTGGCTGCCTCCACCAGCGGGGCTCTGGCAGAGCTGGAGCGCAGGATACTGACCGAACCCCTTGGCATTGCTGCCTTTTCACAGTTAAAGTACAATAATTAGTGCAAACCCTGCGCTCCCTGTAAGCACAAGGAGCTCTGCTGTTAATAAGAGCAAAGCAAAGCCAACGTACAACCGATCACTTTGAACGAGTCTATGGGCTAGGTCAGCCTGGCAAAGAAATTCCTCGTACGGCTCTGCTGGCAAACTCCTCTACTGTAACTGTACCTTATACAAATAAAAAATGCTTTTGCCAATAAAGTTCATACTAGGTCCCCCAAAGCAACGGGTTGTTTTGACAGAAATGCCTTTAACACTAAGCCTTTTGCCAGTACACAAATGCTGTACACAAAATGACAAATTTAGAAGTCATGCAGAATGTTCTTACTTGAACTAAAGTTTCCGCTGCAGCCATGGTTCAGTTTAAATGCTAATTTGAAAGATCATGCTGATTCTCCTTTGGATTTATCTTTTTTATCTTTGATTATTGTGTAGTTTATTGTTTGTTCTTCACCCAGACCTTACTACTGGCAACTGTGAAGTCTGTTAGAAAACTTCCAGTTTAATTCAAGGCTCAGAGCCACGTAGGACACTGCTTTTAAAACTCAGCTCCATATAATTATTATAATCTCTGTGATACCCAGAGCTCAGCTCCCCCCGGTCAATAATTAGTGCGATTGCAGCTTAATACAATTTTCTTTTTTTTCCCTGAAGCAAATACAATCTTTTTAGATCAATTTGTAGATGGTTACCCTAGAGGAGGACAACAATATAAACAAACACTTTTTTTAATCCCATATTAACTCATTTAATTTGCACAGATAAAAGCGTGAAAATATTTTGTCTCGCTGATGGAAGGGCAGCCTTGGTCCTGGGTGAGCTTCTCTGTGGCAGCAGATCAGCCCTAGGTCTGGAGGAGTGAATAAAAAAACACCTCGTGCCAAACCTCTGTGCTGAAAATCAAACCCACATGCGGCATTAGTTATTTACACACTGAAAGGCCCCAGTTCTTCGCTGTAGCACTGCTACTTTCTGCTTCAGTGGAACTAAGCTGCTCTAACCTGGCAGCCCCGAGGAAAGGGAATCCCTGCGTGGCATACGGCCACTACCTCCTCCGCTGGCTGGGGGACAGTGGGCACGGAGGGAAGGTCCCAGGGTCCTGGCACGGCCAGGCTGCCAAACCAGCCCTTGGGAAGCGTTGGCAGACCGCAGAGCAGCCTTGTTACAAACTCATCCCCATCTTGCACAAAGTTCTCTGTGGCTGGGCCATTGCTGGCCCCATGTTTGGCTATGTCACAAGTCCAAAGTTCCCCGGGACAGCGGTGCTTGCCAGGCCACGTCCAATTGGAAGGAGGTTCTGCTCCACGGAGCCTGGCAGAGCACACAGTAGCTGAACATTAATTAAATTTATTAGGGGGAAAGCAAAGGTGAAGGAAGAGACCAGGAGGAGCATGGTGGTCCGACAGACAATAAGGAGAGAACACGACTGTATCCCCAGAGCAGCGTCTGTAACTCACTCCTACCACCAAACCCTGCTTGCTCCTCCACATATTATGCAACTGGAGTTACGAAGTCCTTTTTCAGTCAGGTTGCTGCCCTCTTACACCAGTGTTATGGGGTAAAGGGGACAACAACCAGGCAAAATTAACTTTGCCAAACGTGAAGGCTCCTTCAGAGACCTTGCAGAGGAGCCCAAGCATTGGTTGCAGCCCCATCCCTGCATTTGCCTGTGCTGCAAGGGCACCAACAAAGGCAGTAACTTCAGAAAATTCAGTGTTATAAAAACATTGGATCTATAAGAAGATGACGGGGGAGATTGTACTTAAAACACAATGAGAAACGTGTGGTGTTGCCGCATTTTCCCACTGACACTTCCTCTGCTCTGCTACATATACATTTCTAACGACAGTTCTCAGCGTAATGATTTGGGGATTGGGGGTGTTGAAAAGGTTTTTTACTATTTAACATAAGAAAACAATGTTGCAACGGATGGGGGAGAAAAGAGGGAACCTCCAAAAGCAGATAGCAACTCTGAATAAAAAGGACAGCTAAACAAGACGTATTAACAAGTCAGTGCCACAAAAATTTCACTTAATTGAAGAGGGATTCATGAGAGTACCATCTGGGAACACCTAAAGAGCCCTTCTGCAGGTTGGAACAAGAGTTGGCAAATGCATCTTTGCCTAGACACCTTGCACATGACAGTGCCTTGACTTACGGTGTAGGTGTGCTATAGGAGAATAAATTTGTTTACAACAAATTTGCAGGACTGCCTGCATACAGATAGTTTCCCATATCCGTTTGAAAAGTATACTTGGTATTCAATGGCTTTTTGGGAGACAATATTCATCAGTCAACTGAAGCACACTGTTTTGAATCATGAATATCTCTGCAGCCAGCAAACAATTTAAAATCTTGAAGGAGTGTCCCAGCTACAGCCATGTGCTCATTTTTCCCCAGAACATATGGATCTGTAAGTCCTGGGACACCGGTTAGCTAAGAGCAAGAGAATCAAAATCCCAGAATGGTTTGGGCTGAAAAGGACCTTGAAGCTCATCTCATTCCAATGCCCTGCCATGGACAGGGATACCTTCCACTAGACCAGGTTGCTCCAAGCCCCAAACAACCTGGCCTTGAACATTTCCAGGAATGGGGTAGCCACAGCTTCTCTGGCCAATCTGTGCTAGTGAATCACTCTTACAAGTATAACCAGTATCAACCCTGGACAACTCACCTCAGAAATTAATGTATAACTACTCAAGATCCTTTTGCAGAAGGTTGATGTTATAATTTACTACAGGTTTGCAGGGAGGGAAACTGAGGCATGAATGTTTGGTATCAGACTCTCAGCTCCAGTCGGTATGAGAGGGGCTTCCCAAGCACCCAGAGCCCACCTGCACACATCTGTGACCCATAACAAAGGTCCAAGTACCAAGATCCTCCCTGAGCAACATGCCCAGGATGTCTGTGGCCAAGGCACGATCTAAAGCCAACTCACTGGTGTCCTCAGCCACTGCCTGCACCACGGGGCCACGTTTCCACTATAGATTGCACTCAGACCATTAATCTTTGAAAGAGCAGAATTTGCCACTAATGCAATCGGAAATGATGGTAGGAAAGGCTCCCATTAATGAGAGGCAGCTTAATATAACAACTGACTTCTACATTTCTTATCTGAAAATACCTCCCCTGGAAGCTCTGGATACATTACGGGCTTAAAAAGAATTACTAATGCATTAATTCTTGTCAGATTTGTAGTGTCCTAACCCACAGCTGCCTCACCCACTGACCCAGGGAACATTAGTGAGAATGATATAATTTGGTAAATGAGGGCCTGACTGTGCACAGTGCACTTGGGCTGTTATTTGGTCCCAGTGTGAGCAAGGGATACCCACTCATGCACTGAGATTATCCTTCAACAAATTTCTAGGATCTTTAGGCTGCAAATTAAACACTTTCCTTCCTTTCTATTTTGTGTTTATCTTAATGCAGTTTTACGTGTGTACTTTTACATAGTTAAAGCAATGGTTCATCCTGTGAGAATCTGTGTGGGTTAATGTTAAAATGGCAAGGTGGAGTGGAGTAAAAGTGCAATCGGGAGTTGGGGATTAAATGCTGCCTTTGAGAACACACTGAACATTGTCCTGTGTTGGGGCAAAAAGTGATTAAGTGGATATTTGCAAATGCATTGGTTCTTGGGGAGCCAACTGGCTGGGAAGAGAAGGTAGGTTTCCTCTCACTCCTGCAGAAATGGACTTGCACATGCGTATGTGTGGAAGGGTCTGATTCCATCCGGGAATCTGCCATCCTGGTCCTGAGCACGGTGGTGCTGCTGCCTATTCCCTAAAATAATAAGTCTGTGCATGGGAAGACCACAAAAGCCCAAGTTCTTCCCCGCCACAAGGCAGAAACAGAGTCTCTTCCATCACAGGAAAGGAGAGAACATCCTGACAAATGCCTGCGTTTTGGACGGGTGACAAAGCTGTCATGGGAAAGAGGCGGCAGCTCCCTTCAGAGATGGGAGGTGGGGAGCGGGACCAGGAAACTTCTGAGCTCTTCTGGCAGCCCAGGTCTGGCGCCTGGCCACCAATCCCCCACTCCTCGAGCTTAAACACAAGCAGATTGACACCGAATGCTCAGTGGCTGCTCCACGGTTCCTATGGAACAAATTTGGATATTTGGAGACCTGAGCCTGTTGGAGAGGTTGCACAACCATATTCACCTCCGTAATTAGCACAGCCCAGTATCTTGTGGGTTGTTTCTGCACAGACTGAGTCCCAGCTCAGCCTGGAAAGTCACTTCTCCCACCAGCTCCCAGAAGGTCTCTGGAACAGCCTGGAGAAATGCCTCAGGGGCACGCTGCAACACCTACTTAGGGCTGCTGGGCTGGCCCTGCGGCATCCTCCTCGGCTTCCTCACACACATCATTCACCTTTCTTTATATAGAGATCAGATGGGAAAGGGGTTCCGTCTGTATATGAGGGGCTGGGAGGAAATTAAACTGGAACAGGGACAAAGATCTTTGAAAGCACCATGATGCATGCCCCGTTCTTGGGTTCTGTAAATCACAACCTGCCAGATGTTAACCTGATACAGTCCCCATGTTCACTTCCCTGCTCCATGAGCCTTGTCCCATGGGGAAACCATCAACTTCCAGCATTCCCAGGTAATTTGTACATTTGAGTTTCGCTCTCTGTAAAAAATTGTCAGGATTTGATCTTACTTAATTATCATCTTCTTGGAGCTCCATTGGGTGCCTGGCCTCATGCCTGCTTTTAGTAGTCTCAATATCAAATGCAACCAGGGGAGAGAGGCAAGTACCTCCAGAGAGAAAATGAGAGCATCCAAATCCATCGCTAGTATGGAGGTACGTGCTGTTTACAGCTTCCAGAAGTAGTAATTTATATTAAATATATATATTTTACCCTGGTTTATTGGTTAAAAAATAGACCATTTCTCTTAATTCCTCATTTTTTTTAGTACATTCTTTAGCAGTGCAGTTTGATTTATGATGCTAATGGCATTCCTGTGCAAACAGTGGATTTCCAGTTTTTAAATATGCATATGAAAATGTTCTAAGAAGAAATATTTTCCTAAATGTTAATCCTACCAAAGTCACCATTACCAGAAAGTAATGAACTTCATACGCAGGATTTCACGGCTATTTTGTTCTTAATAATTTTTAAAACTTTGGCATAATCCCAGTGCTACCAGCCTGATGTGCCACTGTCTCCTTCCACTATTTGACCATGGAAGTCAAGTTTTGATGGTGTAAACCTGGAGTAACATAGGCTGAGTCAGGCCCTAACACAAAGAGTACACTGTATACGTTTTTATTGTATAATTTATTGTTTTTTCCACTGAGTTGGCTATATTGTTTTATCCATTTGCGTGACAGGATGTCTAGGAAACAGCTGAAAGAATTATTTGCAGTGAATTTAAAACACACTGGGTTAGAGAGATGCAGACACAAAAATCTTTGTTAAGCAAATAACAGGGTGCTACCCTTGTGTCAGGTTGGGAAACTTAACTCCTTCATTTCATAAACTGCAGGTATGATAAGTACAACTGTTCTGCCTCCTCTATAGCCTTTGCTGATGTCCCTGACCAAGCTCTATCTACATCAAAGTGAATTCCCTGAGCTTTCCCAGGACACCAGTGCAGAGAGAGCAGCCCAGCAGCCTTTCTATCCCCAACACATTGGAGTTGCCTTCTCCAGCTGCATCCGCCTCTCTCCACTGATGAAAAATACTCACATGTGACTTGTTGTGACTAAACACCTAACTGACAAAACCAAAGGATTTCCCTTTCAAACCTGGAGGATAAATCTCAATAAATTAAAGAAAACAGTCTGGTAAGAATGAAACCACAAATATAATCATTGAGAAAACAAGAAGAAATGAGCCCAAAGCCTGCAAAAAGGCAGGAATTTCAGGGGTGGGCTCCCAAAGCCCGATATCAGGACTACAAATGCAACAGTCCAGTGCAAACAGGGGGTACAAATATTGTGATTTTTCACTTATTGCTCTATACATGCAACAAATGAGGCTGGAGAGTGGGGTGGCTTTTCCTTCAAGCTAAGGTTGGAAAAGCCCTCTGAGATCACTGAGTTCAACCATTAACCACATATTGCCAAGGCCACCACTAACCCATGTCCCCAGGTGCCACATTTACACATTTTAAATCCCTCCAAGGCTGGTGACTCCACTACTGCCCTTGGCAGCCTGTTCTAATGCCCAACAACTCTTTATGTGAAGAAATTTCCTCTAATTTCCAACCTAAACCTCCTTGCCACGACCTGGGGCAGTTTCCTCTTGTCCTGTCACTTGTTCCCTGGGAGCAGAGCCTGACTTTCCCCTAGCTCCACCCTCCTGTCAGGGAGTTGTAGAGCAAGAAGATCCCCCTTGAGTCTCCTTTTCTCCAGGCTGAACAATCCCAGCATATATCTAAGTGTCCTGGTCTGGGACACAAGGAATAAGATCCCATCTTTCCTCACTATGACTGCACAGCACCCAAACTCTGTGCCCCAAAGGGATCCACCCCAGCAGCATGTATTCGGTGGACGGTGAATACATGCACATATTTGAAATGCAGACTGAGAGCCGTAAGCCCAGGGTTACAGTCTCTACTTGTCTCTGAGAAGGTTTCTCCACAGTTAATGCTTAATCAAATTTGTTTTAATCACTGCAAGTTATTGGCTGGCGATTTTATTTACCATCGACGTCCATTCTGATCTTTTTAAAAATGAGATCTGTATTTGCGTCATTGAAAAAATATCCAACAATATTGCTTAAGACTTTGATAATCCTTAGGCTTGTTTCCTTTTAACCCAGAAAAGGAAGTTTTTGAAGCAGTTACACCAGCATTTACAAAATCCAGGGTTTGCCATCCACTGACTAATTAATCCTCACACATTAATGCCATTTCATGGAAGAGGAAACTGAAACACAGGCAGGTCCCCAAATCCCTCAGCTGGTCAGAGGCAAAACTGGGGCTGGACTTCATCAAAGCTGATTTCTCAGAGGGTGGTGAGGCCCCGGCACAGGTTGCCCAGAGAAGCTGTGGCTGCCCCATCCGTGGAAGTGTCCAAGGCGGGGTTGGACAGGGCTTGAAGCAACCTGGTCTAGTGAAAGGTGTCCCTGCCTAAAGCAGGGGGGTGGAACAAGATGGGCTTTAAGGTCCCTTCCAACCCAAACATTTCTATGTTTTCTCCAGGCTCCACATCTAACTTTGCCATTTACATTTTGCATCAACCTAGAGCAGACTTTATATAGTGTAAGAAAAGTCATCCTCACAGCTACTTCATTTCCTCCAGCGCTATTCATAGCAGCCCTGCAAAAAGTCAACAGTGTATTACACAACAGCGTAGGTTTAGCAGGAGAGTTTTAACAGGCCGGGCAGTCAATATACATTGAAAGGAAAACATATGCCAGACTCTGAACTATGGAAATCACAGGAGCCAACGGAGCTGTGTTGTGTTACGCTAGCCAGGAATCTAACTCAATAGCTGGTACAAATATATACTAAATAAAAACCAGCAACGAGTTCTGCTGCATAAATAGCATCTTTCTCCACTGGCACTCTACCCACCAGCACTCGGTCACTGAAAGAGAACTGAAAGAATACTCTTGGCATTGTCTTGAAAAAATGTGACTGCCCAGAAAAATGAGATCCAAATACATCCCTTTCCTTGTGCAGGCAGTCGTGCACAATATACTAGAGAAGTTCTCTATGTTTGGGTTTTTTCTTTCAGATAGCTCGTCAGTTCTGTATTTTATATCTCTATGACTCATAATGTGAAAATGAAGATGGCATTGGAGGTACCTGCTCTAGAAACACAAACTGGCAATAGCAGGTGGGGGACGGTTCATTCCCTACAAGCTCTTGTCCAAACTCCTATCTCCAGTCCAAGCGCTGCCTTTGGCTCCTCTTTGGAGCAGGGATGCCACTTCTGTTTCTGTGATGGAGAGACCCAAGCTTGGAAGTGACTGCTGCACGTGGTCCCAGACCTTAGAGTAGGTCAGCACTTCAGCATCCTTGGCTTCCAAAACATCTTTTTTCCTCCAAATGAAATGAGAAGGTTCACTCTTACGAGATTCAAAATGCACTATTAAATTGCAGTGATTTAGGAGATTACTCACACAAGCTCTATCTATGTTTAGAAGGGGAATATCCCACATTCCCCTTGGGGACTAGAGCAACATAGTTTTTAAAACAACTCTCCCAGGCCATAAACAAGTTCAGATACAACAACTGATGTCTACCACAAGTTTTCCCAATTTCCACAAGCTCCAGATCAGACATTTTAATACTATACTTCTATGCCCTAACCAGAACAGAGCTCAAAAAAGTGGTTGTAAGATTCACCATACAACAAAGAGTTGGGGGAAAATACATATACATAAACCAAAATATTTAATAGCCAGAAGACATTTCAGCTTCTTTCCTCTCCTCTGTCACCTCTCTTCTCCTCAGAAAGATGAGCTGTTCCACAACCATCAGAGAAAACAAAGCCTCGTTTCCTGAGGATTCGCATTGCATGTCTTCATTCCTTCCAGGACAACATCCTGCGCTTCTCCCCCAACTCCTTTATGATTCATCTTCCCCTTCCCTGCAATTCCTCCCTTCCCGACCTCTGGCCCTCACATCTGGAAGAGCAAGAGGCAGCTTGTGTGTGGCTGCTTCCAAGCTCTGTGTCTGTCAATAGATGTGCTGGACAGACAAAGGTGAGGCTCACCCTGCAGACATTCCTCCTGGAAGAATATGGATGGGGGTTGTCTCTTCCCTGCTCAGCCACCATTTTAAACAAACAAACAAACAAACAAACAAAAGTAGAAACTTGGTGTCTTTGAAAGCTTTTATCTGTCTGTCATACTGGAATGAAATTAGCCAAAGGGATAAATGTTCTGTGAGCACTACCTATAGGCAAAGGGGAAGCTGTTGCAGAAACAAAGCTGAAATATGAAAGAACTGAGAGGCACAGCTGGGGAAACCACTTCCACATCACAAGTTATCCCAGTCTCCAAAGGACTGATTGGAGCAAGATCCCAGGTCTGAATGTAGCAGCACATAGCATGACCTGTCCCTGCTGCCCACTGATACTGTCTCTTAGAACAAAGGGAAAAAAAAGCATAAGAGCTTTTCTGTGCAAACCCCTTGAAGGACGCTTCCCTGATTCAGAAAGTGTGGGGATTCATGTTCATAGTGTAGGGAAAGGACTGCACCTCAGATCTGAGAAACCAAGGTAAAGGGAACTGCATTCACCCCAGTTACAGAACAGCCCAGGCTGGTCTTCTACACATCAGCAACTTCAAAATGCCTTTCGGTGGCAACCTGACAAGGTTGTGTTTCAACAGGAATACATTATCTCTCTTTCCAAGGCTGGGCAGGCCACTTCCTAACAGACAACTCAACAGGCCCTAACAAGTGATTAAATAAGTTAGTGTTGGTGGGGATTTTTTTTTTCCCTTTTCTGTTTCAACACTTAAAGCCCAGCTCCAGTCAGTTGAAGCAAAGACCTTGTTCCAGCAGTGCTGATAAGGACAACGCGCCCTCACAGGTGGAGCTTGCAGGCACAGAGCTGGATGGGAAGGCAGATACCACTGCAGAAGCAATGGCTTTGCCTGCACCGATGCCAACAGCACGTTCCTGCTGGAGGAACGGGATCAGCGTGGAAGGAGCCTTTGCCACACAGTGGGCCGAGGATGGTTTATGGGGATGGCAGAATGGATGTGGTTAAAATTTTAATCAGGATGACATGTGTTGTTGACATATGGCAACGCACCACCATCTGGATTCAGAAACAGACCTGGGTTTTCAAGCTGTTGCTGGCCAAAGCCAAGAACATTGCTGAGGTGCTAGGTCAGACTGGCTGGGAAGGGTTCTGCCAGCAATCCCTCTTGACACAGTATTGCTTTCATTAAAGCAGCCTGCCTGCCTACCCATCTGAGGTGAAAGAAGGAGAAAGTCCATGAAAGGTGGGAGAAACAGCAAGAGAAAAGGTCAGAAAAGGAGTTGAGCTAATGGACCCACTTTCTGCCCCACTTCAGGCTCTGCAGTGCACTCAGGTTACTCTAGCAGCCACTCATTTCGTGGTCTTGTAGGGTAAGCAAAGTCTCCGCTCTCGGCGGGAGCCCTGCGGTCCGGTGAGGAGTTCCTGCCTTCCTCCCAGCAGCAGGCATCCAGCGCAAGAACAAAGCACCTGAGGTTCAACTTGTTTAACCATTTCATTTCCCCTGCAAGCCAAGTGTGGGCTGAGTTACCTCCAGCCAAGGGGGGAAGCAAAGGAGGGAGGGAGAAAAATGTAAGCCATGTCTCTGTAGACTGATCTAAGAAAGTAACAAAAGCAAATGAAAAAGAAAATTCCAAGACAACTCTCAAAGGCTTAAAATGTCCAAGCAGTTAACATTTTATCCTAGCAGAATTCCTCTGGGATTAGCTTGGCTTTCCAGGCATAATAAAGTGTTTTACAGTTCCTTTATTTTACCCATCCCGTTTCTCTTTTTTATTTGCATAACACTCTCATCAATTAGTGCGTCTCTGTTTGCTCTCAAACAAATCCAGTGCTCATGGCTAAAACTACAGCACAAGAGAGACACCCAATAAACTCCTGCATGTCCCAAGCCGTTGCCTCATTCCTGTCTGATACGCCACTTGTATGGAAGGGTTCGACTCTCGGCTTCACTGACCTGAATGCAAGTGGCGGGGGGAAAGGAGGGGGGTTCAGCATCTCTGAAATTTGGCTCCAAATCATTATGTTGCCATGAAACGTGCCTTAGCCTAACAAAAGCCATGGATTTGGATACACCAGGCAGCACCGCACTCACTGCATAATGACTTACTCCACGAACAGACCAAGGAAGCAACTCGGAGCCAGCTCAAGATCAACAGCAGAAATTCCTCTTTCCTTTGGAGAAGTCAGGCTTTCATCCTCTGTCTTCAAAGGGATTACCTATAAAATTCTCAGCTACAAGGCTTGTGTAATTTCAGTCTAACTGAAATAGAAAAAATGAAATTCTAGAATTCTCCTATGTGTCTTAATAAGATACATTTCTCCAAGTGCTGCTCCCCAAAAAGAAATCAAGATGGCACCATCACCTCCACCTTTCCTTTGTTTTGCTTAATGTTTGATAGCTCCAAACTTCAGGGCACAGGAGGATGAATTTATGATATGGGAGGCACCTAAGTGCAAGCCCTAAGAACAGTAACCCATTTAACAGATAACATATGTGCATGTTCCTCCTTTCGCAATGCAAGAATACAGCTACATTTTAAAGTTTGGTTAAGCAGGAGCACATAGGACAGATCCCACGTTGCACTTTTTATAATAAATTTAAATATGAATGGGAATTACACCACATTTTATTCTACTTTGAGTTCATTTTCTGGAAAGCTACAAACAAGTTGGAGATTAACATCAGTCATCCCAGACTTCAGACAACACCGCTACAAGCTGGGAAGTATAGATATTAAAATTTATGTTCACCAGTTGCAAACCTATTAGCTAGTTTGGAAGGCACATACATATTTTGTGCATATCCACCCTAAAAAGCCATAATGTTACATTCTGCATGTCAATATAAAATTTGCAATGACTCCCTTTTAGATATTAATTCCAGGGAAACAGTTAGTCCTAGTGCCTGGAGAACACAATATTAAAAGAAGTATTTTATTTCTATATCTATATAAAGAAGAGAACTATTCCCTTGAAAAACGTCCCCTTGATATGTTTTGTAAATAGGTTAATACAATTTGAAATTAAACTTGATTCTGCAGCATGATATTATAATGTCAGAAATGCACTCCATAGGAAAAGCTGGCATTAATCATTGATTCCAGAACACAGTTAGTATTTCACCATGAGCAGCAATGCCCACAGAATGTTACACAGGCCACATGGACAGGAAGATCCCAACACCCCAAAGAGTTGCTGTCAATGGCTTAACTAAGCCCTGTGAGTGCCCTTAACTGCGGGCTGTGAGAGCCATGCCATCGACTCCCATCACAGCGCTGGAGACGAGCCGTGCAAGGAAGACTCAGGAATTCTCTGGCCGTGCACACTTCGAGTATGAAAATAAACAAAGCATTTTCAAAGGCTCGCAGAAAAAAATTGTAGATGACTTAAAAGGCAGCTGGTTTTCAAAAAAACCTCTATATCCCGACCTTGCACTCTCTTGGATTTTGTTGAAAGCTGAGGAGGGAGAACACCTCTTGGAAAATCTAGATTGTGATTCTCTTTTGGCTTTTTCATAATCATGGGTTTACCCCAAAGTTGTGTTTTCCTTCTGTTATTTTACAAACATAAAAATATCAAAGAAACCACAACTGGGTGCATTATTTATTCAACCACACCAGCCTTTAAATATCACTTACCAAGGCACAGCCACCTCACCTTTCTCCTCAGACATCCACACCCCCACTTATCCACTTTCCTCCATTTTAACCTTGTGTCAATGTTTTCTCTCTTCTTTTCCCTTTCTCTTTTTCTTTCTGCTTCCCTCTCATTCCTGCTACAGTTATTACTTAACCTTCAGGTACCCACTTAAGCAACCCACCAAATAGCAGTAATGAGCACGCAGAGTCAATAGTGTGGTACGTAATCACCTTGCCTACTGTGTTAATGTCAGTTATCTTTTGCTAATGTACATGACATGCTTTATCTTTTCAGAGTGGCAAGAGTGAATTGCTGTTTGTTTCGGATCAGCTATTGTTACTGCACCTGGGCCTTTTTTTTTTCCTCAATTCTTAAAGTGTTTTTTATTTAAGTGAACATATTAACACATTAAAAAAACAAACAGGAGAGAAGTAATACAAGATTTTCCCATCACATCTATGCAAACTAAGCTCTGAAGACAATGGGTTACACTGGTCCAATGACAGTCCCATGACATCCACACTGTGTAACAGCTTTAACTGTGCCACATTATTGCCTGATGTTACTCAGAGACAGGGCAAACCACCAACAGCCCTGTGTTCCCCTACAAGGTTTTTACCCCTTATTTATTTCTTTTTTGTTGGTTTGAGAGTTTGTCTGTTTGGGTGTTTCTAATAGTTTTCTTATTTCTTTAAGGCACCAAAAGCCAGTTCTTTCCTGGAGCACACCATGAGACGGATGTGCTGCAAAGCTGGACACCGGACAGAGCAGATCCATTGCAGAGCTGGATGTTCCCTGAACCCTTTGTGCCAAAATGGTAACCCAAGGCAAGTCAGGGCTCTGGGTGTAAAGCTCATGTAATTTGTATTAACTTCTAACGCGCTCCTGGCTGTGAAGCCTCAGCTCCAGAGTAGAGCCCCAGGTATTTCCCTGCCAGCTGCGGAAAGGGTTTACTCTGAAAAGCCAATGGTGGGGCAGCAGTAGAGCCTCCGAAGTGCTGCTGGTATTTGTGGTTCCATCATAACTCTCATCTGCAAAAACCCATCCCCAGAAATGTCCTATTAGCACTTCAGTTCACTTTTATAACACCACAGGTATATTCAGCCAGCTCTACAGAGAGAAAAAATCCAAATATACAAAGGGCAGAACAACTTATTTTACATCCCTGAATCCTATATTTGCTCTGAAGGTCTCCTATTCCCTGTCCCAGAGATAAAGAGGAAAGAGAAAGGAGCATGTGGATACATGTAGCCAGAGAAAAATGCATTGAACATGATGGCAAAGCCTTATCTGGCCTTAAAAAACTGGCAGAAGGGTTGACTTCTTTATAGCATTGGATCATCAAAGCTACAAAACCTCAATTAAAAAACTGCCAGAAGATTTTTTTACTTTGTTCCAGAAGGATATAAAACCGGTTATGAGGGAAAAAAAATTTGCTTTTACCATGGAAAGTCCAAACCATAATTACAGCCACACTTAATGTTATTGCACACCAGGATGACTCCAACTCCCATATCATTATTTTTTATTTACTATTTATTTTGCATTTTCTATTCTGTACTTGATAAGGCATTAAAAAAACCTAATTAAATAATATAACATATCATTAATATGGTTTGTTTTCCCCAAGGCCACAAACACACCAAACCAGCTTGTTTACCTTGGTTTACTCTTGCCTGGAAGCAATTCGGAGCAGGGACAATAGGAAGGAGTGGTGCACAGCACAACTGGGATTCAACCCAAAACAGCACCTTTGGTGGTTACTCGCATCTCTCATGTTAAAATCTAGCAACCACAGTCCTCAAAATTCCTCAAATCCTTATGGTAGGCTTTTTTAATAAAGTAATAAGGTGACACAGGCTCTTTATTCCTCTTTGGCAGATCAAACCTGAGATACAGTACGAGAACTGTGTATTTGCCCTCTTTAGACAGATTTCAAGATGCAATCCCAGCAAACTCTCTGGTTTAGATCTTGGTGATAATCTACCACAGTATCTGTTTTAGGAATATACAGGGTTGATAAGACGGATAAATCCAACAGGAGCACTAAGAGGACAGTAATCGGCCTATGCTCCAACGGATTTTGATGCATTTGGGGGAAAATCTCCATGAGATGTAGAGGGTAGGAAAAAAATGAGGGTAGAAAAGGTTATGGTCATTATTTTGTGCTCTGGGATGATGCAATCTCAGGGCTGAGGAAGGTTGTTTCCCACTCTTTGCAAGCTCGTCTATCACTGCCTGGCTGGGATTGGGAGCCAAGCCTTGGGAGCACACTCTGCCCTCCCATCCTCCACAGTCCCTCCAGGAATGCTCTTCCTCCCTGGTCTCCTCACCAGCAGGACCAGGAAACCTAGTCTAGTGGGTGGCATCCCTACCCATGGCAGGGGGTTGGAACTAGATAACCCTTAAGGTCCCTTCCAACTCAAACCATTCTAGGATTCCATGAATTCTATGTTAACAGACTGCTCTGTTAACCAGAAAGTTCCCAATTTGTGTGGGCACATGGCTTTCCCTGACACGATGGGCATCCTCACTCTGGCCATCTTCCAGCTCTTGTAATTACATGCTGCTGACCCAACGACCCCTCGCAGTTTCCATAGGCTGTGTTAGTTTTCACTTCCTATTGTGTTGCTTTGCACTTTCCAAGAGTTGCCATGTGCAGCCCCAGAGACACCTGCATTTTGCAGATGAATGTATGGAATGCCATTGCTTCTCAGGGAAGCTTAATTACTTCATTACTGTGAAGTTGGGTTGGTGCTAGGAGGTGCTACTACAGCATGAGAACAGTAATGACAAACCCAGGTAATGCTGGTTATTTGAGTAGGAAAAACAGTATTTCATGCATGTTCTCCTTCTTTCAGAGACGGTCAATCAAAAAAAAAAAAATTTTTTTCTAGGAAGGCTTTTTTTGCACTGATTCCAAGCCCTCCGATGGCCCTGGTTCAATGGCATGCAGTGCTGGGTGCTGCCTTTAACATGTGTGCATTTGTTTATTGAGAGGATTGGAACTGAAAGAGAAAGAGGGATGCATGAGGCATGTTGGGGATCTGCTGCAGGGAAGACAGGGTTAAACCAGCCCTGAGCACTATGGAGCATGTTTGAAGGAAGTCTCACAAAAGTAATTTTAACTCCCTCCGTCTCGCTCTCTCGATCCCTCCCTCGCTCTCTCCTCCCCTTCGTCTTCCCGATTGTACATTATTCCTCATTCTTTACATTGTGGTTATATTTATTCCTTGTTCCATTGAAGTCGTATATTAAAAGTGCCAGTTCTGAGCTTCTGCAGTACAACGGGGAAAGAAAGGAAAGGAAAAAAAAAGGAAGAAAGGGGAAAAAAGTGCTGGTATTCAGTTCCTGTGAGCTCTTGCTCACTTTGAGTGCTGTTCCTATTACACAATAATGTGTTATTTTGTTGAATTTTGGCATCCATCTAGCTTGTCTGGTCAGGAGCCAAAAAATTAGAGTGTGTCAGTCCACCAGTTCCTCTGCAGAGACGCGCTCCCCTCGCCCAGCGCGTGCTCCGCGCTCCTGGCCCGGGGCCAGCAAGGGAAATCCATTTTACATACAGAACGCACAGAGCTCCAGCGCTCCGAGACTTTTTACCTACTAAAATAACTTTATGGACAAATGCCAGCCTGCGAGGCACACATGCGGCAGAGAGCGTTTGGCACCAAAAACACGGCAAAGCGCTCGGCGGAGGCACCGAAGTTTTCCAGAAACGAGGAAATGGCTGTCGGTGCCGTCGTGGCACCTCACGTGACTTGGCACCGCCCGCCCCATTGGCCGGCCCTGCAGCCGAGCAGCCGCCATGTAAGGAGCGAGAGCTTCGCCCCTCGCTGCATCCTTAAAATGGCGGCCCTGCCGCGCGCCCGGCGAGCGAGCCCAGCCCAGCCCAGCCCAGCCCCAGCCCCAGGGCTTCTTTTTGTCCCCCCCGTTTTTCCCCCTCCTTCCCCCTCCGCTGAAGTTTTTATAAACCTTTACAGATTTGAGTAGAAACAGATTTCTCACAACTTGCTCCGCGTCTCAATTTCACAGCTCAGCATACACTCAGGCACTGTCAAAAGCTTGACAGCGTTCCAGGGAAAATATTAACTGTAAACTTTCCAACAGGAATTGAAGGCACACACGGCTCCCGTCAGGACAGCCCCTCCGCCAAGCTCAGGGAAGGCAATGTTTTCACAGGTTTCCAAAGCTCGTGCCGCCGCCAAACCCACCGCGACCCCCAAGATGGTCCCGCTTCGCCGCATCATGGGCGCAATTAAGAGGATCGCCCGCCATGTGCCTTGCACTCACAGGCCGGACCCATTGAACACTGCATGCTCTGATGTATAAATATTTGCCTCTGGCTAAAGTTCAAGCAGCCCTCTGTGGCTGCCAGACACAACAGAACACCAACATCCAAGGGAAAGTGTTTACTGCAGCACTGGCCAAAGCAGTGACTGCCAGCGATCGAGCTGCTCGCCTCAGCCCAGCCCGCGGGCGCTTATCGCGGAGTACCTGGCTGTCCGCCACCCCTGCCACCCTTCCTGGGAAATGGTTAATTTATTAAATGCACCAGTTCTACCTCGTCTGCACTGAGGGCCTGGCATGAGGGTCCCTGGCGTGGGGGGAACATGGCCTCTGCACAGTCTCAAAGCATTAACCCTTCGTTAAGGTAACGTCCATAACACTGTCAGGTAGTTCAGGAACTTTTTGCCCGGTCTGTTTCCAAAGTCGAGTCGTTCTCTTGGACTCGAGCGTGCACACAAAAGCTCACAGGCAGACACTCCTGTGCACGGTCAACTGTTCGCCCATGCTGGGGACAGACAGCAGGAAAGCAGCCACTTTCAGCAGCAAGAAGTAATAGATTTTGAAAGATACAGTGGTAGTTGGGGATGCAATGCTTGTTTAAGTGACATAAAAATAAATTTTCTCGCTCCTCTCCCACTCTCCAAACCAAACATTATTTAGAGTCTTCGCTAACTAAGGGGTGCAAAATCCAAGTAATTCAACTCATGAATCAGCTGCTTCAGTATTCATAAAATCACTCCGAAAAGGTAAGAAAAGGAGGGAAAAAAATATAAACTAGGGGAGCTCTGCAGGAGGCCTGGCTGTGATCAGAGCTGTTGTCATTGCGGTCATCCTTGAAATGGCTTCCCAGTACACCAGTAATTGCAGCGTTAAAATGCAGTAAAGGAACATGCCAAGACCCTGCACATCTGACTCGTTCGTGCCATAAATCAGGGGGACTTTCCTATGAACAAATGGGAAAAACTGTATTTTAGGAAAATGTCTCTAAGAAATAAAGTGAGAGGAGTTAGGAAGGAAGGAAGAGATGAAGAAATTAATAAAAAAAAGCAAGCAAGCCTTCATATTTTAATTTAACTAAAAGGTGAAGAGAGTTATACAAATAATTATTCTGGTGTTGCCTTTAATATATGCATTTAAACCCCTGAAACATTTGACTTTTTTCAGAAGGTATCTACTAAAGCAGCTGTTTTGTAGCAAGTTGCATACTTTGCAATAGCTCTAGGCTAGACAAAAACCTTTACTCCTTATTACTGTCTTAGTCTAGGTTTAAAAACTTGCAAATTCACTGCAATCCCTCACAAATTATCAACTAATCCCATTTCCTACTCCATTTTCTTATTAAATATGAGGGAGTTAACAGAAAATTCAGTTATCTGAAATTTAGAGTTATAGAGAAAATTTCTCATGAAATTTTCTTATTTAATACAAGCCTTAACACCTCTGCTGTCCAACCTGACAGCAGCCCAGGAGCAGCAGGTGATGTCAGAGCCGTCGATCTCCTTTAGACCTAAGAAGCCCAGCACTAATAGTATCAGGACAGGCTTCCAGGAGGCCCATGTGAATCATGTGAAAGAGGATCACAGAGGAATGTTCTGTTCCCACTGCGAACAAGACAGAATTAACTCTGAGATGCTTCCTCCTGCTGCCCTGTTTGTCTGAAAGGTCAAGACGATTAGCTCTCGTACACTCAGAACCCACCGTCAAAACAAAACGTATGCTAAACCTCCATCTATTTTAAACAGAGAAGAAGACACACTTAGGAAGGATCATTTCAAATGTGTTTAAGGTGTAGCAAGTTATGATTTTTTATTCTGCTGTGCAATAACAGCTGCCTGTTAAGTTTTTGTTCTTTCCAGAAGACTCAAGGAGGGCTTTTTTGAAGCCAAATTACCTTTTTCTAGTAAGTATAAAGAAAGAAACAATGTGGACAGAAGAAAGCAAGTCTGATGTTTAAGTCATCCTGCATTTAAACAACCCCACTACACTGGTAAGCTTAATTCATTACAACAATTATTCTATCAGGCAGATTTCTGTGGAAATATATACGTTGTTTACCACAGTGAGGATTCCTTTACCAGTCATGTCTTTGAAGTCCAAAGATTAAAAAGCAGATACACGGAAAGCATTAAAATTGTCCAAGTGCTTTGATACAGTGTTTGTCTACACTATTCTGAAGAAAAGGTACTTACCAGGTCTTAATTGACTATATATTTAAGGATGATCATAGTAACATATTCAGCCTATTACCAACGGGTATAAAATGTTATACCCAATAAATGTTGTGTGACATGCACCTAATGGGTATTCTATCATGTTCAAAGAGTATAAAACAAATACAGAAAAAAATTTCATCCAATTGTATCTTTTTCATTGAGCATCAATGTAAATATAGACTGAAGCAATCAAAATGCTGGAAATATAAATATTCCTTTTAAAGCCACTGAATCCATCACTTTACTAGGAAAGGCTTAGCTATGTTATTTGCAATTCCCTCATTGCACAACAATGTACATTACTGTCTGTAAGCTCTAATTTGGCATGGCGCATCATTAATGACCTGAATGGTGGCTGTTTCACACATACATATTTAATTACAACAGCTGAACAAATTACATATTTATGCTTTATAAAGGGGATTGCCAGTCTAATTCATTTGCTATGCATGCAGGTACAGGGCTCCATCTGCAACAGCATCTGCACAACAAGAGCTAACAATTATCCATTGTAAGTGAGTGAGTGTATCTGGTGAAACCTGTAAGAGATGCAATCGTATTAACCACTTCACTGCCTACAAACTAGTATTTTCTCAATGGACCACAATATTTTAAATAATTTATCAACAATAATACTACTTTGCATTTTCACAACATCCCTCATCTGAACATCTCTGAGCACTTTATATGCTATAAAAAATTAAGCCTTAAACACTCCTGTGAGGAAAGTAGTTCTTACCCCAACAGCATATATGGGGAAAGGAAGGCACCTAAACCTGAGGGGTTGGTTCCTCAAAAGGCACAATAGGCTTCAATGCACCTGTGCTGATTTACATTATTTTAACCTATGATCTCTCCCGATGTGAAAGGTGAGACAAAAAATCAGCAGCAAAGAAAGTGAGGCAGATCTCTGTAAAATTAATACAGTGGTTTAAGCCTTAAGAAGACTTGGCTTCCATGGGCTTTTGATCAAGCTCAAAATTATTATCCACAACCTACTGTCCTTAATTGTACCAAAAGTCATGCTGAATTATCTAACTAGCCCTCCAGAACATGAATAATTATTTCTAAAAATTCATGGAGAAATGGCAAGAGATCAGAATACTGGAAAAAATAGAAACACGATATAAATCTCCCAGAAAGAAGAGTAATCCTGGCACTAACAGTCCAAACTAATGTTTACAGAGTAAAAAATTAACAGAAGAAAATCAAAGCACATAAAGCTGCCTGAACCAATTAGTATTACTTTTTAGCGTGGATATTTTTTGATAAACTAGATATTTCTATGGGGTATATCAAGTAGAATGACAGTATTAATAGAACAATAGAGGTTGTATATTTAGATTCTGGCAAAGTGCTTAGTACAAACTCTCATAAAATTGTGCATATGCAGCATTATTTTGACTTGGTTCTGAAGTTATTGTACAGATTGAAAACTTACTGGAATGGATGAAAATTATGAATAATCACCTCCTGGTCTGAAACTACTCATTTAGTGAATATTATGGGGAAATGAGATAGTCAGGAAAAGAACCCCATCTTATTTAAGAGAAAAATAGTAAGGGAATGAAGATCCTACATAGCCACAGACCAGATGTTTGATGTACCAGAAGAGCAAAGAAAGGTGCTAGAAGTTTGGAAGCAGCCTGAGCACAGAACAAATTTAGTTTCAGAAAAATGGCCAAACAATAAGAAAACCAAATAATGACAGGGACAGAAAAAATGAGGAAATAACATCTCAAAATAAGCATAACAGTGACAGCAAAGAGATGGTTACACAAGAGCTGGCAATGTTGTATGGCAGCAGCAAAAGTCAGTGAAACTTCTGGCATTTCTTTTGAGAAACAGAAGGTTTTTCTTTACTTGGGACATTGAGAAGTGAAGTAGATAATCAGAGCTCCATTGGACAGGCTATGCAAGATCAAACAAGTCCTTTCCATCTCTAATTTCTCTGGCTTTACAGGAATGTTAAATAGCTTGAGAATGTTCACATAATAAATATAGAATAAATCTAAGGCTCAGCCTAAGTATAGGATTATGGAAAATTATTTCAACTTCAATACCTGAAAGAGGAAGTGTTTAGGAGCAAATGAATCAATAGTGAAGTTTCCGGTTATCATTTACAGGCTCTATTTAGAAATAAATAGGTCTAAATAGGCTACTTGGCATGGGGCAGCTGTAGGTCAACATTCTACATCAGACACTGTAATTTGCCATAAGTGCAGAGGTGCTCATTAATTACAGGGAAATCTGAAAGTATCCCTCAGGCCTATGGTGTGGTTGCCAAAGTGTGCAGTGAAGTGCAGGCTCCCTCCAGGAAGTTCTGGTGCTGCTGCTGCTTTAAAGCCATGATTGGGCTGTGCTGTACAAAAGATCAGCTGTCCCAGGATGGATATCTCAATTGGAAAAGCTATTTTATCGAATTAACAGCTATGGTATTCTGTGAGTGCACCAAGTGCCACAGCTGCTTCCATGTCAGCATCCAGCATCATCTGGATCTGCTGGCCCTACTGACTTCCCCCGAACACGCTTCTCCAACTCTCCCTCAGGCGACAGAGCAAAAATACAGGACAGAGCACAAAAAAAAAGAAAAAAATCCCTTTTTAGGGCAGTGAATGGTGAAATAGGAATTCCAGACATCTCTTTCCCTCAGCAGGGCAGCTCCAACTTCCTCTTGGCCCAACCTGCCCGATATTTCTGGATCCTGGCACCAGCAAGTGACAGAGGGAACTCCTCACAGCGCCCAAACCCGGGCAAGCTAGTGAGTAAACTCTGAACATCTTCCCTGGCGCACACAGTTGATTCCTCCCTGGTCTGTGCAGGAGCACTGGAGTTGTTCAAAGGTTTAAACTGCTCCAAAAAGAACTAAAATAAAGTTATTTTGAAAAAGGGGGGGGGGGGGGGGGGGGGGGGGGGGGGGGGGGGGGGCAATTGCTCAGTGGACACGTGCCAGGCAACATCTCCATAATTACATTTTGTTCTGTTGCAATGCCTACTTTTCCTACACCCTTAATTAGGCAAGAAAAATCAGGAGAAAGATCATCCCAATTTCTCCCCAGCTTCCTGGGTTAACATTACACAGGATCAACTAAATGCCCTGTCACGGTACCTTGAGTGACCTTGTCAACTCTGAAAGCTGGTCAACAATCCTCTTAATGCTGGGGAACACAAGCCATAGGTTTAACTCTGCTACCAGGGAAAGATGCGAGCAAGAAAATCAGATTCATTCAGTGTTTATATTCCCTTACTCCCCTCTTAGACATCAAAGACTCCAAAGTAACCCGTCCTTAAAGCCACACTTAAAAACAAGGCGGAGGGTAAAAGATAGTCTCAAAATGAGGTTGTTGCTACTTGGATTAGCTGGGAATGCGTGCAGGGTTGGCAGGGATGCCAGGATAAGGCCAGTTTGACTGCATGGCAGCTGAGTGAGAATATGACAGAGCAATGATCCTTAGTGCAGCAAGTAGTTACCCCAGAGGAGAAAACATTTTAGACAAGGATTTTGATAGCCTGATCTTTACTTTTAAAGTTTTAACTTCTCCAAAGTAATCTCAATCAATAAAAGTGAGTATATATGTTAGGTTTCACTTATTATTTAATGCTGCACACTCAAAATCAGAAGTTGATGACTCTTCTTTAAAAAATTATGTTTTTACCAAAGAGTTTAAACTACTACATCAAAGGTTTCTAAAGATGCAGTTTTCTGCTCCGGAACCACAGCAAAAGTATTCTATTTATAGGAGTAAAGCTATTTTTAATAATATATTTTCTGAGACAGTTTGTTTTCATTTTGTTTTCTATTCTTTGTTTTGTTTCAGCCAGTTGGTATTTATATAAAAAACATGGGGTCAGTTTGCAAGTTGGTATAAAGCTGAATTCTTCAACTGAAAAGCAAAGGGATGGGGTTTTTTTGCCTGTTATGGGACTGAACCATCATTATGCTTAAGTTGCTCCATTTGCATACGTGATTTTTCTATGCTTCATGCCATAATCACTCCTCTACATAACGCTGCAATTTGCAACTGGAGAGATAATAACGATTTCATAAACAAGATTATAACTCCAGGTATTTAATAAAGCAACGGGAATGCAGGATTACAAAGGAACAACTAAGGTAGTGCACTGAAATTCCTCTGGAGGAATTAAAGCTGAACAAAAAAAAAAAAAAAAAACCACACGAAAAAACCCACAATAATTGAAAACAGATTTTTGCAAATTTTCCAGCCTCGTTCTTTAGGCAACTATAACTCTTTAAACTGTCATTTGTAAAATTCCACTCCAATACTCTCCAGACTGTTGCAGCGGGTGTCTGTAACTTCAGTAGCTGCTCTCGTGACTGCAGGACTACTGCAGTTGTGTTCCTGCAACATTCAATGCTCAGAGCCTCACTGAAATATTCATAAATACATACATACCCTGTCTGATTTAAAAGCTAATAATGAATCAGGTTTTGCTGAATTGCCTGGAAATGTGTAGCTATTGAAGCATTTAGCATCCCTTTGTGTGCATGTATAGCTGACAAATGTGTTAAGAGCATCGAGTTCAAATGTCAGACGCTGATCCAGACTGGCTGAAGCCTGGTAGGTGCAATGAACTCTCCCCCGAAGAAGTTTACTGTAAAGAGGCCAAGTTGTTCTCTTAAAATAGCCTGTGTTAGCTGAATCCAAGAATTACAGTCCCCTTGGCCAAAGGTGTACAGTCGGGACGACTTCTACTCCCTCTTGTCAGACCTTCTTGAGCCCAGAACAGTCATGTATCTCTTAAATTAAGAGAAACTGCTTACAGATCTAGAAATGTACTGCCAAACAGGAACAGCACTGAAAATGAGTCAATATGGGTCAGTCAATGGACTATCCTGGGGAAGACATGAACCTCTAGCATTTGCCAAGTTCAGGCACTTGAGAAATGAATCAAAATGTTCCAGGACTCCAAATTATCTTGGAACTTCAAATTTCATCACCACACTTCATCTCCTGCCCAGGACGGAGCATGGTGAAGCCCAAATTTCATCACCACACTTCATCTCCTGCCCAGGACGGAGCACGGTTGAAGCCCAGTTCCAGCAGTTTGTGCTCTAATGGAGCAACGAGAGTTTCCAGGGAATACTTTAAAGGAGTCCAATAACCACTCCAGAAAGGTCAAGTTGGGGAAAAAAAAATCTAAAATCTCTCCCATTTCCCACCTGGAAGGCACAATCCACCTTAGGGGACAGACACTAAGATTATCAGAGGTATTTCCTAGCATAACGATTGATCTATTAAATTGATTTGCAGGTAAGATTCCTACTGTGCAGCCTCTTGCTAAAAGCAGCAAAAAGAGCCTCTTAGCAACTGTTTTGCTTTGTTTTGAAAACAATGCAGATGCATGGTATTGCTTTAATTTGAATAGTTCATAATTTTAAAATCTTACTCCAAAAATATATTTACATTAACCTGCCTGTATCTGAGTCCTCCAGAACACACTTCCCCTTAGCACAAATATTTTGGAGTCTCTACTGTCTGACTTAAGAACCAAGTTTGATGGTAAACTATTGTTTTTAAACAATTCTAAATGTTCCTTCCTTTCTAAGAAGCACAAATTTGCTGCCAACACACGGCTCCAATTCACAGGAATATTTATTGTGCTGATAATTGAACTCCAGTCATATGACTAAAAGAGGCTAACAAAAAAAAAAAAGAAAAGGCAAAAAGCTCAACTGTAATTTCTAGACATCTATAAATTTCTTATTCTTTCTGTGGAGAGGAAGGTCCCTGGGGCTTTCTGGATAGCCTCAGTTTTATTTATCACCCACTCTCTTCCAATCTATGAATGCCATAATTCTTTCTCTTGCAAAGAGATGAACATGGCCTCAATCACACACTCCCCTTGTATCAAGCAGACATTGCTAAACAGCAGTTATGGTAATGGAAAATATTGATGACCCAAGGTCTTGCCATCAGTTTCAGTTCCTGTGGGCTAAAGAGCTTAGATCTGAGTCCAAACCAGTCTGTGGCTGAATCTAACCATCACTCCTGGCCTGTAACTCCATGTTTGCAAGAGGGACATGAGCAAGGGAGTTCCCAAAATGATGTCGCAGCAGGACTCCTGGCAGCAGAGGTCATGGGAGGGGAAGGACATGGATCTGATCACACTTTGGTGTGGGCAGACCCTGTGGATCTGAAACTCCTCACCACACTGTAAAGCTACTGAGCTCAATCACAGTAATTTCTGTTCTAAAAAAAATATAAATGCTGTCTTACTGCAGCTCACATATAACAATAAAACCCAGTAGGTTCTGTCTAACCAAAGGTACCTGTGTTTCTGAACAAACAAGTGAGCATTTCTCCTGTAGCTCATTTCTTGCAAGGCCCATGTCTACTTCCAGGCTCTTAAATGGCTTTCTGAATTAAATGAGCTCCAATTGGAAAGAGGTCATAAATTTTCAAGAAGACCTCCAAGTAATTTTAAATATACTTTATTATTTTCACTTTACTTTGTCAATGATATTTTTGTTACAAAGTTAAAATACTTTTGCAGATTGATTTTATTCTTAGCAGTTTGGAAAATGCAGAGGGGTTTTTTAGTGTCTTAAACAGACCTTAATTTAATACCATTATTTTTGGTTCAATCACAATCAAATCTATGTTTATAAAGCTTTCCGGTGTCCAAATAGCTTTCTGTGCTCCAGCACACATTGTTTAATATTTCTGCATTAAAAAAAGCTTCTCATTTTGCTCAATTTAGGTGACTTTGCCAAGAAGTATTTCCGAGCATGAATAAGCCATGAAACATATATTCAAATTCAGACTAAAAATATGCATGTTTGAGCTTGGAATGAAGAATAAACACTTGGAATCAAACCTTAGCCCTATTAAGGTCAATGGGAAGAGTTTAAAAGTGAGTTGCTTATTATCAAGGACATGTGGGTTCTAGCATCAGCTTTGCACATGATGCAGATTCCAACTATCATTGCCCATTCTTCATCAGCAAAATGGAAATATTGCCACCCCACACTGTGGTAGAGCATTTGTGAAAAATTTTAAGTGTTATATGTATTTTAAAAAGACAAGAATCACATGAACAATTCAGTAACTTCAAGAATTCCCTGGTACTACTTGGTATTTCACTGGGTAGTACAACTGAATCAAAGTTGCACAGTAGTTTGTAAACTTTAGAACTGGTACCTTGAGAAAAATGATGTGTATCTTATTTTTCACACTGAGAATGGTTGTGATTTTTCTGAATGTCCAAGGAAACTAGTTTTGGCTTTTCAAACGTTTCTGAGGAGCAAAATTGTCTTGCATCTTCCTGAGTTACTTCTCAGATTAGGTCTCTTCACCATCATCAATCAAGTGATCTAGTGGAAGGTTTCCCCCCCCATGGCATGGAGTTGAAATGAGATGAGCTTTAAGGTCCCTTCCAAATCAAACCAATCTGTGATTCTCTGATTTTATAATTTTGCTCATGCCTTTGATCCAAACAAGATCTGGACACCCATTTGCCTACTTTGGTTATGCTGGTTCCCACTGAGTGAGCAACTTTCCTTGAAAGTTAACTTTCCATTTTCGGGCTTTAGAGGGCTTGTATTTCACCTTTCTTTTCTCCTGCCAAACAATATGATAAGTCAGACCTTGTTTTCCAAACAAATGGAGAACTTCGTATTAACAAATAAGCCAAGTCCTGCTGCAAATGGAAAACATTGATAAGAGAGTATAAAGAAATATTCACAACTACCGACCACAATTGCACTTACTTTCTAATGAATCCTTACTACTGAGTGCACACAGTGGAAAACACTGTCATCTCAGATACCACCAGACTTTCAGTTGTCAGTGGTCTGAGATACATTTGGCTATTCAGGTCCCTTCAAATCTTCCTGAGTAATTTCTAGGGCAGCCTGGCTTGGTACAAGGGTTTCTATCTCAATGACAGCCTCAAAGAAGAACATTTCCCACAACTCCTTGTATGCTTTTAAAGCCCAGCCTGCAGGTTTAGCCACTGCCCAAAGCCAGCTCTGACCAGATCTTTGCAGCTGCCCAGACTGGAATCCAGCAAAAAAACCCAAAACAACCAAAAAAATCTCTTCTATTTTGCACAGGATTCTTGCAGTCTCTTCAGCAATCTCCAGCCTCTTTTATTTTATGTATGTATGTCTATGTGTGCATTTTTTAGCAGGGAGCAGTATCAGAGTGCTCTGCACAAAACCCAAAGCTCAAGCAGTTACTTTTTAACTTCCATGCACTGAGACACAATCAAAATGTGGATGACAGAAGAGCAGTGTCTAGGATGAGAAAGTTGGTTTGCCATGTGATCTGGAAACCACTCTACCTCCTAGTTAAGCCCAGTTTCTCTTGGTCTTTCCTTTGTGGTCCTTTCATATGGTCACTTAAATGTCAGTTTTGCTATGGTTATTTTGGGGATGTGGATGAGTGCCTGCATGTTCCAACCACCAGCTTGTCAAGTGCAGTTGGAAGCCATGCATGGATCTCATTCCCCTAGTATCCTGCACAGGTTCATGAGCTAAGGGTATGCCTCAGTTTGTGCCACTTCATTACTGTTCTAGAAAGCTTAGTTACAACTGAAATCACGGATAAAATAAATTGAATCAAGTCTAGTAAAGCCCACAGTAATGTGTACTAAGGTACAGTATGGAAGTATTAAAAGGGCATCACTGTTGCAATACATTGTGCACTGTGTACCTCAATTATTGGCCAAATCAAGTATGAATCAAAGCACTGCACTAAACCCAAAGGTAGGAAAGCTCAGTAAAATTGCCCAGCCCTCTGTGTCTACAGAATGATCCCTACAAATACATGTTTAGTCCTTTCTCTGCTTTTAGATGACACAAACTGAAGGGCATTTAATTTTACTCTTGGGGAGTATGCCACATCTACTCCATTTCTTTGATGGTATGTGTTTTAGTTGCATTCCCAAGTCCCAGTCTAAATTATCCTTCACTCTCCTTAGTGTTCACACCCTTCATATCATCAAAGACCTTTCACATCTTCTCCCTAAGGTGAGTTATACATATTTAGTGCACCAGGCTGCGATAAGATTATCCTCAATAAACAGCACTTACATAAGAAACCCATTGACTTGGAGGAAGTCTATCTGTGGACCGAGTAGTTAAAGAAATAAGGACAGGGCAATCCGGCCCTAATCTTCACCCATAAATCAATAAAAGCAGATACCCTCAGCAATTGCTCTTTGTTCTGACTTTCTGTGAGTGTGGTCGTTAGAGCTTCCAATAAGTGCAAATGTAATATTTTCTGGGTTAAACAAGCTAATGGAGAGAATTCATGAACCCCTTTAAGGCAACAGGATAGTGCCATAGAAGTGACCCAGATGAGAGGACTTTGGTTGATTCACTCCCAGTTTTAGTACATTTGCTCACGTTCCTGCTTGTCCAAGGCTGTCTCCATGCCCCTGGAAGGTCACTGAGACAGCAGAGCTCCAGCCAGGGGGTCCAGCTAGGGCAGGTAACCAGAATTATTGTTACTGTTCATGGGATAAAAGACAGGAAAAAACTATTTCTGACCCCTAAATGAGGACTGTTGAGAAGGCCAGTATTTAATGGTTTGTAAACAAAAACTCAGAGCTATAAATGCATTGCTTATTCCCACTATAATCCCTTTTCAAACTGGTTCCCCTGATGAATATAAGAAGTATTGATTTTTAAACCCATGTAGGTTCTTAGAGACAATGTAGACTGACTTAATTATAATCAATAAAATTTACAGACAGTGATGCAACCCAGCAGAAGCATTCCTACCAAAAAGCATGGCATAAGAATACTCCAGTTCCCCTACTGCACTGCTAGAATATGACCTTAATACATATTTTATTATATATAGAAGCTTATCCATGAATCCATCAGAAGATCACCTGCATCTCTGCAGTTACAACTAATTTGGTTGTGCCTACAATTACCTTTACGTATCTTCAATGAGAAAATGGAGAGGAAAGTCCCATTAGTCTTTACAAGAGCTACTGCAAGTATCCCTTTCCTTCTGGATATTCCCCATCTTTCAGACTACTTACTCTCACCATCTCTATCTGAAACTATTTCTATTGCACTGATAAAAACACTGATGGGCAGAGAGACTGGAGGTGAGATTTGTCTCACCTAAAAGTGTCTGTCTAATGGTTGGGCACAACTCAAAGCGAGGTGCCTCTGCTCTTTGTAGAGTCAACAGTGAGAGTCAAGCTGTTCCAAAAGGAATTTGCTGGGCTGAAGTGCCCTTGGGGAGTGCCTCTCCCATTTCCCCAATCAGCAGAACCAGCCTAGACAACCACCTCAGAACAAACACCCAAGTTTTAGACAGAAAAACTTAGATGACATGAACCTAAGCACAAAATATTTGCCTGGATCACAGAGTCTGTGGCACGACCAAAGTGGGATGATAATCTGACATAGTTCAGACTAGGACAAAAAATCTCAGAGAATTCTTCTATTCTTGACAAGGTCAGAAAAATCAGTGGTGGAAGGAGGAGTAAGGCAGAAATCTGAATCTAGACTGGCTTTCAAATCTGCCTTCTCTTCACCTCTTCTCTGGTTTCTTGCATCTGCCTGCATGTTGGACCCACCATTCCCAACACATGGTTCCCTTAAGGCAGTTCTGCAGGATGTAATGGAGTGGTCTGTGCAGTGCCAAAATGTCTTAAATAGCAGAAGTCAAACCCTCCCCAGGACCCAGAACCACATAGATGTGAGCACAGCACTGTAGCAGGACTGTTTATACCTGCTAAAATGTTTTTTAGGCATTAAAGGATGCCAGCTCCTGCAGAGCTTTTGGCTAACAACCTTCCAAAATCAACATTCTGCAAAGTCCTACCTTGTGGATACACCATCTTTCACCTTAAATGTTGGATGTTCCAAGGTAATAAATCCTATCTTGAAACTCCACCAATCAGTCATCTCCTGAGATGATGCCAACCATCTGATAGACATGAGGTCAAAGCCCTACTTCACTGAGGTCACGGTGCCCAAAGAAAAGCTTAAATACATGGTGGGACATGAACCTGAAGGATGCAGAGGGAACAGTCATTTTTGCACTTAATAGTTCTACAAGAAAACAGTTGGTCTGCTTTCTCCCAATAGCTAATCTCCACAAAATTGCTGTATTACTAATTACCAGTATTGAATTTGAGAGGAAACAATGGGTATAAACTGTTTGACCACCCATGTGGCCTGGAGCCCACCTTTCTGCTTTCCAAGTGCTTTTGTAACAGCTCTGCACTAACGGCTGTGACTTTCTCTCCGTGACAAATTGGTCGGTGTTGACAGCACAGGCTATCTGTAAGTGTTGAATAAAATCTAAGCAAAAAAAACAACAAGAAGATACCTTCTTTTGTAAATATCTTTCAGCTGGCACAGTAAATTACATTGATTCAGAAGTGACTCATTTCCAACGCTGTGCACATTAGCAGCCAGTATTATTCAATTTGAGATTTTAATTTATAACATACTCTTGGTAATGTACTCCCAATACATTCCTCACTTCCCTACCCTGTGACTGACAAAAGATGAAAGATCTTTACTGTATAAATATTTTATATTAAACCCTTCACTCTGTTGTATTTCTTCCATTGTCAGTTCCCATTTGCAAATACTATACATTGCCCAAAAAAGTGCTGATCTCAGCAAAGGGCATGTGCTTGTCGGCAGCCCTGCAGCTCCCGCAGCCGCTGTGCTGCTGCCAGGGAGAGACTGTGAGTGGGGTCTCTCCCACTGGGAATGAACCCCACTGGCCAATGGACCTGGTCACCTTGGAGGGCTGGATATAGCCATGCTGCCCCAGGGGCTGAATTTCTAGAGGCAGGAGCGGGAGGAAGAAGAACGCCTGCGGCTTTGCAAGCAGGAGACTCCTCTGCTCCTGCATCCAGCCCTTGACTGGGGTGAGAGTGAGAGAATAAAAATGCCTCTTTGTTCACTAAACCTTTTACAAACTCTCCTGTCACCTTGTCTTGGGGTGAAACTGTGTCAGGAGGCAAGATTAGATAACTTGACCTAAATCGTGCTGGAAATCTGTGGCAGACCTCAGCTCAGATCTCATGACATCCTGTCTTGCGTATTACTGACAAGACCAGCCCTAATCTGGGAGGAGAATCCTTTTCCAAACTGTTACTTAGTAAGAGCTAAATGCCACCACCAGACATCCTTGGTAAAACCCTCCTGGCTGAGGCCAGATTTGGCTCCTATTTCCAACCCGAATCACAGGAGGTTGCTAAACCACCAGCTACAGACGTCGCTTCTCCCGACACTTACCGCTATTCTTGCTTGTTAAGCACTTGCTATCTAATCCAAAAATACTCCCTGTCCCACGAAGCGCACAAAACAGAGGTTATTTATCCTGCTCTGGGTCAGTTCTTTGATCAAATGAACATTGCCGATTATTGTTTGGTCACTTTGGGGCTGCAAGAGGTCCCTTGATCAGCTACTCCTATTTTTCATGGTTGTTGAGAAGAGTTATTTCGGGATCTTGCAGCCTAGACCATGCAGGTATTTCATCCTGAGGTTTAAGGCAGCACGTGTGAATGCGTTACCCTGCTTAGATACATAAAAAATAATTTCAACTGGGCTAAATTACCTTTATTATCAACCCTGGTAATTCCACCGCAGCCATTTTCTTGACTGATGTAGGGAACACTGTGAAATGAATCCTCTGAGAAGAAGATGGAAAAAAACAAGACAGTGATCAATGGATTCAATTAGTTACAGTATAATTCTACCAAGATGAAAAAGATCCAAGACGCAATGCAACTTCTCCAGCTCAGTTAACAGAAGTTAGAGAGAACCTGCTGCTACTTTGAGGGTTTTTTGAAACTCACTGGAACTACTAATCCATGTAAGGCAGAAGGAGAGGAATTATTAACAGTACTCAGCAAAATACTGGCAGTACAGAGAGGCTGTGCCACAGGTGGAGGCTCTGAAAGAGTGTTTTAATGGACTAGATACACATTATGTCTGTATTTCTTCACACATAGAAAGCGTTATAACAACAGAGAGATTTCTCTAATGACAACAAAATCAAACCTTTCCAACAGCACATCCAAGCAAGAAATAACAATGCTGTCGCTATGCTGCAGAGTAACAAATTTCTCCTCTAATAATTCCCTCAACGTTTTCAAACTCCTGCTTTCAGCATCTTTCCCGCATAACGCCAAGAAAGCAGATTCCCTTAATGCACGGGTCATCTGAATTACACCCTGACTCCAAGGCACACAGACCTCTCTGCTCTGTGCTATGTGACACCTCCTTGTCACCAGGGTCACCAACACAGGCACGTCCCAGCAGCTGATGCCATTTGTGGTAAGTGAGGCGGCCAGGAGGCCATGGTGGGGAAGGGAGGGAGGCACGAGGAAGAGCATAAAGACACAATTTAGTTAATCACATTATTAAGATCTTCATCACTGAGAGTACTTAGCAAGTGGAAATAGTCAGTTTACAAGATCGGAGCGGAGCAATCTGTATATTATGCCTGGGACGGGGAAATATGTAAATGTCATCATCTTAAAAGATAAAGGCATGGAGAGAGCAGGGCTTTTTTGCATGTAAAGGAAATAAGATGAATGAATAACGCTGATCAAATGATTAATAGAATCCATAATCTTAATCTTATTATTTCTAAAGAAGTAAAGGCTGTTCAGTTAAGAGCTAGGCGTCTCCATTTCATTAGGAACAATTATATTCCAACTGATCAAGATCTACACCGCGCAGCCCTCGCAGCAGACTCATTTTTATATTTCCTGTCATTTCAGCAAGACCAACAAAGTTGTTGATGATTTGCAAGGCGAAAGCTCTGGAGATGGGTATAAACAGACTTTAAACAACAGATCTGGTCAGCGTGATTTAGATCCCCCCCCCCCGCTCTCTCCGAACACAATGCAAGGCAAAGGCAACCATGTGTTTGTTTCAAGATGTCTAAATCCCAGCCATGCTATCCATCCGAAAGGGGAAAAAAATAAAAAAGATATATTTTATAAAATGTTTTCACACCCTGTTGGGTTAAGAGACAGTGGGTATTAATCCTATGGCTGCTTCCCCAGGCTTCCTCTTTGTGGTCAGCAGTGAAGCTGTGTGGTTGGGCAGAAGGAGGCCAGAAGCATATTTTTTTCCTCTTTTTTTTTTAATTTGAAAAAAAAAAATCTGTGTTAAAACAAGAGAAAGTGGACTGGTTACACAGCAAAGCAAAAACCACAGCCAGCCCTCTCTGCTGTTGCTTTCCCCCTAAATGTGGCCTACAGCGATTCTGCTTTCCAAAAAAAGGTTTAATTTAAACCATACAGTGCTACAAGCTGCCACGTTTCCAAATTCCACATTCCTTTCTAATCTGTGCACTTCAGAACTGACAAATTCTGCTTCCAGTGGTACCCAGACTAACTGTGAGGAAGGAATTGCTGCTAACCCACCATTCCTCCCCTCGATAAAGAACATTGGTTCCCCCCCCATCTGTCCCCAGCCTCTGGATTTTGCTGAACTTTTTAAAATTGTCATATTAAAGGGGCCAGATCCAGTGTTTGTAAAATCTTTAGCTCACTTTTTGCACTGGGAGAAAAGCATTTCCAGGACTCAGGGAGCAGGGAGGGGGGGAATTCCCAGTCTAGTATAAATGCACAGAACTCCCCTGATGGCTTTGGAAAAGCAATTTGAGCCGCCCAGGCTCTGCCCTGGGTGCTCCTTTGCAGGAGTCCATGTGGACAAGGACAACATTAGCTCTTCTCTGCCGTGCAGTCCAAAAATGTGCTGTGCAGAAGATCTTTCCCTCATTTGAAGTTAAACAAGTAATTCTCAGTGGGGAGGAGGGGGCAAAGAGGATGTCTTGCTTTGTTGTCAAGCAGGAGTGGCCCATGGTGACACTATGGATGCAAGAGGAGCCCCAGATTTTGCATCCCTACAGGAGACTTGGAGGGATGGGACCAAAGGCTTCAAGTAGCATCATTGTGGAGACCATCCAGTTTAGGGACAGCCTGGTGAAGGGTGACTTGAGGATACCCATAGGCCCTGTGGGCACACATGCTGCTACATCAGCCAAACCCCAGGCTGGAGAAGAAACAGCCCTGCGGGTTGCCACAGCCCATGTGGGATTCCCTGGGAACCCACATCCCCATCCAACTTCGTGCTGTGCCAGGCTGGAGGAGCACCTGGATCACCACTGTCATCCTGAAAACTGCTCACCTACACTTTTTGGCCTGCAATGCATAAAAGTGAGTGTTTTGGGTTGCCCAGCAGGTGTTTATTTCTGTCCCAGGATTTTTTGGTCCTCCTGCAGCTCTGAGGCACGCAACGGTACATATGACTTGTCACCACAGGATAACTGCAGTAGCCCTTCAATAGCCTCGGTGCTCCCATCTTAACCAACCAACACAATGATTTTAGGACACATACATAACTATTTATTCCATCTTCTGCAAAAAACCTGCAGCAATCTGCTGCTCAATGGGGAACAAGAGTAAGGAAAAGCGACTGGATGGCTCCGACTCCAGCGGAATGGAGGGAGCGCTGCTCGCTCAGGCTCCCGCACCTGCTTTCTGGTGGGGCTGCATCCACCAAGCAATGCCTCCTGCCAACCCAGAGCACAGGAAAAGCATATGTCACATCTCAAAAATCATGGCATTTTCAAATTTCTTTTTTTCTCTTTGCCTTCTGCTTTCTGAGCCGTTAAAGTGCAGACAAGGAACATTTTCAGGTTTCTCTCAAGAGTCAGAAACTTAAACTTTCATCTTTTTTCTTCTTCTCTTTTTTTTATGGTAGCTGAGAAGCACATGGAAATTCCTGGTTACCTGGAACCTTCAGGAAAACATCAAACCTGGTGAAACTCACCATAAGAGTGACTGCCTGATCACCGCATGCATCTTAAATGACCGTGTAAAGCACAAAACAGTTCAGTTCAATGTTTACTCTCAAGTAATGTCAGAAGTCGAGTGTAGAAGGCCAGGTTCTTAGCCAGTATAAATCCATTTAAGTTGCAGGTTCTTTCCCTGCTCCAGAATCATTGTGTTTATATTCAGACAATACAGTCGACAGGCACCAGATGAGTGTTCTTAGCCTCAGCTCAATGATTTTTCTGGAAATGGAAAGAGCTTAGCTGTGGGATCCCTGCCAGGACAGGAACTCAGGGGGGTTTTTTTGAGATTGAGATTTTCAATAGGAGCTGGGTCCCTATCTCCCCCATGCTCCCTTGAAAATCCAAGTTGATGTTAGTAAACTCGATTGAATTCTTTTAAAAAAGAGAAACAGTAAAAAAACAGCACAGAAGAAAAACTGTATTGATGCAACATGTGCCTTAAAAAGTTGGCGAAACATTAAGATCTAAGACTAGTACAAACCTGAATTTTTATCACTTCTGCCAGGACAGTCCAATAAGGCCTTAAGTTTGAGCAAATGTCAGTCACTCTCAGTTGTCCCACTAGTAGTCCCACAATGGGATGTGTTAGCCAAAAATGGAAAGGAGGTACAGCATCTGCTTATGTTTAATTTATTTCTGCATTTTGGCGTGTTGTCCTGGGAGAATCAATGTTTTCAAGTGGTTGCATCTTTTTTTGAGCCAATTTGCTGTCCTTTGCTAACACATCAAGGACATGTTTCTGGAAACTGAACATACTCCCATTGAAATCAGAGAGGTACAGGTATGGCAACCTTACATTTTTAAAATTTACTATGTGTTTTTAGAGTGAAATTCACTCAGTTTCACTCAAAGTGAACTCTAGATCCCCCCTTTGACTAAGCTGTAATTCCCATTAGCTGGAGTTAACGTACACGGATCATGGAGGAAAAAATCCACTTAAGGCAGGTCAGCACTCCAGCTAAACTGGAGCATAGTGGGCACCCATGTCCAGTACTCTGGATTTATACAGAACCACTGAGAGCTGAAATCAACCCACTGGTTTCACGAATTGCTTCTCTGAGCATGTACCTGCCAGGGAAGTAGAGAGCCCCGCAAAGCAAAGACTAAATGCCAGTCCTGCACCACTAGAAGACCCTTCCGCAGCACATCCCGCTGATGGCAATGGCATGGGTACCATGAACTCAACCCACACAGAAGGGAATAACACATTCATTTTTAAGGCTAGTTAAAATAAAGAGCAGAGAGGTTCGGTGCACACTTTTCATTTCAAATGCTAATTTCATTTTAATAGTAAGCGGCTTATTTAAGAAGTAAAAAGTGGTTCTGAAACACAAAGGTGCTTGGATGTTGTTATAACTAAAATGGGGCTGATCGCTAGGTTTTTAACAATTTGGTAACAAGAAAAACTGGTCACATGCTGGGACATTTTATGCCAAGTCTCAGCCAGAGCAAAATTTTATGGCCGAGTTATAAACCCTTGAAAATAAAGGTTTATAATAGAAATGCTGACAGACCCTTAATTATAGCAGCACTAGCGGGCACTGTTGTAATAAGGCCCACATATTTTCCTCTTTGATCATTATTTATAGGATGCATTGGAAATCATCCCATTTACAACTGTGTGCCCGTTCAGTTAGGTGGAGTTTTATCCATTAAGAAAGGGAAATACAAAGTCGGCTGCTGAAGAAAGCCAGGGGCTTTACCTCCTGGCGTTCCCTCGGCATTCCAGTCCCGGGCTTCAGGCAGTGACTAATGCCTTTACTCCGCTGGTTTGTATAAGAGGTTGAAGTTCAGGCTGGTGCAGTGCAGCATTCCCCGGGACCTGCTGCCTCTTTAGGCAGGCGATTAATCACTTGATCGATAGACCATATGATTAGGCACTAATAGCTGATAGGAGGAGAGAATAAACAACCATAAATTTGCTTTGTACCGAGTAATCCAAGTGTAAGAGAGGTCAGATAATGGCCACATAAGGTCATGTTGCCTAAGGAGCCCATATGGAAAAGATGGAAGATACATACATTTTTAAATATCTTCAATTATTATTGTACTGCTGGACAGGATTTGGGCTGCTGATGTGCCCCTTTCCTGGAGCATGGGAGGCTGTCATGCTTCAATGTAGGCTGGCAGCAAACTGCGACAGCCGTTTCCACATTAAGTCGAAAAAAAGTCAAAAACCTCAGGTCGTGTGATGATTTCAAACTAAACATCTGCATCAGTTGAGATGGGTGTAGATCACTGGGAGGCACTGGGAGGTCCAGGTATGTACCCACTGTGTCCGGCTCTCTACGAGACGCAGGTTCCAGCCCCGGTACCCCTGTGCCTGGGTAGGATGTTGGGCAGAAAAGCTGCTTTCAAAGGGCCATAAATCTACAGTTCCCCACCCCCTCGCTTCCATCCCTGCCTCCTGCCTTTTCTAAGGCTCTCTTCTTCCCCTGTATAAAAAATGGGCTTTTCAGGACTCAAGATGCAAACCAGGTTTTACAGCCTTTCTGGGTTTTTTCTTCCTTTTTTTTTTTTTTTTTTTTAACAGTAAACGCACCCTTTTGTCTATGGCAACGAATTTGAGAAGAAACAAAAATGGCTGGTTAAAAAGAAGAAAAAAATACTTCAGTCACCCCAACAAAGGCGAGGAGTTTACAAACCTTCCTCGTCAGTGCCTGGACGCAGGCAAAGTACTTACTTCATTAAGTTGAAACAAAACTCGGCCAGTAAAACCGTCAGCTCCATCCGAGACAACCACGGGCCCCTTGCAGCACGTTCCCGACTGACCATCAGCAGACTATGGAAATCGCTTTTTTCTGCCAAACAATTGTGCGGATAAATGCCCTCCTTTATCTTTGGGGCTATTTCTAAACTCCCCTTTCTCAGTGACGGGACATTCATGGGCTGCAATCTGATTTTGTTGCTTCTCAGCATTAGTGGGATAGCGCATTCCCGGCTGCCGGCCTCTCCTGCCAACACTGATTCCTCCCTCTCCCCCTGCCCCGTGCATTAACTGTGAGCATGGGTGTGTGTCCTGCATTCAAAACCAGGAGGTGAGGATGCTGTTTGCCTGGGTTATAAAACAAATCTGTGCTTCAGATAACACCGAGGCTCTTGAGGTTCAAAGAGACCGAGATTGGAGCGCTCCCACAATGTCAAGCAATTCAAAATCACTGGAGTGCTGCAAGGACTTTATGTACACTTGACTTTGAGAGTAGACCTAAATCACTGTGGCACTCCCAATTCCTTTTTTTCCAATTTATTTTACAGGTGCAGCACAGCACAGACCATCCCAGACCCTTGCTGCACCCACCTGAAGAGCAGCTCCTGATCCTCACGCTGGCACAGATGAGTCCTTCAGGTCCTGCCATGCCCTGCCCTGCTTTGTTTTGGAAGAAAGGCTTCTCCCATTTAACAGAAATTTCTTCCCTGTGGTGAGGCCCTGGCACAGGTTGCCCAGAGAAGCTGTGGCTGCCCCATCCCTGCAAGTGTCCAGGGTCAGGTTGGATGGGGTTTGGAGCAACCTGGGATAGTGGAAGGTGTCCCTGCTCAGTGCAGGGGGTTAGAACATGATGAGCTTTAAGGTCCCTTCCAACTCAGACCATTCTAGGATTCTCTGAAACATACTTTACTGGGAAGGCCCTGCACATACATATTCAAGACAGATCCTCAATAATTTGGAGAATAACATAAACATCAAGCACCAAGAAAGTGAAACGCTTGGACCACAAGCATAGTGACCTCCATCAGCGATGGACCTCTACACTTTCATTCTGCAAGGACTTCTGAGAACAACTGCAGCAACCAGAATAAAATGTTGATTTGACCTAACAAGCATATTTTTCTTCCTTTTCCTACTTTTTAACTACAAAGTATTTTCTCTTGCAATACCTACTCTATTTCTTTTTCCTGCTCTGCAGGAGAACTCCGCTCGGAGAAGCATCCCTGGCCGATCCTGCTATCACTCTCAGCCTGGAAAGGTGCAACCTCCAGGTACAGAACTGAAGGTAAATCCTCCTCCTGACAAATACCTACAATTTCACTTAACATCTTGATTTCCTGTTCACCTCTCCTGGCATTCTTTGTCCCATCATACCTTGGCTTCACTGGGTGCTTCAGCAGAAACACAACTTTTATAACTATCTGTTACTCTTGCAAATAATATTCATGGATGTAATTCCATTTCCACCCACTGGTGCAGTTGTCTGGCTTATCCAGCCAGTGCATTCTCAGCCATCTGCTCTACATTTTAATTTTAAACCTTAACCTAGAAGGGAGTTTCCCGAGATAAAATCATTCAGAATCATGCAGTACTTACAAATAAATAGCAGAAAAAACTACAGTTATTAATAAAAATATGAAATATTACTGATCTGTGTGGTTGGACTCATTTCTCTCTAATCTTTTTAGTATTCCTCAGGAACTGGTGAGGGAAAGGCTATATACCTAAGTGTAGACCTTCCTCTTCCCACCCTTTACTCCCTTTGGTGGTTAAAGCAGCCGGAGCTGCTATCCTGCAATGTGAAATCTCACATGCTCTTCAAGGATACTGACATTTATTTAATTAATTTTCCTCTCAAACTTACACAGTGGGCCTGTATTCAAACAGCGTGCATGAATAATGCAGATTTTAAAACCGCATTATTACAAAGGATGTCAAGTTCACACACTGTCAACACTAATAAACTCCCCAAAGTGCTAAAATCCAGGACACCCGTCCCCCTCCTCGTCCCTACATCCCTCTGGAAGGTGGCTGGGCGATGCATCAGCCCCTACTTTGTGCCTGGTCGCCGGCAAAGAGTCTCATGTGGAGCTGGAGGATGGGGATCGACCACACCATCCCGGGGAAAAACACAACACTTTGGGCTTTCATATCCTCATGGACTCAGCAGATCCCAAACTGATGTGTTTTCACTATCTGTCGTTGCTGTGGTGGGACCCACGAGGTCGTGCTGCGCAGAGGCTGCCCCAGCCCCTTCCCTGACCACTTGCAATCTAATTTAAGATACGGAAAAACAAGTGAGTGAGACAAACACTCAGAGGAATGGGGTAAGAGTAACAAGGTCACATTGCTACGCCAGCAGCTATTGCCAAACTTGCAAACTATCTGCAAGTTATTTATATATAAAATAATTAAAATCAGCTGTCCCATCCTGCCACCCTGTCTCGCCATCACAGGTTTGCTTGTGCCTCGCACGCCATGCACTGGAATAATTTGGGAGCCATGGTGGAGGTGGTTGCAGGGACCACAGATGGGACCCACACAGGACAGTAGCTGGAATGCTCTGGGGACATGCAGCCAACTTCTCCCCAGGCATGGGCTGGGTTGGCACCCCGAGGATCTATGTAAAGAGGGTTTCCAAAGGCATGTAAGAGGTGCAGGGGTCAAGCATCTTCAGTCTGGTGATGACTCAACACTATTTTCAGAATCACAGAATCATTAAGTTTGGAAAAACCCGTTAAGATCATCGAGTTCAACCATTCCCCCAGCACTGCCAAGCCCATCACTAAACCATGTTCCTGAGTACTACATCTACATGGTTTTTGAACACTTTAAGGGATGGTGATTCCCCCACTTCCCTGGGCAGCCTGTTCCAAAACTATCACTATTTTCAGAAAGTGAAACACATCAAAACAACTCAGTGAGTACGATCCAGGAGCTGAACTCGAGCCACACCAATGAAAGAATAAAATATTCTCAGTGCCTGGCAGACTTGAGCACTTTTGATGCCCTTTTCCCAACTCTGTGAAATACTTTCACCCCAGGCATCATCCTGCATGAAAGCAAAATGCAGAGAGGAGTATGAATACTTCCTGAGGTGTCTGCTAAAGTACTAATAATGTTTAAGACTTTATATTCTACCAGCAGGTCTGAGATGCATTAACTACCCAAAGGACTGCCTTTCTTGGCCCAGTATTAGAGACTGACACCACCTGAAAATGTTTGACTCCCCTAGACTTAATATAGATGAAAAATACCACAAAATCCCTGGATAAAATTCTGCCTTGGCATAGAGCTGTGGAAGCGTTTGGGATTTTTTTCACACAAGCGAATAGTGATAGGACAAGGGGAAATGGTTACAAACTAAAGGAAAAGAGATTTAGATTAGATGTTAAGAAAAAATTCTTTACTCAGAGGGTGGTGAGGCACTGGCACAGGTTACCCAGAGAAGCTGTGGCTCCCTCATCCCTGGGAATGTTGAAGACTAGGTTGGATGGGGCTTGGAGCAACCTGACCTAGTGGAGGGTGTCCCTGCCCATGGCAAGGGGGTGGGACTGTCTGATTTTTAAGGTGCCTTCCAACCCAAACCATTCTGTGACTCTGAAGTACACTCAGCCCCAGGGGGGCTGTGCATGGTGCTGTCAGGAACACACAGCACCATACTCCCCTTCTCCCAACATTTCTAAAGCATCCATGATACTGATATCACTGTCACAGTACAGATCAGCACTGTTCCACTTGGGTGTCACCTACTTTCCTTTCCTTTCTAACAGGTAGCAGAGCCACCTTCCCAGGTAGCAGAGAGTCAGCTGCATTTCAACCAGGGCAGATAAGAAGAGATCAGGATGGCAAGAGGTCATCCTTGGGGACATCCCTGATCTCTGCCCCGGGCACGAGGTCATCCTGATCCTACTGCTTCTCTCACAGTGTCTCCTGCCCTTACTTGACACGTGTCAGGAGCGGGAAATGCTACAGGCAAATGTCACAAGTGTCCAAACAGCTTTCCAGCAGTGAAATGTCCTAGGCAGATGACCGTGGCCCCTCTGCCTTCCACATCCCATCCAGCCCCAGCCCAACCCCAGTACTTTCTGCTAGTTAAAAGGTATTGAGCTATTTTCCAGAAGCATTGAGAGTGAAGGGCTTTGCTGAGTTGATTTTGAAAATAATCAATGTACTGGACATGCTCGATTTTTCTACAGCATGTGACAGTGCTGTGTGATGGCAGAAAGTTTGAGGGTGACAGCCCAGTCCTTAATGCTCTGGGAACCACAGGCTGGCCCCGTGCGAGACACACGATGCAGACACATAGTGAGACAGGATGTCTTCCCACAGAAAGACCAAGTAAATAGTGTATAATGACAGGATTTCTATTATTGATGCTTCAGCAAATCCTCTTGGATCCTCGGAGGATCAATTAATCATTGGGATTGTCAACACCCAACTCCATGTTCTAAGTTTTTGCCATCCAACTCTCCCATCCTCCCCTACACACAAATGATGCCGGGGGCACGGTGCCAAACGAAGCGGAAAAAGAAAGAAGGGGAAAGAAAGCTCCGAACAGAGAGGCTGTTGTCAGGGTTGGACCCTGGCGTTGGCGAGGAAGATCAAATGCAGCTGCCCCCATGGCTGCATGTGGTTAAGCCCGCCGTGCCTGAGGGCAGGCGGGATGGGGAGCAGCCAGGCAGCCTACGACGGGCACAGATAATTAAATCATCCGATTGCCGGGCAGGCCACATTAAGAAGCTCATCGGTTTGCATGTGGCCCCTTGCTGTGGCCACCCGTGAGCTAAGTCTTGCCTAGATGCTAGTAGACAATTAAGACAAATTGTATGGCTGAAGATCAGACTAGAGCACTGCCAATGCCCTTGCCTGGAAGCTCCGCCGAAGAATGAGGGCACATGTGTGTGGGAACCAAGGCTCGGAAGAGAGCTTTTAATGAACAACGTGCCAGCACTTGTTGCCAGAACACACTCTTCATTTCAGCTCTTGGAGAAAACAAAACCCTTAAAACCAGAGTTTACTACATTTCACTGATCTTCAATATGGCTGGAACTTCAGGATGCTTCTCCTCAAGCTAAGTTTGTATCAGTGAAAATATGCTTCTTGTTAAAGAAACTATTTAAAATGTGGAATCTAAAATCAAGCAAAAATAGCAGACAGTATGTTCAGCTTCAAAATTGGCTTGCACTCAACCAAGTATACCATAAACAGAAGGCAGAACTGACTATTTTTATCTTAACAGCCCTTGGGTGATTAAAATTTGGGGCCAGAATAAACAATTTTTTTCCCCATTCCTTGCAAGAGAATATGTGACATGGGTTTGGAGTCTTTCTAATTTTTTAACTCCCTTCCTAGCTATTAGTTGTTTGCATTAGAAATGTTCCCATGTACCCAACAGCATAAAGGCTGCATTGCAGCAGGCACGGTATGAATTATAGGAACACACAGACCACTGCGCCCTGCAGAGATTACAGTGCAAGATAAGCCAAAGACAACAACAAAGTGCTAAGAGGGAGCAGGTGAAAAGTTAACAGGGAGAGGAATGCACAGATACACAGCACATGGGATTTTTCTTTACAAGGTGTAATGTCACGGACAACCCCTGCGGCCCAAAGACATGTGGGAGATGAGGATCCTAAGAATGCACCCGGGAGGGAAAGGACCAGATGACATCAGGGAAGGTGATGGGTAAGGAAGACACAGAGGGAATCTGAATCAAGTGGCAAGGAAGACTGGAGGAGAGAGAAGGGAGAGGGGGCAGGGTAAAGGAGATTGTTCAATAGATGTGCAAGTGCTAAGGGGAAGCATGGCTGGGAGATGCTTTGAGGGTATAGCCAGGGTCAAAGGCCAGGGATAACATCGCGCCCCAGTGTGAAACAGCATAGATGGAAGAGACTGAGAAAATCCAGGCCACAGAATTTACAGCTTTGCAGCAGCCAGGACTAGCAAAAAAGAGCAATCATGTGTTGAGGGATGGGCAAGGCAAGAGACGGGGAGGTACAAATTGTTTGCACATTTGCGGAACAAGAAGTTAAAGATGGAGCTCAGGTTTTGGCCATCCGTTGGCAGTGGTTCCAGTGACTGGAGAAAGGAGAAGAAGTGGTGAGAGGAAGAGGAGGAAGCAAGAAAGTCACTTTTGATGGTGTTAAATAATGCTGATGGTTTAACTGCTTCCACAGAAGTCACTATGGAAAGGTGTTGAGGGGAGGGAGGAAGAGCGGGATGGGAGCAATAGTCTGGGCATTATGGGAGCTGAAAACGTGGAAGCAGAAGCAAACGATTTGGAAGAAGGTGTAGAGGAGGAAGCCTAAATGGAGATATTGGGACACAAGGGGATGAGAAGTTCTGACTCTTACTGAGATCTCTGTGGCAGATATTTGGGTATCTCTGCAGCAGCAGCCCTCAGATTTGTTGGAACACAATCCACTGTCAAACCTCAAAACTTCCTCTGACCTTCATGAATGTGACTCCCCATCTTTTCATTACAAACTACACATTTTAATACTTAACATGTGAATGCTACAGTTCATATTTCAGTGCAGGAACTATTGAGTCCTGCTGTGAGGAACACCCCAGCAATATTTATTTTTAAACAAGTAAAACGAAAGGTTTCCTGAAAAGATCTCTTAAAAGCTGCACAGATATCCAAAATGATGTCAAACAGACATGATATACAGAAGGTTCAAAGAGTTCTCAGCCAAGTCACCTGAGAGAGGAGACACCTGTGTTTCTGAATAACATTATATACTCATATTATAATCATAAGTGGGGAGGGGAATTACTCAACAAACTCTTTTTTCCTCATCCTTGTCTTCCATTCTCCACACACCAATCATCTTTACTCAAACCCATTCAAATCTGTGTTATTATTTTTGCTTCTTTCAATCATTGTTCCTCCCTTCCACCTCCAGCTCAGGGCTATTTCTTCAGTTTAGCATGTTCCCATTCGCACGGTGTCAGCAGAAACGGTTTCTTACTCTAGAAAAACCGTTGCATATGCAATAAACAAATAGCCTTTGACATCCTGGTTAATTATATCAGTTAGCAACAATCTCACATGCATGAATGCTGTGCTAATGAAAACACTTTGGCATGCAAAGCAGGACTGACTGATCAAGACATTGAAGTGTCCAAACCTGCAACTATAAGCAGCACAATCCATGAAATATAACAGGACTTCGTAGCTATATTTAGGAGGAGCATGGACGGATGGCAACATGGTAAGGCCAGACTCTACACAAGGCACAGTATGAGCCTTTGGTGCTGACCAGGTTGATTTCATTGAAAGGAAGTTAAGAAATTAAGGATATAATCCTGCAGCATTGGTGAGAATGATGACGTGGATTTTGATTTGGGTATAGCCAGAGATGAAGGCATCTTATCAATACAGCATCTCTTTATCTTCTATGAAGCATTGGCTTAAGCGCCCTGTGAAGAGCAAGGACCAACCATGCCTCTCAAACTCCCCAAACCAAGTGCTCTCCTGAATCTCATTATCCATTCTCCTGCACTCCAGTTGAGCTAGATGCAAAGCAGGACCTCCATCCTGGGGAATTCTTCTGCAGCCCTCTTACCTTCCCATCACAGTGGTCCACCTTCACCAAGGTTCCCAGCAGCCAAGCCTTCCCCACCACTATACCAGGACCACTCCAAAAAGATCTTCTCGTGACAAACCACATTCCAACCTGCTCCAGAAGAGCAGCTGGGTGGCCAGGCTCCATCTTCCACCCCAGGAGCCAGCTCAGTGCCTCAGCCCCGGCGCACATGTGCTGCACAGATGGACACGGAGTGTGCACTGCTGTGGCAAGCCCTGTGTGTGCTCCCTGCACGCTCGCTGTGCAACCAATTTGTATGTTTACCACAGCCATTTGTCCAAGACTTCTGAATGTCTGCAGCCAAAAACATGGAGAAATGGAAAAAAAAAGGAGGTGAAAAACCCCAGGAGGCATGTGGAAGGAAGGCAACACAAATGCGGTGACTGCCACCACCTTTCCCAGGCAACCAACAATAGGACAAGGGGACATGGGCTCAAGCTCTGCCAGGGGAGGTTTAGGTTAGATGTTAGGAAGAAATTCTTTACAGAGAGGGTTATCAGGCATTGGAACAGCCTACCCAGAGAGGTGGTGGATTCATCATCCCTAGATGTTTTTAAAAAGAGATTGGACGTGGCCCTTAGTGCCATGATATAGTAATTGGAGTTGGATCAGGGGTTGGACCTGATGATCTTGGAGGTCTTTTCCAACCCAATCTATTCTATGATTCTATGATTCTATGATTCTGCATTCACATGGCCCAGAGCCCTTTTGCAGCTGGATGAGGATATGGGGACAATGCTGACTTCCCTGAATGTCTCCATCTCTTTGCCTAAACCAAACCCTTTTTCATTTGTAGCCTCTCCTCTTCCATCTACCCAGGCTCATTCCTCTAGCCCCTAGCATGGTCCATGCCTCTCCAAATCAAAAAGCCATAGTCCTCAGAGACCAGGTTTCCCTCCATCCAGCAACACTACACAGAGCTAACCACAGCCTTAATGTACTGACAGTTAAACTGCTTTTATCTCTTTGCTTTTCCACAAAGTTCTCACACAATAATCCCCTGTCATATTTTTTACCAATAAAATATATGAATAGCTAATCTAGTGGCTAACTACAGTGATACGAGATCTTCCCTCGTAATGAGTTCCACAGTGAAATAACAAAATCCCTATGAAAGACAATCTTTTTATGGCTGTTAGGAAGACTGTCTCTACCCAGATGCTTGCCATCAATTTGGTTTTGACTCCCTTATCCCTTTGTATGACAGAGAAAATGGACTATCTCTAAATCTAGGACACACACAAGATTACCAGTCATTTAACAACAGAAAACTTCCCCTACACTGTCTGGCCTAGAGACATCCAAGCACCAAAGCCTAGGAATGTTCTTTCCCACATCCTTTTAGCCACATATAAACCCCAAGCACTGCAAAAGAGAAGTTTTTAATTAAAATTGGCACTTCTGAGCTTGCAGTTGGTGGCAGACACTTTCTCCAATCAATGACGTCATGTTGCACTGTGGCAGCATGAGAGTGCCATGGAGGCTATGAGCAAGCCTCTGTTGGGTTTTGGCACTGGCCTAGCAATCCTAAAAAGCTGCTTGGTGTTTACAAAGCAAGGCTGAGTTGTGCCCAGTGCCCCGACACGCTGGGCAGGGAGAGGGAGTGTGGATGCTCCGGGCCATGTGCTTGGGAAGCGAGCAGCAGGCAGTGATTCCCACCACCAGCAGCACTGCCAACACCCGGGCAGCAAAATTTAAAAAGGATTTAAAAAGTGCCTAAAATTGCAAAAGGATTTTTAAAGTGCCAAAACCATTGCTTGGTGTGTATAAACTTCTTCATTTGCTGGATACTTCAGCCCCACTCATCTGCTCCCTTTCTCCTTCACCTTTCCCATTCCCTAACAGCTTCTGTAAAGCTGTGCATAAAAGGTTGTAGCCCAAAAAAACACAGCCATGGGTAGACCTTATGCTGCCGGAGATTTCCCAAGGACAGAGACGGTTGTGGGGCTCGGGCAGGAGGACATGGGGTTGATGCTTAGGGCAGCACACTAAGGGGTCCCAAGGAAGGCAAATCCCAAAGGGCTGGGAGGGGACTAAAGAGGTCTTGGAGAGTTGAGCAAGGAGATCTTCCAGATCACAGAAACTTTTGTGCAAACTCCATCATAAAAAGCCCTGCACAGACTCCACCCTTGCCAGTGGGCTTCAGGAGATGAAGGCTGATGATGAGGACCCAGAGCAAGGCCAGCACCTTGAGGAGAGGTCACCCTCACAACGAGCTCAGCGCACATTTCTACTCATGATAAATAAACAGGGACAAGGGGAGCTCTGCAGCCTTGAGCAGCTTCAGCCCAGGTGCAGGTGGATTCTCCTGCACAGAAAATGTTTTTGAGGCTTTGCCAGTATTGCAAAACCACGGTACAAGCCGGGGAAGAAACTGAAATCCTGTCGGCGCTCAGCACAGTGCGGCACTCACAGAGCTGAAGGAGGCTGTTGTGCCATTCCGTGTTTTGGGCCACATCTTCCCAAACCCCTTTTACATCAGACAGATGCTTCTGCTTAGGGTTTCGTGGGCAACACAAGAACCTAAAGCACTTGGAAGGATGGTGGCTTATTACAGCAGGAACTTGGGTTCTCCAGAGGTAATTTACTGCAGGGAAGGACTTCCCGGCCATGGTCAGACCAGAAGGACTTTTAAATTACTTTCTTTATGTTCCCTGCTCTGGGGACTGGACCGGTCATGCATCATTGCAACAGCTCTTCTGAGTCCCAGATTGCCAGGTCATCGGGCGAGGTGGCTGCAAATGCCATGCCACTATCTCAACAGGGGAACACTTAAGGAAAGTTCATCCTAATTAATTAAAATTGTGAATTTAAAGTGGATTAATTAAACTGCATTAAATCCCTGTGTAAACTCGTCACTCAGACTTTGAAGTGTCTTTATTAAATTGCTAAAGCAAAATTCAACTAAACCAAATTAAGGCTGTTTCATTTCTAAATGACAGTGTCCACACAAGGATGTAATGCAGTTTAGGTAATCCACTTTAAAAGTTATTTCACATCCATTTCAATTGTCTCCGTGTAGACAAGCCTGAGGAATCCCGTCGCTCATGAGTCTGTGTACAAATATGGGTAACAACAGGACCTTTTTGAGATTGCCTTTTTAGGAGATTATTTCCAAATATCCTCGTGGGCAAGGGAGTAAAGAATTGATTGAGCAAAGAGGGACTTTTTACAGGGCATTGAGTGACAAGGCAAGGAGGAATGGCTTTAAACTGAAAGAGGGCAGTTTGAATTAGATATTGGGAAGAAATTCTTCCCTGTAAGAGTGGTGAGGTCCTGGTACAGGTTGTCCAGAGATGCTGTGGCTGCCCCATCCCTGGAAGTGTCCAAGGCCAGGTTGGATGAGGCTTGGAGCAACCTGGTCTAGTGTCCCTGCTCATTGCAGGAAATAGGAATAAGATGATTTTTGAGTTCCCTTACAACCAAAACCATTCTGTGATCCTATGATTTTCAGTGGGACCGGGGCAGGGAAGGACAGCACTCACCTGTGGGCTCACAGCACACAGTGGGACAAACATTCCTGGCTTATCCCTGAATTTGGCGAGATATGGATGAAATAGTGCAAATGAGGAAAATGGAGATGGTGGAGTATGTTATCTGTAGTAGGTACAGTAGTTCACAAGTCATGATGACATTGCCACTGAGAGATGTAGAGACATTCCCTAATCCCACCAAAGCTGCCGAGTGGGATGGGGGAGCAGCCCTCTGACCCCTTCACCACCTGAGGCTGCACCCACGGTCTCCTGGCAGCAAGGAGAGGACTATGGCTGAATTTGACAAAGTTGATGGATTAGGGGTACCCATAGAACCCACTGTGATTGGCACAAGGGAGTCCATGGGACGGCAGCATGGAGGGTCTTCTCTCAGCCAGCAGATCCACAATTCCTCAGCTTTGCAGAGAAGAGCCATCAATGTGCAAAAATATACTTTGGAGAAGCTCAAAGAAAGCCCCAGAGGGCTCAGTTTGGGAAGGGCCCTCTGGGGAGCTGCAGAAGGCAAAGGGTTAAGGCAGCACTATGGTTTACAGTTTAGTAGCAGCAGCAGCACAGACCTTCGCAGGGAGGCTGAAGAGGCTGGAATAACTGCTGGCTGGAGCTGCAGCATGTCCAGAGGCAATGGCAATAAAACCAGAGTGGATTACATCCCTTTAGAAACCCTCGGGGGGGATGGGGGGGAAGAGAAAACAAGAGAATAAAAAAAAAAGAAGGGAACGCCAGAAAGCGCAAACCACAGATTCTGCTGTTGGCTGCTTTTTGATAAGCTCTGCTCCAAACACAATGCTAATGAGCGTAAGGGACATCCTCTGCATGGGGCGGCTGCTTGACCGCATTTTGTCTGCATGTGGCTGATTTCCTCACCCATTGCCAAGCCCCGTGGCATCGCTCCCCGCCGGGGCTTTTCCTTCACCTCCTCGCCCCACCGCCCAGCCCTCCCGGCCACCGATAGCTCACCCAACCTGCGTGAGTCAGCAGTAACCGAAGGAAAGGGCTGAGGGAGAATAAACACCAATGCCTGGAAACTTTCTCTCCCTAGCATTGCAGGGTCTCTGTGTGCTCCCCATGTGAGCTCTGGAGCAGGGACGGGCAGTTTCTGATCTTTCTTCATATTAACACCGTATGATTAGTTTGTTTTCCTGGTTGATCCCAAAGTCCACCCAGCTCCTGGTGTTAATTTACCCTTTGCCAAACCCGTAGCTGCCCCCTTTTATACTGCCGGGCTCTTTACAAACCCACTGGTGATTGCTTTCCCAAGGCATCTACTGGGGTTGCGTATAATTCCTCTAATTAAACGTAAAGGAGAGATGGTTTGGTGGAGCACCATTTCATCATTTCCCCTCTCGCTTCACGCTGTGGACTTTAATGAGAACCTAAAACACCATCTTGACTTGGCTTTAGTTTCAGGCCAGATGAGCTTTGCTTGTTAAGATGGTCTTCGCTTGTCAGGAAAAATAGCTTTATTAAGGTCATGTAACGTGGAGGGTTTGATTAAAGCTAATCAAGGAAGAAAACCAGACCAGAGCTGTGCGAATCAAACTTACTGTGACATGTTTAACATAACTTCACCTCCCCTATCTGTTAAAAGCAGACAGAAGTAAGATCAAGTTACCCAGAAGAATGCCTGAGCTGGGGGAGTGTGTATAGTAGCGTACAGTATTGTATAGCACTGTACACCCTATAGCACTGTACAATGTCCTACAGCACTATATAATGCCATGTAGCACCGTACAACACTGTGTAGCACTGTATAACACTCTGTAGCACCATACAACACTGTGTAGCACTGTACAACCTTGTGTAGCACTGTACAACGTCATGTAGCACCACGCGCTGTATAGCACCGTAACATGTATTGTAGCACCATACATCTTCTAGTGCTGTACAATGTTGTAGAGCACTGGAGAGCATTGTGTAGCACTGCCAGTAATCACACAGCACCACTGTACAGCACTGCACAGCTCTGCACAGCACCATACAGCATTGTACAGTGCTGTACAAATATACAGCAGTGTTGTACAGCACCTTAGAGCACTATACAGCAATACACAGCACTGTACAGCACCATATAGAACTGTACCCCTCTGCACAGTGCCACACAGCACCTACAGCACAGCACTGTAAAGGATCATATAGCGCTGCACAGCACCATACAGCAGCATATAGCACCACACAACACCATGCTGCAGCTGCAGTTGCAGCTTAACCCACACGGGGCTTTGTGGGAGTGACCCGGCTAACTCCAGCACCGCTGCTCAGCTTCCAATCCTTGGGAGCCAGGCTCTCTCGGCACAGGCCAATTGCCGCCCAGCAGCGTGGAGGAGGCTGGGCTGTCCTGGAATGCTCACTGAGCCATCATGCTAATCTGGAGGGGCTCTAAACCTAAATAATGGTGTATGGCTGAGAGGGCCATGCTCCCAAATGGCACGGGTGCCACAACGGGATAAAGAGAGATCCTGTCCTGCTTTCACTTCTGTTTTATCAAGGTGATGTGAGTTTTACAGAAAACGCAGTGGTGTTTTTCAAATGCAAAAGGCTGTCCCACCACTGAGATTCATTATAGAGGTGCCTCAGTTTTGGATTTATTGGATATACTTTTCCGTATTTTCCTCTAAAGAGCCCACAGCTGGGAGTTTGGTCTACTTCCTCCGTGCACACCAACCACGGGGTTCCTTGCTTTTACTTTTACTTTGGTTTTACTGTGGTGTCAACAAATGCAGATGGGGCTGTCTGAGGAAATCATCTGGGAGAGACAGGCAAAAAAATAATTATACAAAAATAGGCACTGGTTCACAATTTTGGAGAGCTTCTGAGAAACCTATGGCTCCAGTCAGCAGCCAGACACCATCAGCTGGGTCCTCCAGCCCCTTAAACTGCAAAACATCCATGCTCTGGAAAACAGGGATGAACTCAACCCCTCGGCACATGCGGAGTCTGAGGGATGTTGTCCCACCTTGTGAGGTCTGGGTTTTGCCAAAGTGTCCCACAGCTGCCAAAAGTAAAACTACCAACCCAACCACCTCCGGTTTTTGGTTTGCTCCTGAGCCGCTGGGTAGGAGGAAAACACCAACGGATGTCTGAGACACAGGCGGATTAAGCTGCAAGATACAAGCTCTCACAAGCAAAAGCAATTAAATCTGGACTTTTTGTGTTCGTGTTTGTTTTGTTTTGTTTTGTTGTTTTTTTTTTTTTTAAGAGAGAAGTTAGGAACTCAGCGCTATGGAAGGGGCTTTTTAAGGATAATTTTCTCCAGAGAAGTTCAGGAACTCCAAACATACACAGGGATATCCTGCTTAGGACAAGGCTCAGCATTAAAAAAACACAGTCTAAACAAAAACGTGGGACTACTCCCCTGCTCCAGCCCCGCCGCTCGGCGAGGGATGGACAGGAAATTACCAGCAGTGGCATTGGGGGCTGCTGCCAAGAGGGAGCGCGGAAACAAAAGACCCTCTATTGTGTAGGAAAACCTGACATCCATCCCCTCTGCTATACTCTGAACTCCCATAAACCTTTCCTGTGAGATATGATTTGTGAGAGCTTTCCACTGTTACAGTGCCCTGTGTCGTCCCCCCTCCAGCACATGCAAGCAGCGTCTGCATTGACACTGAGTTTCATGCCACTGCCAGCCTTTAAAAGCCTGGATTTCTCCCGATTTCTTCTTCTCCTCTTCCTGCAGTCACCCCACAAACTGCTATTAAGAAAGTAAATGAGATATTTGCCCTGGCAAGAAGCAGCAGCAGCCCCATATTGCACAAAGGGCTCGATTTTCTCCATTATTCTTTTCTCCTTCAGTACAAAATAAGGAGCTTTTTTTGGTAAAACAGTAATACTTTATATTTCTCTATTTCTTTTTGAAGCCATACACTGTAATTGACTAACAGGTCACTCTCAATTAATTATATTTAACAGGGAGAAGCTGCAGAGCAATGCTCCCTCCCCCAAATTATGTCCTTTGGTTATTTAAATAGGTGCAAGTAGAGGGATGGGAGAAGGAACAAGTCGGTAAAGTATCAGCTGTGGAAGTTTGTTGGGAACTTTCCAAAACCCTACATCTGCTTGGCAACAGCTCAGAAAGGGATATGGTTACTCTTTTAACAGTAACACAGCTTTCCCAGGCTACAATATATGAAAAACAGCTTACCACGGAGCAGGGAAGGGCCAAGAGAGAGCTGCAAAACCCCCCTTGGCCCCACCATGGGACCCCATCACCTCCCCAGAGCTAGTCAGGGACCAGTAAAAGTGCTGTCCTTGGATGTGGGAGTCCTCTCAAACTTCTTCCCAGCACCCTGAGGTGGGCTGTGCAGCCAGGAACAACTTGGGGCTGGAGAGGGGGTTCCTGCTCCAACTTTTTTGGGGGAGAAATACAGCATGGCTCTTGTCAGCGTAAGAATTTGCTCACCACAAACAACACATCTAAAGGCACTGTTTATAATTATAGCATTAATTGATCTCTCATTTATTTTTTTCCAGCAGCTAATTAGTGAGATAATATCTCGGGTGCTTTATGAGCATTAGAAGACTTTAGCTCGCATAGAGATACTTCTGCCGAGGAAAGCAGAGGTGGATAGAGCAGAGAGCAATTGCTTCGCAAAGAGAAATGATTTACCACAGTTGGGTGCATTTTTTATATTTTAATTAATATCGCTTTAGTCCAAAAAAAAAAAAAAAAACAACCTCCTGCAGCCCGTTTTGCGTTACGGGGGCAGGGAGGCACTAGGAAGATTTAGTGCCTCTGCCGGGTCAGGAAAACACGGGAAAAAATCAGAAGTAAAAACAACAGCGCGAGAGAAAGGGGAAATGTTTGGCAGGGGATAAGACGCCTCTCCACGGCAAAGGGAGCAGGACACGGCTGTCCCGGCCCTCCCGCACCAGGAGGGAGTCTGCAGGGAGCATCCAGGCGCCCACCCCCGAGGCCATGGGGCTCTGCACGCTGCCGTTGCTCCTCCGAAGCCCGGGATCTCTCCCGGAGCGGAGGGAGCACGCGTCTAGATGTAGTTTTACAACTAGGTGAAAGTTCCCGCAGCGGCGGACGCACGGCTGGCACTGCCTGGTGTGACCCATTTCTCAAATAATTACAGTCTGAGTCACAAACCTGTTAAGACCCAATTAACAAAAATGTTATGCATCAGTGATGCATGTTTTGTCCAGAACTTTTAATTCCACAGTTTTTCCAAGTAAATTCTCTCTCTTTATTTTCTAGTCATTAAATCCCCTCCCCTGGGTGCGAGCGGTTGCCTTCCCATTGTGTTGCGAAAGGGTTAGCGGGCCAAGAAGTCAGAAGGAAAAGGGTGTCATTACTTCTTGCCACTTTGTGGTGGGGAAAAAAATTTGGGGAAAAAATATTAAAAATAAACTCTTGCTGCTCCTGAAGCCATGATGAAGTCCTGGAGACGCCCCAGGGAGGGTGAGGGGTCAGGCTGTGCTCAGCCGGGGGGCGATGGTGGGGAAGGGGCTGGCACTGCCCTGGCCTTTGCAGACGAGGGGAGGCAGTGGAGAGGATTTTATTTGGCAGATGGGTGTAGCTATTGAGCTTATGCAGTAGTGGGTTTTTGGCTGCCCAAGTGGGGAGCCTGTTGTTTACTGTTTATGGATTTGTCAGTTTTAATTATTGTGAAGTGCCCAGATGCTCTGGCGACCAGTGCCATAAGCATTTAGGGAGCAAATATATAACCAATAGCACTTGAAAACATCTCTGCTTCCTCCCCATCCCTCTCCTCTCCACCTCCCGGGACACCCCATGGCACTAAACACCGGTTCTCCTCGGCACACCATGGCCATGCAGGACTGCGGAGCACATGGTGTTCCCACCAATCCAGGGCTGTCCTGTGTCCTCCCACCTTGGAGCTCCAGCTCCATCAGTGCCATCCCTGCAGCGAACACAGGCTGCTGACACCGGGGGCCGCCTTCACCTCCCAGATCCGCGTTTAGCTGTTTCTACCCCACTGCAGGCCCCGGGCGTGCAAATCTGGAAGCAGATCTGCTTCCTTGCACCTTTTTTTTTTTATACCGTCCATCTTTTTAAGGTTATTGGACTCTGTTTTATATAACGAGGTTACGTGCATGGCAAATAGCATAAATGCATCCCAGACGCAGCCGGTGAGGAATGCTCCCCCTGGTTACACATGGACTTTTCATCTGCGGTCATAGGGCTGTGAGTGGCCGTCTCCAAGAGCGCCGTAGCCTGCTCCTTCCTGACTCCATTGTAATCCATATTCCTCCTCCCTATGCGAAATGCTGCGCTAGATAAATTCCACTGTATTTCAGAAAGTTTTCCACAGCTCCTTAAGTGTTTCCATATGACACTGGGCTCTACAGGTAACTTGAGTTAAAGCCATTCCTTAAGCAAAACTCCCTGTAAAATTTTCCACTATCTCAGCAGTACTCTATGTGCTGTCATTAAAGCAGAGCACATATATTTCAGAGCAGGATTTGCCGAGATGTCGGATTGCTCGGTGAGCCCCAATTAAGTTTTTTATATATATTTTTTTTTATAAAAACCTCCTTGCTCAGGTCTTTCGCCTGTTCATTCACTGAGGTCCTTTTTAAGGGGGGAAGATGCAGCTTTCTGAGCTGTGCAGGGCGCAGGCTCGGGCTGGGAGCGGCGTGGATAATGCCAGCCTTGTTCCTGCTGCCTTTTCACTCTGTTCCCAATCCTCCTTTTTTCCACCCATTTCCCCAGAAACGGCAGCGAACCCTAAATTGCAACCACCTGCTCCATACATCATCCTCAGGCCTGGCAAGCCTGAAACGGCGGTAACGCTTGGCATTCCTGTAGGGAATTGCTCCCCAAAATGCTCACCCCCACTCTCCAAGGACAGCAGCAAAAACACTGCACGTGTAAAAGAGTTTAATCTGCACATAGGCTTGTGCCGAAAGAGTGGTTCCTGTTCTCCAGGAAGCCCTTAGCAGGTGTGGAGAATCTCCAAAGCAAAGGCAAAACACATGATTTAGGAGCAAAGATTCCTAAGGATAGAGTAAAAAGCCCGAGCTGTGCAAATAGGATCGTGGCGCCCTGTGCATGGAGCGACTGCATAACATCTGGCTGGATTCTGGCGAGAGAGGGAATCCAAGATGGCAGGAAAGATTAATGATTTTGTAACTTCTTCTGGTTTCGATGAACTTTTCTCTGGTTATAATCAAGGTTTTCAATGGCAGATTGGCTGCATGCTGGGCAGTGGTGAGCTGAGGTGGGGTGCTCTGTCTTTGGGAATGACAGAAGCACTCTGCCAGAAACCCGACTTGTAACTGTCCCGTGGAGCCTGTTACGCTCAAATAGCTGTTTTGCCACTGGTTTAATTAATAAGCCATATTATTGGTTAATTTTATACTGTCCTGAACTTTTGTCAAGGAAAAATTGGTTAATTTTACAGTGAATGGATCTGATGCAGCAGAAATAATGAATAAACAACTTTTTTAAAGGTATGGACTCACAGCTTTGCTTTGATTAAAGCCCTATTTTTATTACACAAATAATCTTCATTATTGATAGACTCCTTTACAGACAAAGAACCTTTCCTGTCTTCAAACTGCTTTTTAAAAAGCTATTAAACACCCTTTTCTCATCCCAGGGTTTTACACATGCAAATACACCCCTAAACTGTTTTAATTCTCCTTTCCCCCCTCATCCATCTCCCTGCTTTCCAGATGGACCACCAGCTTCCCAGCATTGCCAGCAACAGCTTGTGTATTGTTTGTTTAAAACAAAGATGACGCATTAAATATCATATAAGACGTGAGGAGAGGGGTTAAGGATGATACTCTGGAACTGAAATGCCATGCTACGCCAGTCCAGTAAGGCGTTCCAAAGGTTGGTATGTGCAGGATCCAGGATCTGGCCACCCTCTGCCTTTGGGGAAGGCGCTTCCCTCCCTGCCTTGAGGATCCGCTGCCTCCAGAGAGAGTTAAACTTGTGCGAACGCTCTCCAAATTATACAGGCTAACCAACAATTATGTCATTTCATTCAAACATTCATTCACCCGTCATGTGCCCAGATTAAACAGTAACACTTTGTTTGAAACATTCTGCTGAAATTAGCAGACCAGAGTTGCCTTCACCTATATTTAAGCACCCAGCCCCATGCCGATCGTAGCCTCGACTGAACTCAGATGGGTTTAGGCAAGTTTAGCACTTTTGTGTGAGTCAAAGCTGTGCTTTTGTATGCTGTACGTGTCTACGTGGTTATTAGATTTGAAGCAAAAGCTCTATACAGATATATTCACAGGGATATGGAGCTATGAACATTTACATGAAAAATTAGGAATCCGGGAAGAATGTAAAAATCTGAAAAAAAAATTTGAATTTAGGAGAGGTTTATGTTCACTTACAGCACTCCAAAAAAGTATTTTCAAGTTGTGATAAGAGAAAACAATGCACAAGAGCTGAAGTTTGGTCAGTGGTTTTGGTGATGGACCAGAAAAAGCAAAATCTGTAGAGCTCCAATTTTTTACCATTTCCTTCTTTAAGGACAATGATTTGGGACACAATATGGATTTTAATCATCATATTTCATTTGAAAGCAGAATAGTAACCACCCCACCACCAGCCCTCTCCTGCATTCTTTTCTATAATCTCCCTTCCTTGGGACACCAGCACCCCTCACCGCCGGCACGCGCTGCAGAAGGGTGCAGAGCTCCAGGATGCCCAAGGCTGGCATTAATGCTAAAATCTGCAGTGCTACCAACATCTCCAAGACGCCAGTTTGCTGCCATCAGCTTTGTGTGACAGGAGAGAATAGCAGGCAGATTGCGTATCTAATGAGCCACACATACTGAAAATCCACAGCAATCTCTGGAATACATGTGGATTTGTCTAAAACTTTAAAATATGGCCTGGATGGTGTCCTGACTGCCAAAACCACAATGAATTCACTGTTACTGTCACTAATCTCCATGTATGTTACATATGGTTGACATTTTTCTTTAACTCTCATATTTTTTGCATGTGTGCGTGTATAAATAGGGTAAGAGGGAGGCGAGGAGCAGGCAGACAAACAAACAACCGGCTGGAATGCACAATGTTCCCATTAGGCATTGGATAATTAGTCCAAAGTGTGTTATGCAAATCTGTAGAGCCCCAAACAACACATTTTTGAGCATAGGTGAAGTCTAGGTCCATCCTGGGAACCCAGATGTGCCTTTCCAGTATTATGTTAAAGCGTTCATCCCAAAGTTGGAAGGGCTGCTCCAAATCATGCTGAATCCAGCAGGAATCTCGAGGCATTTCAATGCGATACAGGGAACTTCACACGCTTTGTGTATTTCTTCAGGTTACTAGTTTAGAATATTTATAGAATCAGAGAACAGTTTGGATTGGAAGGACCTTAAGGACCATCTCATTCCAACCCTTGCCATAGGCAGGGACACCTTCTATTACACCACTTTCTCCAAGTCCCATCCAACCTGGCCTTGAACACTTCCAGGGATGAGGCAGCCACAGCTTCCCTGGGCAACCTGTGCCAGGGCCTCACCACGCTCACAGTCAAGGATTTCTCCATGACCTCTAATCTACTCAGGCCCTTAGTCAATGTGAAGTCATTCGCCTTTGTCCTGTCACTCCACGCCCCAGTCCAAAATAAGTCCCTCTCCAGCTCTCTTTGAGCCCCTTTAGTAGTGAAAGGTGCTCTAAGGTCTCCCCAGAGCCTTTCCTTCTCCAGGCTGTATGCTCCCAGCTCCCCCGGCCTGTCTCCACAGCAGAGGGGCTCCAGCCATTTAATATGCACTTCATCTTGTAGGATTTAATATTCATATGATATATGTTACCTTGACCACTCGATTGGAATATGAACCCTTGCAGAAGCAGGAATAAATCCCCTTTTCTGAGTAATGCAATATTACAGGGTGTGCTGGTAGAAAAGTTGTATGTGAACTAAGAAATAATATTTCATACATTCCTTTTACTTTCTAGGCAAATTTATGCCAGATTTTATTCCACTACAGCATTACAAGCAGCACTGCTTATCTCTGTTTCAGTGCACTTCTACCAAACAGTAGGTCAGCTGAAAACTTTGTTTACTGCCTGAGGAGAAGCAAATAGTAGTCATGCATGGTTGGCAGGGGCTCACGGTGTGATATATTCACTGCTGTTATATGGCTCATCATATAATTTAAGTCTACTGTAAACAGTCTATTTATGATACACATCCCGTTTGGACATGTAAATTCCTTGGCTTGTGAGAACAGCATTACAGGGATGGGTATGTTCCTCCTACCACGTGGCACTCACTGTTGGTAAGTTTAATAATGAAGTGAACATAGTTCTAGCAGAGGAGAAGACCTCTCTTAATTTTATTTGAAATAAACTCAACAAAATCTCACACTAGGTATTTCTTTGATGACTATGTCCCAGGAGATCCACTTGCTTCCCTGGCCTTTTTTTCAAGCCTGTTCCTAACAGGTTGTTCTCTTTGGACTGTCTGTAGCAATTTCCTTTATAACCTCTCTGATGGTGCTGTGAGAAAAGGTACCCACAGCAAAAGAAGTGTCAGTAGCCCTATTGATACATGGAAAACAGCATGGCCAAGGGTTCTAGGGATGGGTGAGAAATTTTGCAGTCAAAAAAAGCAGCCAGTCTCTCCCCACTGAGGTCCCCAGGACTGTCCCACCAGGGACTCCCCTTTTTGAGTCTCTCTTGCATCATATTATGCTCACGACTAGTTCAAACCCCTATGTTGGGAAAAACAAACCCTGACTGGGGTTATCCTGATGAGGCCTGATGCTGCATACCAGCCCTCTCTTCCTAGTCCACCTGATAAACCATTCTTGGCTTTTATTTGCCTCCTTTCTATTTGCCATTCAGATTTTATAGAAGACACTCAAGCAGCCACACAGCACAGACCCAGGAGCAACTCCCTGTTTCTGTGCTGCACTAGATTTTGGACAAAGAGGCTGTAAGAACATGTGTCAAAGCCATTGATATTGGCCTTTAAAATCACTGATTTTTTTTTTACCTTTTCAAGAGGTCTGGGTTGAATAAAGCCAACATTTCTCATAATAAGTCATGTGGCGACATTCTGTGCGTGTGCCAGGGGAGAGCAAATCTCAGAGTGCTTCTAAAACCGTACAACAGGGTTGGGTTCTACCACACACTCCTCAAAATTGTCCTTCTTTCACACCTTTAACAGACCTCCTTTCTAAAGGGATGCATCAGCAGCAAAAGGCATCAAGAATCTCTGGGTTTTTTGCAGGTGTGTGTGGATGTGTGGGAGGAACTGCTTCGGCCCTGTCCATCAGAGAAAGCACTGCCACGTCCATGAGAACAAGGACAGCATTATCCTGGGCACAACGTCCATCCAGGCAGATGGGCAGCGGGAGAGAGAGTGTCACCCACTTTCATTTTTGAATATACCAGACAGTTTTATAGATTGCTACATTTAAATAAGTTCCTACATTGCTGTTACGTGGTCTGAGCTAGATTGGTAAATGCCTTCTGCAAGGCAAGAACGCCAGCAGTGGTGATAACATCAATATCTGTGCCGTGGCTGGGCTGGGCACGGCACAAATACACACTGTCTACACTCCGGAAGCTTTAATATCTTAAGCAGACAAATAGAAAGAAGAAAAGAAACAGTGGCGCTCCCACTTGTGCTCCTGACAAACTGTGCTGTTGCAGAACCAGTTAAATAGTTTGCCCAAGGCCACAAAGAAAGGCTGTGGCGGAGCTGGAAGAGGACCCAACCTCTGCACATTTCCAGCCACGTGCACCAGTCCAGTGCTTTCTCCCTGCAAAGATTAACATATTCAATACTTCTCTGAGTACTTTTGAATAATTGTAACCACCACTTACTTTCATCTGAGTGGCTGTGAAAAGCTACATCATCCCTTGGTTTAATTTCTTTCCCCAAGAAGAATTGCATTTGAAAAGAGCACAAGCAAGTCTGAACCTGCTAATTACACCACAGTACCAGAACAGAAGAAAAATCATATAAAGGTATTTCTGATGTTATATGTGCTCATGTCAGTCAGGGCCTCTAAAGAGACAGAAAAAATTGACTGCAACTTGTTCAAAGTAGACCTTACAAAAACACAGCTGGTCTTTGACAAGTTATAGGTATTTTGTGGTCATTTCATGACTACAGTAGTGTTAAAATCTGTCACAGTGGAGGTGCAAGAAGAGCTGGTTTGCTCTTCACAGGATTGGGCTCCTCTTCAAGAGAGTGAGTGACATGAAAAGCATGAGGGATAGATGGCTGTAAGAGCCAGTTATGTTCCAATGCTCAAAGACAACCCACAGTATTCATGAAATATCAGCAAAAAATTTATGGCAGGTATATGCATAATTTAAATCATTTAATGCCATGCAATTTATGCCAAATAACAAAGAAAAATATCGCATGATGCCACTTCTGATTAATGTGATCACACTTTACATTTCTTTGGAGCTTCTCCTAATGAAGGGCAAGCAGAAATTTCCCCTCGCTAACAACTTTCCAGCTCCAGCTTTACTTTCTAGTGCTTTCCCTTGTAGCACACATCATTCATTTTGCTGAGTAACTACATTCACTTCTATTAGGCAGCTATTAATTACTGGGCCCTAATGGCAAGGTGACAGTGCATTGCATCGCCACCAAGAAGTGCAGATCAGAAAGTTCATGAAGAACCAGGTTTTGAATAAAAATGAGGGTTTGTATCCTCATCTTCTCCTCCTTGAGTGAATTGTGTATGGGATGAAGGATGCCCATGCCCAAATGGCCAGAGCAGGGCTGAGAGGGAGGGCTTGTCCCTGGCCATTCAGGATGGCTGAAGGAATTGCTCTCTGTGGTGCCTGACCTGCACAGTTGGATGAGTATTGCTGTTGACAGGCATCCTAGGGAGAAGGGGAATAAGAAACAAAGAGGCAGAGAAACCCGAAGGTCCTCTGGAAAGGAGGGAAGGAAGCAGACTATCCCCTTCTCATTGCATTTGGAAACAGATGTTCTCAATATCCCCAGCTCCGAAGGGTAGGAAGTGGTGAGCACAACTTGAGGAGCGTGGGTACTCTTGGCAAACAGTGCCAGTTTGTTTTTTTTAACTTTCTGGGGCACTGAAATGAATAGTGGTTTTAGTGGCATTCGAATCTGTCCATGGCATCTTCCTATCTGCTTTTGAGATCTGCTTCCTCCCAGTGCCCTGGAGGAAGAGCACAGCTGAGGGAGGAGAGCACTGGTTTCACAACGCCTGAAACTCAAGAAAACCCGCACCTCAAATTGAGACCTTCCACGTTTCCAGAGCAGATGCTACAGGCACCAACAGACTCGTGCACCACTATTCATCCCCTAAAAGCGTTTCCCTCTTTAAAGGCATGTGGAGTCTGGTCTGCCATCGTCGTGCTGGGATTTATGTACGTTGCTCCCATTAGTGCTAATGGTAGTTAGATACATACAGCCATTCCTCTCACATTTTAGGAGGAGAACAGAGCCTTATGGGTGAAAAGTTTCCTATTAAAGATTCTTAATACAATGGAAACATTCTGTCTTTTTTAATTGTAATTTACTTCTAAGTGTAACCGCTCTGGGTTGGGAAAACCAGGATTCAGTCCAATTCAATTATGCAATTCTTGCCACCTGGTAAGCCTTGTTATTTTATAAAGAGTACTGTAGTAGAACTGGCAGATTCATTCATGTTCAGAGTGTGAGCACCGTACACTGTGTAATCACCAGCTCATAAAGAAGAGTGCTGTGCAAAAGTCAACCACTCAATTATAACCCAATCTTTAAAAAGAATATGCAAAACCACGAGGCAAGATTCCTCTTTCGTTCAGCTGGTTTACAATTACAAGTTCACTGGCATCTTTGCTTTGCAAAGTTTTCCAGTATGGGTTCAACCTCAAGTTAAACATGAGCTCAACGCAGGACTCTGGCGCGGTTCAATCGATCAGCACCTACTTGCAGACACCGGAGGATAATCTCCATCCAGAGGGCATTGGTGGGAGGGGATGCTAAATCACAGGCCTGCAGGAAGGGTTTTATTGGGCTAATGCACATTCACTCTGACTTAGCCAATGAAGCTGCAACAAGATAATATAGGAAAGGAAAATATGGCCCCGGCAACTGGAAACGCTTTCATTAGCACAGGCACCTGACAGCCGATCAAAACCCTGCGACACCCTCTGTCCCTGCAGGCTAACGAGCTTCCCCACATCCCGTCCTGCTTAAACCCCTCAGCATCCCAGCAGTGACTGCCCATATCAATAGTGGAGGCACATAAAACGTATTTTTTTTACAGGAAACAGTTAATAGGTATAGAAAAGTAGTAACTGTCCAAGGGTAAAACTCCCCTTGTCTTCATCAGCTTCAGCCAAGCCCCATCCACCCCCTCTGCCTGCAGCAGGCACTGACCAGGAGTCAGATGTTCAACAGAGATGGATCAGAGTGCAGGACAAGGACTCACCCACGAGCACTGGAAGCTCCTCTAAACCAACACCCCAAACCCATAATTGGAAGATTAGTTGTGTTTTTACTAAATAAACTATCAAAACTTTATTTTGCAGTTCTCTTTCACTGCACTTCTGCATTCCAAGCTCAGAGCCAAAGTTTGCAGAAGCCTTGGAAAGTTTGGAAACACTTGAATAACCCAGGTGGACTGGTCTGCTCTGTCACAGGGGAACAGAGAGTCTCTTGGCCCATCGTTACTACTGTCACCACTGTCACTTGGCCTCTTCACACCATTCCACAAGCCCTCCTTCCCAGGCTGAAAGTTTTCAGCACATCCTGGCTGAGTTCTTCTCCCCAATCCCCATCCCAGACAGAGCAGACTTAGCCAAGGTTGGCTTATGTGTGCAGAAGAGAGGGATGAGGGGGACAGAGCTGGGGTTTACTAATTCCAGAAATACTCCAGGGACTCCTCACCTGACAGCTCTGCACCTCTGACAGCAACAGTGGGATGTTTTGAAATCTCACACCTTGTAAATAGGAGAAGCACAGCCCGATCATAAAAATGTAAAGTATTAATTAATAGTATAACTTCAGTTTGTATTCCAGCTCTGACATAATGAACCTGCCAATTTTGATTGCAAAGTGAAAACTCATCTCTTTATTTTGGACAAATAGGGTTAAGCTTCTTAAGCAATTCTTTGTTGTTTTGACTTCAACAATTTATGCAAATGAGATGTTAATTAGGGTAATTGTAACTTAAATTATGCTTGTGTAAACCTCTCCATTGGTAGGAAAGTGTGGGAATCCAGACAACTGGTATTTAAAGCAGCTGTACTAACTCACTTCTGAAAGCAAAGCATACCAAGATCACTTTCATGTCTTTACAATTTGTTTTTATGAGGTGATAACATTTTTACAAATACCATCATTTTTGCTTTTTTATATTGTAAGTGACAGTCTGACATTTTACAACTGGCTTATTGAAAACAAGAATTGAGCACTCTCGCTGTAACGGACATTAACTGCTCAATAGAGATTCACATGCTAATGAGGTGAGAGGGGCTCCAGAAAGTTTTGATAAATGCGACACACACTCTAACTAGCAGTGAATGTGAGTTGACAAAGAACATCTACACCAGGGTTCAATAAAATGTAACCCTTTAAATTAATCATACTGGCAGTATTTAATAGAATGCACAACAATCTCTTTTCTGATGGCTATAAAGCAGAAGAAATGCAAAGTCTCGACAAATGAAAGTTCCCACATTTCCCTCTTCACACTGCTACTTCCATTCGAACTCCAACAATTGGTAAAAAAAGGTAGTTACTGTAAATAACAAAGTAGGAGGTTTAATTGTTTCCTTCTTTTAAAGCAGGATGCTTTTCTTCACATTTATTTGTCTGGATTCTATTGAGCAAATACCCCGACCCGAAAGATTGATCATAAAAAGCATCACCGGTTGCGCTCGGAAGGAAGTCTAAGGATACCGTCGGAAGGAAGTTTAAGGATACTGTACAGCAAAGAGAGGTTTAAATGACCAGCTTTCGGCTGGGCCTTTTTTCAGTCCAACCTGGCGATTTTTTTCCTTTCACTAAATATAGCTTGAAGGAAAATACGCCACAGCAGTTAATCAGAAGCAGAAAGAGAAGTTCAGAGCCTTCATTCACACCGAACTCCCCAGACTTTGCTGAGATTTGCTCCAGTGAGAGGCAAAGCTGGAACTTTAGCGCCAGCATCACAGCAAGGGAGGTGGAAAATTTTTCATCCTGGTTGTCTTACAAGTTTATTTTTTTATTTTCCTGTCCTGTCAGTCCCAACCCAACCACACCAACCGTCACACATAAGCTTGCGAGATCTCAGGAAATAAAATTATTGGAAGGCCAATCGCCTCCACACATTACACTAAGGCGTTATTTCTTCCTAAAGTGACAATCCTTAATACCCTTTTTGGGTTTAGCCCGTTTTAATCTTGGCAGGAAGTGTAAATCTGTGCGCTCAGCAGCATTGCAGCCTTGCTGGCTGTCAAAATTTTGCCTCCGCCAATGCTTGAGAGGTATTCTTGTCATTTCACTGGGGTAGGAGACTTCTCCGTCTGACATACAAGATCTCCCCAAGTAGTACAATATGCCAAAACGCCGGCACATGTACCCTGCTCACTGTGTTTCGTTTTGGTAACTCAGACGGCTCTCTCAGCAGCTGCTGGAGGGTTGGATGCAATACGAGGAGCCCATCACAGGCAGAGAAAAGGAAAGTATCCACAGATGAACCCAGAAAAAAATCCTCCACCCATCTCCCCGTCGCCTTCGGACTTCACGAGTTCGCTCCAGTACATGTTGAAGTGTTCAGCAGTGAGTGCTCAGCCCGTGATTCTGTCTATCCAAACACGTGGCCGTGCTCCCCAAGAGGTGTTGGGGGCTGCTCGGCTTCTCTCGGTGCAGAAACGGTGAGCCTGGAAAAACCAGCGAGCAGAGGAAGCCGTGCTGCAGCTCCGGAATGGCCATTTAGCCAAATTGCATACCTGTGCTGTGTCAGCTATATGGTAGATTCATCTCATTCCATTGGTCTAATGGATGGCAATTGAATTTAATTAGCAAAACTACTTTGACTTAGTCTCATACTGTGCTGAATGTAATGAAATCTTTCTCCTCTCTCTCTCTCTCCTCTTTTTTTTTTTCCCCTCAAATAAAGAATGTCCTTAACTGCATTCCACCGTTAGAATATTAAAAGCTATATATGTTACTCCTAAGGACAGAGTACAGCCATCCGCTTTCACAGGCTTTAGATTTAGTTATTGTATTACATAACATAAAATAATTAAAAAGATACTTCGATAGTTACACACAGTATAAATTCAATTACCGCGATGTCTCCATTAAAAGCACTTTTATAGTATGAGTAAAATGCAAATCCTCTTTAGAGATCGATACCAGAAACATAATTCTATGCTTCATCCTGAGAAGGAAGTTAGCCTTAATAAATCATCCTCTTAGATTAAAAAAAGAAAAAAGTTTCAAAGGTACTTATTTGAAGGCAATTCTCTAAAGCAGACATGGAGCTCCTATTTCTCCTGGGCTCATTTTTTAGCAGTGAGGTTCACAGGCTGCACCTCCTGCTTTCATACAGACCCTGCCAAGGAGAAAGATGCCGAGAAGAAAAGCCCCAGACACGCGCGCTGGCGCCGCGGCTCTGCCGGGATTTATTGAAATGCCCCAGATCCGGCCGCGAGAAGTTTGCAGCAACTTGTCCCCCCCGAAATAAAGTGCAAAGAAATTCCTCCGGATGGGTTTGGAGGGAATGTTCCTACCAAGCCTAACTTTTGCCTGGCTGGGCACAGCGAGACAAGTTCCTATGATTGATTATCGTGGTATCTCTGGATGTCTGACTTTGAACCATAACCTTTTTTGCGCACAATGACAGTTGGGACCTACCATTTGCCATCTGTAGAGATGGTGGGGGAGAAAAGGACTTCGCTTACATTAATCAACCAATTAAGAACAGACTTAAACAAAACACTAAAGCATAATAAAAACCTGACTGCTTAATAGCTTTGTACTCTTAATATTTGCCTTCCTGTAGTCTGCTGATGGGAGAAACATCACCCTGCCCAGCCCCTGCCAGGGACAGGGCTCTTTCTCTGGGACTGGGCACTACCCGATCTCAAATAAAGCTGAGATCCTCTGTTCTGGGCAAGACCAAGACCCCCAAAATTAAAAAAAAAAAAAAAAAAGAAAAAGAAAAAAAAGAAAAGTTTGGAAACACAAGTTGTAAATCACAGCCATACGACGTGGCAGGGCTTTCTCATCAACCGTGATCATAAGAGAATTATTTTTCTGAGTGCAAAATTAGTAACTAATCAAAGACGCAAATCACTGCTTCAGGAAGAATTAACCTTTTCTTTCAAAGCTCGGGGAAGTATCCAGGGACCCCAGATATTTTGTTCTGCCCCCTCCTCTCATGGTTGGCAGAACATCCTGAAGGAGAGACCGAAATAGCGGCTGAATAACTGGGGGTGGACTCTGCACCCCGGCTGCTCCGATAAGGCTCTGGACAGCGGAGATCCATGCACCCAGTTCTAGCACCTCGCAGCCTAATTCTGCTCTCAGGGGTGGTAGGTCAAACCACTTCTGTGCAAACTAGCAGTGAAATCTGGCTTTCCATCAGTGAGTTAAGCTGTGCAATGCACACTTCAAACTTTGTGCAACGCACACTTCGAACTGCAGAAGAGGAAGAGGAAAACCTCCACATTCCTAAAACATATCCTTGTTTTGTCTCCAGCTGACAAGGTTGCGGGGCCAGGATCAAAGTTTGACCAGTATCACCAAGAGCCACAACAGCAGCATCTCAAAGAGCTGCTTGTTTCTGCTGCCTCTGGGTACCCACCAGTGCAGCTCTTAGGAAACCTCTTGGATTGCCTGCTTAGTGAAGCCATAGGAAAGCACACACTCACACCGATAAAAAATAATACATTATTAGAGCAAATTATCTTTAAATCCATACATGCCCAGATATTTCTAAATCATCTCTCCACTGTGACCTGCAAATGCAACAGACTGTTTTCTTGGTAAGAGGTGTACAAAAAACCCCTCTAATGACTCAAGATCCAATCGGTCAAGAAAACGTACAGTGTTACTACAATAAACATGTTTTTGTGATATTTAATAATTGAAATTTGGAACAAAGTTTTAGAGACTGGCCAAGATGGTCTCTCCATCCTCGTGCTTTATGTCTCTTTGTCTATTGTTCTTTTTAATACATTGCATCTGTAAAAAAAATTTCAACCTACTTTATACAATTACTGCACTGAAGTCCCAAGCAATCTATCAAGTTGTCATACATTTTCTTCACATTAAACCTTTTTAAAATCTTCCTTTTTTTTCTACATTCCAAGAAAATGCAGAAGAAAATTTACTTGGCCCAAAACAAGGTACAGTGAAACATGTCATTCATCAAGTCTGGTAACAAGAGGGGTTTGTGATATTGTGTCAGGAGAAGAAATAATCCCCAAAGTGGTGTGTTAAAAGTTTTGGAAGGTTTTTAAATCAACAAAATTCAGAGCATCGATAAACCTGCACCAACAGGGCTTTGGAAAAATTCCCTCTGAACAGGTTCTTATGAACTCCCTTTTTTGCAGCACTTGAAGCCACATCTGAGACATGGATCTGTGGTATGTGTCCCCTGAGGGAGGGACAATGACATGGTCAGGGTTCATGGGGTGGCTGGACACGGGGCTGGTTCATGGAAAAGCGTAGCATTACCAAAGACTATTTATTATTAAGGAAAATGCTTTCATCTGTCGATGGCACCCAGAAACAATAAGCAGGAACACGAAGCAACGGGTGGGTGAGGGGGAAGGCAAAGGGAAACCAGGAATTATTTCAGCTGGAAACTGGATGAAATACCAGGAGGAAGGGGATTATTTTGCACATTAGTTTAAAAACTTTATGTGCCGGAGTTTGCAGTATTTGAGTGACCATCTCTAGAGTAGTGTGCAGAAATATGACGATATTGTCTTAATTCCCATCATCTCTCGATAGTTGAGATCCCTGATAAGGGTTGTGGTAAAGCTTTGCTGAGGATTAGAAGATAAGGATCCCTCTCCTATGAACTGCAGGGAAAAATGTTATCTCCATCTTTCTCCATTCCTCTTCCCTTCATTGCCTCCTCCAAAAGAGGAGTCCCTGTATCCCCTGGGAGCCCCAGGAACTCCAAGATTCCACGGCTGGGCATTCGTCACTGGGTGCCACCACCTTCGGGACTGTAAGATGATATAAAATAAAGGCAAAATGTCCAGTGCTTTGCCTCCCATGGTTTTAAAATGTCAAAACCTCGGCTCCTGAACCCGGCTCACACCGCCGGTCCCACTTCTTGCAAAACAAAGAAAGCAGTTTAGGTTCCAGGAAATCCTACATGTTACCGTAACTAATTCGAGCCCAACTGCATTTGTGGTTTCGTTGGGTCTTTAGGATGATCCCGTGCCTATTCTCAATGTAGGAAAAACCCGTGTGCTTAATTATCTTCTTTAATAATTCCATGGTATGTGATTTATTAAACAAGCTCCTTATTTGTAAACAAAATCAGAGGCACAAATGTGCGGCGACAGTCGCACTTCCTGGCGAAATAAGAGGCAGACAAAGAGCCCTAATGATGCACCAAAAATGCTCACCAAAAGTGTACTCTTTAAAAAGATCACCAATTTAATGCTTTTTGTATTTCATTTATCAGCCATGTAGTCATCATTCCCCTCCCTACCACCATCTGTACACACTTTCCCAATAGACCATCACAGCTGTCCCGTTTCTCACACAAACAGTACCTTTTATATGCTTCCCAACTGTTTTTAATAACTGTTCTGTGCACAGCACTGTACTTCCTTTGTTTTCTTTTTTTTTCTCCCTTTTTTTTAAAATATGAAAAAGAGATATAAGCCAAGCAAACAGGTCATAGCTGCAATCGGTGTAGGAAGGCAATTAAAATGTTAAAAGCCTCCACGGCCGCTGACCCATCCTCAAGCCGCGCCAGCGGCCCCAGTATGAGCTGGAAAGTTCCCTGGAGAAGTTGCTAAGGTAGGTGAAGCTTGTTCAAAAAAATGATGTACATGAGAAAGACTGTCTGAGAAAGCCTTCATCTTTTTTAATGAGGAAATATTATTAATATTAAATACTGTTTCTGCAACCAGAGAAAGTTTTTTGAGGCTTCCAAGGTCCATTTATCAGCTCCAAGGTATTGCTACCCTGTATTTTGGAACTGTGTGGACAGAAACATCCCATTTTCTTTTCAAACTCTGACTCGTTTCACTCCTTCCAAATGCCCTGTGTGTCCTTACTTTGCATTGCGGGCACTCATGCCTTCCCTTTGCCCACCCCTGTGCCGATGGTGGTACTGCCGGAACCGTGAGCCGGGATGGACCGGCACAAAATCAGGATGAAGGCATTATGCAGCCAAGGATAACTCAGCCCCAGGCCCTGGGCAAACAAAGTCGCTTCCAGAAGGCAAAAGCGGGGAGAAATCCAGCCGGGAACGGAGAGAAAAGCAACACTTTCTTAGCAATCCATCTCATGGAAACCTACCCTTTCAACAAGACATTCAGGAGTTAAAACTCTCTATATTTGTTTTTGTCGACACAATGCCCACAGCATTCTTCACTCTGCACCGTACGGGACCAAGCAGGTAACCAAGCTCCAGGACAGGATGGGGACCCTACTTGTACCATCCTCATCTCATGGACACACAGCTTCTCACCCTGGGGCTGCTCACTGTGAGGCACACCTCACTCTTTTACGGAAGAGTATAAGACCATGTATGTAAAAAACAATTGGTCCACTCTCAGTTCCCATCACGATTTTTACCTCCAGTTTTTTACCAAAAAGGAAACAATGTCCATGTTTAAAGTGGGCATAGAGCACATTATTTTGCCTATAAATCACACTCATGTGTCCACATTAGAAAGAACAGACAACTTCAAGATGCACTTCCAAGATGAAAGCGTGCATTCCCAAACAACACCGAGCTCCATGGTTGGGTGTTCGTAACTGCATCTACCTGGGAAGAACCTAAATGAGAGCTATTGAAGGTGATGTCCTTCTCTAAGGAAAAAAGAAGGTCTTGACCACAAAAATCCCCCTCTTAACTGACTGTCAAGTGTTTTTCCCAGCTTTTCCAGTAATACCGAACTTCTGCTTCCAAGGGTTCAGCTGCTACTGAGGATGATGCTCCCTCAACCATACAAGCTTTTAAATAAAATTACGTGGGATTTACTTTTCAGCTGACAACTAAGTTTTACTTTTTAACACAAAACCAAACATAAGTAGATTTGTTGGCTATTTTAATGAAGTCCTTGTGGCATCAGGAAAAGTCCTCATCATCACACAATAAAAGCATTGCAGTGGCTATCCTCCCTAAAAGCATCCCAACAATAGCTGTGCTTTAGAAAAGCATCCCAATACAAAGAATTCATTCTTCTGATTTACTTGAAACTACTTTGCCTTATTAAAAAAAAAAAAAACCGCAATTAAAAAAAAAACCAAACCAAACAAAACCAAAACAAAATAAAAAAACAAAAAACCAAAACCAAAACAAAAACCAAACCAAACAAAAAACAAACAAATGAAAAAAACCCACACAAAACAAAACAAAAAAACCACAAACCCCAAAAATTTTAAAAGAAAAACCAACCACCCAACCTGAATTAAATTTAAATTTTACCCTAAGTTTCCAGCATCACTCAGGGATTTGGCCATTTTTTTCCATATCAAATTAAAGCCTTATTAGGTAAAAAGATCAACAAATTTCAAGCCAATAACCTTAGGACGAAATCCGATTAACAATGTATTTCTGCTTTAAAATCTCTCGTAAGTGTTCATCTTGAAAATAAACATAGTAGCTATCTAACCTGCCTTTTGATACCTTTAAAGAGGTGCATCCCTGCCCTGTTCTTTCAGTGCATTACGGGGTATTTTAAACACCAAAATGGTGATCTAACTAGGTGCCATGTTTATTACAAAGTTCATTATCTGTCCCTCACACACCAGACTAAATTGGCAGATGTGGAAAAACACAACATGAATGAGGCTGTCCCAACACTTCGCATTTAGTTCTTCATCTCTTGTTTCTCCGGAAGCCTTTGGCAGACGGTGCACAGAGCCTACACTTGCCCCAGAAACTTTCCCCTTGCCAGGGGCTCTGGTTTAGGAGTAATCTGAGGTGTATGGAGATGCCTCGCTATGAAATATTCCTCATGAGTTTGTTAATGCATTTTGTACCTAGAAATGATCCCACATGGGGCGGTCCCAGAGCACTCCTCTCCCACTATGTGCTGCTTAGAATCATGGAATCGTTTAGGTTGGAAAAGACCTTTAAGATCACTGAATCCAATCGTACTGAACATGGTATGACAGAAGCTGGGATGAGCAGGAAAGGATGGCGCAGAGCAGGTTTAGACTTTGTTTAGATATTGATGTTATGGGCATCTTATGGATGTGATAAATGGATGAAAACAAGGAGGAGGAACAACATGGGCTACACCTCTGTGACTAGGGATCAGAGCCATGGTGGCAGGTCCAGAGGACGTGTTGTCACCTGCAGCTCTCACGGGTGATGCTGCGCTGGTTTAACGCCTGTGGATGGTGTGTTCCATTCCTGTAGGCACCTCTGTATCACCAGGGCTCAGGCAGCACAAACTCTCTGGTGCCAACATTCAGCTCCCCACAGTGTCAGTGAGCCAGGGATGGACACAACCTTCCCGTGCACCAGGTAAGTGAGATGGGCAGGAGAAACCCACCAATCGGTCCCCCCAGGTAACACCAGGGCCTTCCCACTGTGCCCCAAGAATGTCCTACTGGAGGAGACCGTAGTGATACACCCTTCTGTGATGCTTTAAACCACCTTTTTACATCATCAAAAAATCCAGAGCACCAGCGAGTTTTCCCTCATCGACCAAACAACCACCAGGTACCACATTCACATGACCCTCTCCAGCACAGCTGGCTTACCTAGGGAAATAACCCTACTCTGGACACCCACCAACCCCATGATAATTTCGTGCTTCACTACAGATATATCTCACCCCAAAACATGAACATGCTGAAACATCCAATCATGTTCTGGCACGCATGCCAAAAAAAAAAGCCCATGGCAACAAAGACGACAGCTTGCCAATGGCAGCTGCTGCACGCACACACAAAATTAAACTATATTCTTCTGGAAAAGGATATTATTATGGCGTTTGTTTCCCCTCACCCTAACCCATTCCCTCCCAAAATAAAGGGGGAAATATCAACACATCTCAAACATTAGGAGAGATGGATTAAAAAAAAAACAGTGAGGGATGGGATGGAGAACGCAGGGTTTAACAGGAAATCCATCTGGAATTGGGGGCTGGATGCATGGAGCCACCCTGAAATACTGGCTCACCTACAGGAGTTGTACAGCACATGTAAGAAAATATATTTTAGGAGGTCTGAGGATGTTGAATTGCATCAAGTTTCATGAAGCCATCCCTCAGATACAACATGAATCCGCAAACACACACTTCTATGCATTAAAGAGCATCTGACGACACCCATCCCCACTTCCTTCCCCTGGTGTGGACTGCTGGATGCCTCCCATGCTGCAGAGCAATGCACGAGAGAGCCTTCTCCTCACTTGTGAAGATAAATGTCATATCAGACCTCTGACATCATGTATTCTCCAAGTAATTATTTTTGATATCATAAGAGTTGTACAGGGTGCACAATAAAATTAAAAAGTAGAAAGCAAGGTTAATAAGATTATCATGTTGGTATAATAGGTAATGCATTTTGCAGTATATCCTTAAATCTGCCCTCTCCAAGCATAATTAAATAACTGTGATTTATATTTTAAAGGAACGCAGACATGCTGTGTATCTCCTACCCACATATGCTAATTGCTTTCAGCCCCTAAAAATCACACAGTTGTTTGCAGCTTTTTAATCCTCATGTGTAAATAACCCGACTCAGGTCCAAGTTATGAACAATGAAATCCAGGAAACTTTCAGAAGAACATGTCATTAAACCCGTCTTGATTTTATCTCATTCATCTAATGGCACTGATGTGCACCAAAGCCTGTGGGAAGGAGGAACAGCTCCCTGGGGCCCTTCATGCTGGCCCCAGAGCCAACGTGCCGGCTGGGCCATGACACCAGGAGAGCACTTGGACTGGCAAGGTGGATATTAAAGACCTGGAGAAGAGACCGTGACCCCCTTAGGAGGCGCTGATGGATGTATAAGCTCAGGACACCCCTCCTGGGCCTCACTGTGGGTCTGGGTGCACTGCAGTGGCACAGGGACCGTGGGCAACACAAGCCTACCCACTTTGCTCTAGGCCAAACTCAACCGCGGCGCTCTCCATTTTGACTCACACATGAGAGCCTGGCACACAAAATGGAGGCCCTTGTGTATTTTACAGGCAGCGGCTCAAATTCAGCCCAAATCCACACTCTACAGGGCCACATCCTCCTCCTACGTGCCGAGCCATGATGGTGCTACACATCAGGCTGAGCTCAGGTGCCACAGCCACCCCTGGGGTGGGGACATGGGATGATGGTAGCTAGAAACACTTAAAAATATATATATAAATAACACTGTTTTCTCTTTAAAATTAATTACACTGTGATGAGGGAATTGCCCAGGCACTGCCCTTGCAACTGGGGATAAAACACTGCAATGCCTTGCTAGGATAAAACTGCCCCACACATCCGAGGCACCATGACCCATGTGCTGATGCCAGTCAGGGTTTTTGGTGGCTCCCATAATATCAGCAATAATTAACAACACTAGAGATGTGGTTGTACCACATGAATGGGAAAATCAAAATTATTAAAATGATTTTTAGTCCACCGACAACCCTTATCTACCAAAAGCCCTCACTGGCATAAGGAAACCTCCAGGTCAGCTGCTGTTAGGAGGCTAAAATAATTTCCCCTGAATTTACAGCCTGTAATTTAATCATCAGCTCCAGCCCTTGTCTGTGCGGAAGGGAGCTGGGCAGAGTCAGATCCATGGCTCCCAATGAGGATACCCCAAAGCCATTCTGCTGGGGACAGTCCCCAGCACCCAGAGGGTCCCACTCTGGGACGTGTTGCAAAGCACCGGCTTTTTGGGAAGGGTTGAGGGTTTTTGGAGCAGCAGGATGGGGTTTGTTTGCTGGTTGTAAAAACCTCGCCAGTGCCTGAGCCAGAAGCATCAGGGGGAGGAGGAGGAGGAGCTGTGAAGAAGCTCAAGGCACGGAAAGCGAGGGATGCCCTTTCCTTTACATCCGAACGGGGAGAAAATACATAATTGTAATAATAAATACTGGGTTTTATGAACAATTAGGATTCCACAGTCTCTTTGAAGGGTTTGAAAAGCTGACATGATGTTTTGGGTTCTCCAGATTCAGCTTTGAGGCCTCAACCAAGAGAAACATTCAGCCCCGCTGTGTACAGCAGTGACCACAACAAAGATTGTGGTTTCTCCCACACTCGCCTTAAATAGATCTAAATTAATGCTATTCATCATTGGGTGGAAAAGAAGGGAAATATAAAAGTGCAGTCACTTGTAGAAAAGCCAGCAGTGTTGGGCGACTTTCTTACCACTCACAGGCTTCTCCTGCTTCTGCACCTCGAAACAGGGAGGTATGGAAACAACACACCCTTATACCGGCCAAACCCATCACCTGGAAAACATCCTGAGCATACGAAATACGCCTTTATCCCGTGTTTATTTGTTGTTGCTGTTGTTGTTGTTGGAGAAAGGGAAAAGCTAAACCACATGACTGAACTCCTGCCAGGGGTTCATGATAGAGCAGACTGTCCCAAGTGCCGCACCAGTTAGTATCTGAATTATCACGGATACTCACCGGCTCAGTTACAACTGCACAGGGAGAGCAGTTGTCCCACCTAAATCCTTCTTCTGTCAGCTACCACCCTGCTTGTGGCTGCAGCAAGCAGCCGGTCCCACTCCCCAAAGAGGAGAGCATCCATACATGGAGATATCTCTCCGTGCCATGCGGGGTGTGTAGGTCGCTGCCTCTCGCTTGTCCGCGATAGGTGGGTGAATGAAATTTGGGGTGTTGATTTGCTGTAACTGTCCTCTCCTTACCTCTCCCAACTGAGATACAGACCCAGGCTCCCACCACTGACTTTTTAGGGGTACTGTTTATAACGCTAAAACAACACAAAGTCTGCCTTCTCCTGTTACTCCTTGAGAGCAGAAATACTGCAAGATGTCTCAGTTTTACTTTTTTTTTCTTTAAAACTACAGATGTCTCACTGTAGCAAAAAATAATGGAGTAGAAAAACAACTCTATGAGTCCCCAAACATTAAAATCTCCACTGAACATTGATCTGCTCAGGTTGCCCTGGGCATGCTCAAGGAGCCCTGTGCAGGGAACATGTGTGAGATACCTTCTGCAAAGCTGGCTGAATGGTCTTTTGGTAAGCATAACTGCACTCTGTCTGTAGAACAAAACTTTAAGGACTATTTTGGATATACACTGGAACAGCCACAAGCTGGAAGTAGGTTTTCCAAAGCATTATAGATGGAGGGAATGTCACGGATGCTTTAAAACTCTTCAGATACGCGTAAAAATGACATGTACATTACGTATTATCTCCACAGAATAAACACCATCTGAAATGTGCCCCTTTTTAACTACCATTATGAGTTGTCTAAAGAGCATTTTGGTTGAAACTTGGGAGGAAAGGAGAGGGGAAAAAAAAAAGCCCACTGATCTTACACCTGCTCTTTAGCAGTGGGAAGTAGGTTCTCAATCTGTTAACATGACCATCTGGCCAATCTGCATATCACGGCTATCTGGATTACCCGGTACGATGGAATGACAATAACATAGCCAAAACAAAAGTAAAACGTATCAAAAACTAACAGTAGCGCAAGCCCTTTTGATTTTAAATTAAATAATAAATGTGGTATCAGAGCAAAGCAAGAAAATCAGCTAAATAATTAAAAATGAGCCTTCACTACAGCATAATTAAGTAAACAATATGGTGTGTGTTTCTGTATGAGCCGGTAATAGTTTCCACCATGGAACACTCCACTTTTGCAGAGCAGCGATCGGGAGTTCAAGGCGCTGCGACAGCTCTTTCGGTGACGTACGGTATTGTCAGGACACCTCTGCCATCCCTGCGACACGCCGGGCCGGTTGCGGCTATTAACAGGATTAATGCAGCAACAATCAATACCAATTGTACTAAAAGATTACAGCGCAAAGCCTCAGATACCTTTTGGACCCCCCAGTATCTCCACGGGTTCATGGGCTATCCACAGGCGCTTTCTGCCTTAACCCATCTTTGCATTATTCCCCATCAATGCCTCTTTGTGGTGGTCCAAGTAGAAATATTTTAAATCTGCTGATGGGAACATAAAATGGGTCTGCCTAAAGTTTAAGGCCATGTGCTCTATACCACTGCCCAGCAATTAGCCACAGAGCATATTTAGAGGTTAAATAAATTTTCAATCACTTCTTGCATCTTCGCTGGCTTCTAGTCTAAACATGAATGGAAAAATAAGCTCATGTAAATAAAGCCCTATCCCCAGATTTTTCTTAAATTTGGGATTTTTAAATGTCCTTCTGAAAGATTAAAAGATTTTCTCTGCCACAAATACCTCGTGAGCTTAATTCTCGCCCGAAGCGCGTAACGATGGCCAGCCAAAAAAATAAACCAGGCATTGCAGCATCACCTCCTGGCCCGCCATCCAGCTTTGGCTACTAGAGAAGGCTCTAAAAACTGTGACCTCTCACAAAATTTAACTACTTCTATTGCGAATCTATTCTCCAATCTGATCACATTAGCAGAAGGAACTCCAAAGCAGTAAAAAACTCCAGAAAGTTCTCGGTTGAGTGCCTACTAATGAACAAAGGTTAACTTTATCTAAAAGGTCAAATGCCTGGTGGCTAAGGTTGTGACCTTAACAACTTAAATTGTGACCTTGCCACGTGCCTAGTATATTGTAGATTCTGATACAGATCATCTGGTAAAGGACCGGTCATAAATTAGCTTTACTGTTCGACTCCCACAAAGAAAACGGTTTGCCACAATGGTTTCCAACTTGTCATTTGATACAAGCACAGAATAAGTGAAAACTAAAAAGCGAATCCAAGTTCAGGGTATGAAAATGCTGCCTGCTTCTAGTTAAGTAGATTAGAAACTGCAGTGTGAGAGTAATACTCTAGATTTCAATACATTTTTTGGTCAACCTCTAATTGACAAAACACCGATCTTCCTTTTTTTTTTTTTAATAAATTTCTCTTTTTTCCTTTTAATGAAAATGACATGTAGTTTGCCTATTTGCATATTTTTGTTTTCTCTTTCTAGCCAGTTCTTAAAGAGAATAATTGATTTCAGTAGCTTTGTAAGAAGCACTATTTAAATCTGTGCACATGTGTTCCCTTACAGATGATAGTGCCTACTGAAGAAAAAGCGTGGATTCAAAGCAATAATTATCCTACATGTTTAGAAGGAAAGGGACATCTTGCTGCCGAAGTCATCTTGAATAAGGGCATCTTGGAAAAGAATAGTCCTCTCCCAAAAAAAGAAGACGAAAAGTGTGTGTGTGGGGGGGGAAAACAAGAAAAAGAGAAGCGAGCACTATGGGTGAAAAGGTCACAATGGTTTTGGCACATATCTTCAAGCACGTTTCGGAGTCTGTGCCTCCTGCCAATACTGGCAACTTCTCAAAACTTTTAAGGAGGTAAAAACATTGTTTAGTGTTTACAAATCTTCTGTACTATAGCAGATGCTTGTCAAATCCGCTATATGTAAGTTGACCAGCCTACCTAATATTTGCACTGGTGACTTCCTCCTTATAAATATGCAGTCCATACATTTAGGGAGCGAGTTCTGATGGAGTTGGAGACAAAGGACCCTTAATATTTTTTTTCTTTCGTAATTTTCCTGTTGCGCACCCGGCACAAGCTGCCATTACTGCGGGTCTGCGGGAACCAATGGCTGTCTACTTGGCCAATGTTCAGGTGTAACAAAGACTGCTGGGATACATTGGAGGGGGGAAAAAAATGAAAAAAGGGGGGGGGGGGAAAGAGGTAGCCTGTACGCAAGGCTTTTGGTACACCTCTGTGAAGCGATATGGATGGCGACTGCGCTGTGCTACCTCCCAAAAATCATTTTGTCCCCCTCCCCGCTGAGGTTTAGCAGGAATACGCCAGCACACGCTACAGCATTAAGAGCACAATGCGATGCGTGCAATCAGTAAACAACGGCCAAAAACACGAAGTGGTGCGCTTCGCACAAGCGCATTACTGCTCACACAAATCCACAAATCTAACCCCAAAAAGCCAAGCCGAGGCCTCATGCTAAGGTTCTGTGGCAAACGTAGTCCAAAGGACAATTAGTGTGATCGCTGCCTGTTGACGATGAAGGCAGAAATAAATAAATAAGAGTTCACTATCAAGACTACTGTTTGCCACCAGCGTGCTGATAAGATGGGATATCCCTAATCACAATATTGAACTTTTATAATGTCTATTGCCCGACTGTTATAACAGGGAGAGGACCCTTTCAAGCTCCCTGAAATACCTCCACCCCTGGGTTTGGTTCTTTTCTCCCCATCCTACATTTTTATGACCCTACAGGCAGGCTAAGCCAAGACCGTTGGTTTCTATGAACAACTTGTGCGCTCCACGGAGGGCTGCTTGGGAAACACAATACAGACCAGTATTTACCAGCACCATGCTACATATAAATCTAAATAATAAAAACCTGTGTGTCGTGGAGTGTAAATAGCAGTTTTAGCTGTGGATATCAAAGCACTTTAAATGCATCATCCCACTTCGACATGCAGAGGAGGAAACTAAGGTAGACAAAAGGGATGCGAGTCCATAGTCTCCTCAAGGTTGGTGACGGAACGGGAAGTGACCTGAAATGCCCCAGTCCCAACCTCCCTTCAGTTAGCCATTAATCCATAATCCTTCCTTCACTGTGGTCATAATAAATTGCAGAGTAAATAAATAATTTTCCTCAATATTTGTCTACTTCCCCTTTGTCATAAATGAGCAATAGGATTTACCACCTCGCACTGAAGTGTAAAGCAAACGTTGCAGCTTATCTGAAGGAAATACCACGAGGACACTCGAAAGTTATTTCTGAACAGGGATCATATCTGTAAAATCCCAGTGAAGACACTGCCTATCACAACAACCACGGTAGGGACTCAGCACAGAAGAACTTTGGGGGAGCCAAAACTTTCTGCAAGACCCTCCGAAAGCAGTTGGCATGGGAAGTGCAAAGCTCCCAGGGCTATAATTCACTCAGTTTCCTTACCGATAAATATTTACGTAGAAGTGGTTTCTACTAATATGATTCCTCTCCCCTCTGCTCCTCTTTTTTTCCAGCCTGTCCAGCCTCTCAACTCACAAGTCAGGATATGCAGGGTGGCCTAAGCATCCCGTACATGAAACTCAGGGCCTTGCACTTCACGCACACACATATTTCTGCACTATAATCAGTCAGGAGAACTACAATATTATTTTATCCAGTCAACATACTACACATCCTTTGGGCACACTGCGTCACGCCGCGGGCAGAGTGTACTTTGTGTTGGAGTCAGGGATCCCAAGATTTTCATCACACACAAAAACATCTCAACCCTCCCCCAGTAAGCACGATATTATCAAATCAGGAATTATTTTCAAGACCTCCTTAGCTTCTAGGTATATAAACTGTGATATTTCGGGGGGGTTTAATGTCTTCTTCCCCCCTACGATTACGCAGATGTTTGTTTCCTGTTTGCTCTAACCTGATGACTAGGTTTCCTATCAAGGGACTGTCTTCTCCTTTCCCCCCAAGCCCAGTCCTGTGGAATTTATGCTCCTCATCTCATCCCATGGGATGAGGATACCTGGTACTCCTCACTCACAGGCCTCAAGCATCTCTAGCCCTATTGCACCACTTTATGCATAACATATACAAATTCTATTTTAAAAAAAAAATCAATTAAAATCTGTTTTCCCCCAAAATCAAGATAAAGGAAGTTGTGTCTGGCTGTGAGCCCTTCTAGGACAACATTTAGGATAACACCTGTGAAGGATGCCCGAAATGCTGTTAACCATGGGAAAACAAGAGCCACTTTTATGTGGTTGCACCTTAAAAACCCATGGAAAAAAAAAAAATAAAAGGGAGGGGGGAAGTTTTGGCACCCTCCTCACCACCCCGGGAGAGCGAAAACCAGCAACCCCTGCTCCCTCCCCGGCCCATGCAGTCGCCACCGGGGCACAGCACCCGGCACAGAGATAACCGAAAAATTGGAGAAGGTGGTATAGAAAGGCACTTACCTGCTGCGTGCACAAAGTATGCCAAATATAAATCGAGTTCCTTAACAGAAACTCCTATATGGTGGGGCTGTACGCACAGCCCGGGGTTAGAGCACTGTGGGGACTTTACAAGGCGCTCGCCATCAGTACTTTCGAGCGGAATACCTTTAAATAAAATCACCATAACAAGGTCCAACCTCCAGACCTTATCTGCCTGGCGAAGGCAGTCAATTCTTCTCATCTTGCCCTTCTGGTCTGGATTGGAAAGAACGCAACACGGAGGCTTTTTTCCTGTGACTGTGAGAACAAAATCCTCCCGAAATTCAGGCCTGATATCTTTCCGGAGCTTTGCCAGAAGTCTGGATGCCCATTTTTGCTTTACCTCGGGTTTTTCACTTAGCAGTTCGTCCTTCACGGCTCTCTCTTCCTCTTTTGACATGCGTTTTTCATGTTTTTTGAAGTATTTTCTTTTTCGGGCTTGCAGGTTGAACCACGTGTACGCAAACGCTCGGACGTGAGGCAGAAGTGCTTCGATGAAGGGATGAAATTCATCCTGAAAAAAGTTACAGAGAAGGGTCGATGTCACCGAAACCATCAAGAAAGAGCCTCCAGAAATGGGGCTTTCGCGGGATGGTGAGAATTAGGAGGGTGCTTATAAAGGGCTTTAAGGGCTGTGGGACTCATAACCCTCACTGACAGACCCCGAACCCGCCACTGCCGCATCCCCGCTTCTTCTTGTACCAAAACCTTCGCTCCCGCCCCCAAAAACAGCATCCAACTTCAACCAAGCACCCCGATGGAGATGGAGCAACGCTGGGGCCCCCTTTTCCCAATCCCCAAATTTCTAAAAAAGTAAAAAAAGTTAGAATGAGTTAAAAGCTAAAAACACGGTTCTAAGTCCACTAGCGGAGCGCGTATCTCCCTTTGCTCTCTCCCTGACCCCGCTGCTTGCGGTGTAGCCAGCATTTGCCCGCCAATTTGGCAAATCCTAAACATTTGGATGCCAATCAATGTTTGTATGGGGAAGTCTAAAGTATAGTAAAACTTTCCCTAAGATATATTTGGAAATAGCAGCCGGCAGTATAGTAAAATGCCACTATAGCTGTATATACAATTACAATGAACAGAGGTTTTCACTCTGGTTCCTGAAACGGTGAAGAGAGTAGAAAGTACTGCAGTCGATTTATCCCACAGGTGCAACAATAACACTAAAATCCTAAAAAAAGCAAGTCTTGCAATTTTTTTTTTTTTTTTAAGTTTTGTGTATATTTTGTCAAAAAGAAAAAACCAAAAAGTTGACATTTGGCCATATAAGGGAAAGTCAAACTCTGAGCCTTTCTATAAAATAAAATAAAAAACAATAGGAAAAATTGAAAACTGTAGCACAATTTGCGCAAATATGTGAAGAATTACTAATTGTGTCAGATATTTTTAGATATTTAAAAAGAAATGCCCTACTCGGAAAGTTAGTTTGGCCATCCGGAGACACTGCTTGCTTTGTGTAACGAGGAGTTAAAGATCACCCCTCTCCCTTGGCACAAAAATAATCATGATTAAAATTATGCTGACGATAAAAAAAAGCGAGAAAGACCCCTTGATTTTGTTTAAAAAAAAAAAAAATATATATATATTCTCAGAAAGTACTACATAAATCAGCCTAAGAGATCAAAACATATTATAATATACTGGGGTCACACTTCTTGTTTTTTCTTGGAATAAATGAATGACCGAACTCCAGGCTGCACATAAAAACGTATCCAGCCTGTGGGGCCTGATCCAGCACTGTGGGCTGGGGACGTCCCTGCTTCCAGTTCCTCCTTTTCTCAGGATTGGGCCCTCCAGGAGTGAAAAATAAAGTAATTTGTGCAAAGTTGTCCCCAGCATGGGAAAAGCCACCCACTGCTACTCCTGTAAGAAAACATTGGAGATTTTTCAGATTAACTAACTTTTTTTTTTTTAATTATCCCATGGAGTACGTTTCCTACCCAAATCATTGCAGGTTGCGTAAATATTGTTATAAAAAGAGACATTTTACTTCCTTTCAACACTTTATTTTAATTTGCATTTTCTTTTCAGAAATAAGAAAAATTGAGAAATCAATAGTAAAAATATCTACCAGCAAAATCCTGTCATAATTCAAGACCTTCTGCTGACTTCCCAAAAGCTTTCATTGCACTTATTCTAACTGGCCCCAGAATTATAAATACTTAAATCTATAGGTAATACCATTGCATTTATTTTTATTTTAAACACATATTGTTAAAAACTTCCCAAACAGCACAATATATTTCATTAGAGCAAAGCGGCAGTAATCAAAGTACTATGAAGGATTATTAAAATAAAAGCAGGTAAAATAAAATAAATCACCCCAATGATTGGCACATTCCTCTTTTTTTTTTTCTCCCTTCTCTACGGGAAAAGATGATAGTTTCAAATTTCAATAAAGTTAAAAAAAAAAAAAAAGATTGCTGCGAGTTTGCAGTCGGCAGATTCAAAAAGTGAGAGGAGGCACAATCCCAGCACATGGAGCTGCTCTCACCCACCAGAAACAGCTCTCACGGGGGGGGCAGAGGGGGGAAGAGAAGAAAAATATAAAAACTACAGGTCCCTACAAGCTATTAAAAATAATAAACCCTCCCTCTTGATCCCTCCTGTCCTTCTTTTTCCCCACTCAGGGAGAGTCAAGGAAAAAAGGCCTTTTGTCAAGTGGAAGTTTATCTGCAAAGGTACACAGAGCAGAGAGGCTCGACAGCCCCAGAGTGAGCCAGGGTAGCGCTTCCAGCCTTCCCACTTTCCAAACACGTCTTGGTACATCCTGAAATATTTTAACTTTTCTGCTTTAAGCAGCGCTTTGTCCTGCTTGATCTCATGTGCTCGAGACTTTTTTGGCTCAACACTGGATACTGTCCAAGAGAGAGTTGCTTTAACCTGCGCTAAAGCTGATTTCTCTACGATGTGAACCTGAAAGGGGAGGTAAAAACAACATCCAAGAAAAAATTTAAAAAAAACACAAAACCACTTTAGAAGGAGGGGGGGGGGGAAAGATGATGTTTTTTGGTGCAAAGTCAGGGTCTGTGGTTGAAGTAAATGAGAAGCACCGCTGCTCGTGCGCGAGGTGTGCACGTCCCTATTAGACTCCAATGTGTCTTTTCAAAATGGTGTATGAGGAGAAAAGGTTAATGACTCATAAACAGACCAACTTTCAAACTGTCTTGGTAAACACGTTGCTCCGGAAAATTGCACCGCTTCAATCTCAGCGGTGAGGTATTAGCAAAGTTCAAGTGGAAATAAAAGCAGCCAGGACTGATCAAACAGAATTGGGCTGGAAGCGGGGACAGAGGAGGGGGGAGCAGTTTCTGCACAATATAGTTATTTATTTATTTCAGCATTATTACAGCCCCCCAAAACACCCAAAAAGTTTTGGAAATGTGTCAGTGCAAGTATGCTAACAGATACACAACTTGTCTGCAGCCTCACTGCAAAATATCAGGATTTTAAGGAACTGGTGGAAAAGGCAATGATCTTTTCCTTTCCCCAAGTTAGCTTGAAGGGAAACTTTGAAAGTATGTGATAAAGCTGTTTACTTTCCCCCCTTGGTGTTGGATGGGTCACCTAAAAATAAAAGACACCAGAAAGCTGAGAAAGCGATAATAAAAAGTTGTTTTTTTCTTTATTGTACTACTCTCCAAAGTTTGAGGATACAGCTCTTCAGAGAGCTGTCTGTTTCTAAGCGGCACCTAAAATTTGGGCCACACAATTTGGTACTGTTATCCCAAAATTCTCTTCTGCTCTTCAAAAAGATGTTAAAAAAAAAAAAAAAAAGAACTATGATAAAAGAGCCTCAAACCCAGCCCAAAGGTGCCCGCAATAATGTAATCCTGCAAAGGAGGCTTTGAAACAATGTATTTCTGCAGATCTTTTTGAAATTAAGCCAGCTACAGCGACCCTTGCTAATATTTTTACAATCCATTTACTTGTAAATCTATGAGGAGATGTGCATATGTTCCCCAACTATTTCCTAGCTCCTCAGCAGATACATAAATGGAACAATGTTTGGATTTTTCCTGACAGATGATACAAAATGCTCATGCCATTTCAGTTCCAGGGCTTGAATAAATATGCTCAGAACCACGATTTCTGTTTGTTTTCCTTGTCTAACCCACTTTCAAAAGCTTCCCTTTAAATTTGAACCAAAACTCGCGAAAAAAAAAAAAATTATGTTCCAAAACTTGTATCAATAAAAGCTCCCGAAATGATAAAATAGGAAATTGCTTGAATTGCTTGCAATGGTTCAGGGTTCACCCCCTTTTCTATGGAAAAATGACAGAACCACCTAATTGATCCTTCAGAGGGAAGAGTTTGTCAGGAGGCCTCTAATCCTCATATTACTTTTCCAAACGTGAAGCAAGAATGCGAGATTTTCCTAACGGAGTCAAAGCACATGCCGGGCTTTTTGCCCCTTTTTTTAATTTTTATAAATTAAAAAAAAAAAAAAAAAAAAAAAGAGGGGGGGACACATAACATGACTGGGCCACGAGTAACCAGCCCATGGATTTATTTTCTCCCCTTAATGTGCAACTGGGCCTACTGAGCCCAAGGAGCCCCACGTGGAGATGCCAAGTGAGTCGGTGCTGCGGGCCCTGCACGGAGCGTCCGGGGGTCCCTCCTGCAGCTGCAGAGCTGACAAAAACCAGGTATTTTTCAGAGTTGAATTAGAAGCACAAACTTTGTCCAGGCAGAGCCCAGAGTTGCATCCCAACCTCTGCAAACTCCTTTTGCTCTTGTTTTCCTCCTGCCTTTGAGCAAGTGTACGGTTTGGAGTTTCGTGTCCCCGCCGGCCTGGCATTTCCTCACCAGCACCCCAAAATTTAGAGGAGGCTGGGGAAGGAGAGAGGACCATGACGGGAGAAGGGGACGAAACTTTTGCAGCTCTTCAGGCTGCCTGGGAAGCTGCCGCCCCTCTCTCTGCAATTCCTTGCCTTTTTCTCGGCGGAAAGAGCCCGGAGAGGCTTTCTCACCGGGAGAAAAAAAATATTCCAATTAAATTAATAAGAATAATGTAGTCAAAATCTCCTGCAGGAGGAAATAATCTGGGGTTTGAGTCCGCCACAAAGCATTTCCTCGTTAAACCATTATATCCTGCTAATTGAAGGGGTGTAATTCAGCGTCCGGCAGCAGCGCGCGGGGAAGAAGGGGGGGCCGGGGGATCCGCGGCCGCGCAACTGGGGGGCACCGCGGAACGACACCCCTCCCATCACATTCCCCGCGTAGTCCCGTCCCGCCGAGAGCGGGGGGCGCAAAAGTTGCGCCGAGTCCCGCGGGGGCCCGATCCGCGGGCGGGAGGGTGGCGATGGGGGGGACACGGGACACACGCGGGACAAGTTTGCGGGTGTCCGTGCGGGGACACGCTCACGGGTCCCCGGCCGCGGCGGCCTCCGGGGGTGCGGAGGGCGTTGAGCTCGGGGGTGGCTGCACCGCGCCGCACCGCGGGAGCGAGCCCAGGTGCGGGGGACGGTCCCTCTGTTCGCGCCCGGGGCGGCGGGGGGGTGGCGCGGAGCCGGCGGGGCCGCTCCCGCGGAGCCCCGGGCGCGGTGCCGGGGGTGCGGGCCGCGCCGTGCCCGGGGCGGGGAGCGGCGCAGCGGCTTCAGCGCTGCCCCGGGGCCGCGGTGCGAGGCTGTGCGGGGCGCTCCGGCGCGGGCGGCAGCATCGGCGGCATCGATCGCGGATGACCAAGCACGGCGGGGCCGTGCGGGGTTGTCCCGCAGCACCGCGCCCGCGCGGCCCCCCCCCGTTAATTAAAGCATTAATAAGTAGGCGCCATTAGCCATGTGCCGACACAAATGGCCGTGCGGGAAGGGGGTGGAGGGGGGGGGATGCGAGCGAAAGGCAACAAAGTTAGTTTCGGCGAGCGGCGGTGGTGCCCCTTCCCCGGCGCGCACGGCCGCGCACCCCCGCAGCGCCGGCCCCACCGCGCCCCGGCGGCCGCTTACCTGGGTGAGACAGAGCGGAGAATACATGACTGCTGCGGGGGGCTGCGGTTTGGAGGTGTGCGTGTGCGGGGAGAGAGGGAGAGAGAGAGGGGGAGAGAGAGAGAGGGAGAGGGAGAGAGAGGAGGGGAAAAAAGAGAGAGAGAGAGGAGAGGAGGGGGAGCCCCGAGCCTGCTTCTTGCTTTCACATTTCCAACTCTGCCAAACTGCAGCCAGCGCGGAGCCGCTCCATGAGCTGAACTTTAACCCCGCCTCGACTTTCCCGCACTACGCGCTCGGCATGCCTGCCCCGCGCGCCGTTAAAGGCATAGCGCTCCGCTGCGCGCCCCTCCGCCGCCCCCGCTCCGCGCCCCTGCGCTCCGCTCCGCGCCCCTCCGCTCTGCGCCGCGCACCGCCCGCCCCGCGCCCCGCGCCGCCCGCCCGCGGGGGCGGGG
>NW_020884905.1:8992168-9004202 GCF_003945725.1 Corapipo altera
CGGTTTTTTTGGTGGTGGAGGGGGGGAGGTTTTGTGTATTTTTTTATCATAATTATTATTTATTTATTTTGCTCTCCCCGTGGGGGGCTGCGGCTCCGCTCGGCCCTCGACCGTGGAGGGATGGGGTGGAGGAGTGGGGTGGGGGGGGTGCCGGAGGGAGCGGCGTTGCCTTCCACAACTTTCCCCATCCCCTTTGGCACTTGTCATTTTAAATCAAGCGCTTTTAAATCGAGGGTGCCTTATTCCACTTAATAATAATAATTTTCTTTAAAAAAATATCAACACTTAAATTCAGCTGCACATCGCACCCCCCCACCCCCCGCACCTTCCTTACTCATAAAATCTAAAAGTGAAGCGCTTAAAATTAAAAATACCCCCGCGCCTCCTGCCACTTCTGAAGCGCATTGTCTTGGCACCGGCAACGTTTGGGTTTGGGGTTTGGATGCTCTCCAGCCCGCTCCTGAGGACTCGGAGGGTGTCCCGGGTGGTGTGTGTGTCCCCCATTTCCGCTTGGGAATAGCGTTTTCCACTACTGCTGGAGGCGGTTTAGGTGACCCCCGTGTCAGCTATAGGCGCGTAGTTAAAGGCTTTTTTGTTTTTTGGGTTTTTTTTTTTGAGGGTGGGGGGAACGACGACACATGCAGGGAAAAATTCCATCTATAGGGGAATAAGGGGAAAAATCCCTCCCCGCAGCTTGTTTAGGAGGTGGCGGAGGAGTGGGTTGTGTCCCTCCCCCGTCCGTGCCGCACCGTTCCCAGCCTTTTGCGGTTTCCAGCATTATCTTTTAAGTAACTTTTGGCGCCCTTCGGGAGACTTTTGGCCGCGGGACGGCTGGTTGCGCCCTCTAGGCAGGGGCCACGGTCAAGTGCAGCCCCTCCGCAGCCGCGGACACCCCCCCCCCCCCCCAAAAAATAAAGGGAGAACAAAACCACCTCCCCCCCGGCGGTATATTTGAGCGCTAAACGGGTGGCCGCGCAAGTTATCCTCATTTCTCCCAACTCAGCGTTTTGTTAAGCATGCTTTAAAAAATAAATAATTTTTTAAATGTAGGGAGTTTTAGCTTTTTTTTTTCTTTCTTTCTTCTTCTCCCCTCCCCCCCCCCTTTTTTTTTTTGGGTGCTAAATCCGGAGATTTCCGAGGGCTCCGTCCCCGCCAGCGGCCCCGTTCCCCCGCGGGGCGCCGCCAACTTCGGCGGAAAAGAAAAAAAAACAAAAAGGAGAAAAAAAAGGAGGAAAAAAAAGGAGAAAAAAATAAAAGAAGAAAAAATATAGAGGAAAAAAAAGAGAATAAAAAAAAAAAGGAGGAATAAAAGGAAAAAAAAGGCGCGCCCCTCCCCCCGGGAGAGTTCAAACGTCGCAACACCCACCCCCGGCGCTGATTGGGCGGTGCCAGGTGACGTCACAGAGCTCCGCCCCGCCCATTGGTCCGCGCCACGGTCCGTCACGGCGCGCGCCCGCGCGCGTTTCTTTGTGCGCGGCCGCGGCCGCTCCAGGACGGGCGCGCGCGGGGCCGGCGCGCACGTAGGGGCGGGGAGGGGGAAACACGGGGGGGAATCTGTCAAGCTCAGCGGTTTTCTCAAATCCCTTCAAAAAAAAAAAAAAAAGGTTAAATAAAAGAGAAAAAAAATGAAGGCGGCGGCGCAGCGCTGCGCGCCCGCGCTCCCTCCGCGCCCAGACCCCGCGCAGACACAATAGCGAATTCCCTCTGCTGCGAAAGCGTGGGAATCGGGATAAAAATACAACACAAAAAAAAGAGGAGTTTAAGAGGCGCCGCGTCCCACAGGCAGGGATAACAGGCATAACACTGATAACAGTGCGGGAGAAACTTTGCGGGCTCTGGTGGTTGGCGGCACTCTTTTTTTTTTTCTTTCTTTTTCTTTTTTTTTTTCCCGTGATTTTTCTGTATTTTTTAATGGCTTAAATCAACTCGCGGCCGTTGGGAACCGGAAGGGAAAACCCGCCGCAGCCGACTGCGGCCGGCTCTTGGATGGGATGTATTGGGGTTTTGATTTTTTCCCCTTGGGTTTTGGGGTGATTTGGGGGTTTTGGTGGCTACGGCGCGGGGCGAGCCGGGGCCGGGGTAGGGGGATCCAGGCGCTGCTGCCACCTCTCCCCGCTCTGCCTGGTGGGCTTCCAGTGCCCGGGACTTTGCAGAAGTTACGAGCGATTTGGCAGCCTCCCGCCCACCTCCCTCTTCTCCTCCTCCTCCTCGCTCCCGCCCCCGCTTATTTCCGCAATCGCCGCGATTCGCACAGGAGACCCGCACCGGGGGGCGGCGGGGCTCATGGACATCCCCCGCACACCTCCCAACGCCGGGCGGCCCCGCAGCGTGTCCCGCCCCCGCCAAGCCCCTTCCCAGCCGCGGGGGTCCTGCGCGGGAGGGCGGCGGGGGAATGCTGTGGGTGGATGCTGCGAGCGCCCCTTGCACGGGTAACCCCCCCCATCCCGCACGGATAACCACCCCCCAACCCCCCCGCCGCTTGGATAACCCCCCCTTGCACGGGTAATCTCCTCCCTTGCACGGGTAACCCCCCCCGGCACGGGTAAACCCCTCCCTTGCACGGGTACCCCCCAGTGCGAACCCCTCGCACGGGCAGCCCTCCCCAGCGCGGGGAACCCCTCGTCCCTTGCACCAGCAAAGCTCCTTTGCTGCACGGGCAAAGTTACCCGGCACTGGCAAGCCCCCCATCCTCGTTTGCACGACCACCTTTACATCTCCCCCCCCCCGCTCTGCACAAACCCCCCCCCGCTTCACCCCCCCCCCCGCTCCGGGTGCGGTGCCGGTGCGGGCCCCCCCTGGTCGGGCGAGCCCCCGGCGGGGGAGGACCGATCCTCCCCGCAGCGCGGCCGTGCCTGGCAGCGATGCAGCAGCCGAGCTGCAAAGTCTCCAACTTACACAGCACCCCTAAAATAGTCCTGATTTCATCCCTGAAAGGATTTCCTGGCTTTGTGTGTCTTAACTAGCCTTGGCCATTTTTGTAGAATAACCCCATTATTCACAGCTCCGAGGGTACAATCTGCTAAAGTCACTTAATAAAAAAAAAAAAAAAAAAATCAGAGGAAAAACCAAAACAGAGGAGAAAGAAAAACCTTCAAAGGGCGTGAGAAATAAAGGCAAACAAACAATTGTCTGTGGCTCTCAGCTCCCCTTGATCGTGGATACCCGCTTCATTAACAGCAGAAGCATTATATGCTTAAAACTGGAAGCCTCAAGATGCGTGATAATACTGCAAAATTAATTTGGAAGGGGGGGAGCAAGTGGATCTGAAGGTTAATTACTATTTTTTGACAACAAAGTGAGACTTTGACTCACACAACTTAACTCATAAGGAGTGGTGTGGTTACCCCTCTGAATTTACTACTTTTAATTGACTTGAGCAGGTAGTTAAAGAGACAGAGGTTGCAGCCACAGTGTATTGAGTACAGAGATGAAAAAAAAGAAAAGGAGTAAGAAAGTAAAAAAACCCTGAGACAGTGATTTTCAGTTTCCAGTTTGGGAGCCCCAGACCTGCGCTGGTGACAGTGCGGCTCCATTTGCGGCGCGTTTGAACCTCCCGACAGCGGCTCTGCTTTCTTGGTTACCTCCTGGTGACCCCTTGGAAGGACTCCGCCAATTCCCAGCGGTCTGGAGACCACAGGTTGGAAACCACTGTTTTTGCATAAACTTGTGGTATTCGGCGCAGGCTTAGGTCGCAAGGGCTCCTCTTAGCAAATTGTCGAAGGATGATGTGTACTGCATAAATTAAAACATCATGTCCCCTTGCCATGTGAAAGCATTATTAAAAGAAGCATAATAAGGGATTTCCACCATGTTATCAAGCATACAAAGAAAACTCTAAATGGGAGGGATGGCTGTCATCGGGGTAGAACAAGCTGGGATTTTGGAGAGGCTTGAGAAGCGCTTTGAATAGCCCGTCAGTTGGACAAGGATCAGTGCTGACAATAGCCAGTCTATATGTGGTATGGCCTGTTAACATACAGCAGCAATCATTAAAGGCCTGAGCCGGACAACAGGGCTCTTTGGGGCCCTGAGTGGTGTTGGTGGCTTTGGGAGAGCCGCCATAGCAGCTCGCCTGCCCTGGGAGCAGCTGCACCCCAGTGAGAGCCAGAAGCCCCCCGAAATAGCTGGAGGTCAATCCTGATCCCCTTTCCATCAAAACCTTAGAGCCACACGCTGCTGACTCACATCTCCAAGAGACCTAAGTGCCAGTATGGTTGATGGAAATCAATGTCCTGATGTTTCTGTGTCATCCCATGACCTGCTAGGGAATTATCTACAAATCCCAGCAGAAATGTCATGGAGGAGCTGTAGGTTAGTGCTGTGCATAACCTGGTCCCAGCATCCATCGTGGCATCAATAATATTCTGAAGATACCAAAAATTAGAGTATTCTGTAAGACTCTCTCCAGGGAAGATATTGTTTTATTATTCTACGTGTGCACGGAGAACTGAGCATAATGGGATTTTCCTCCTCTAGTTGGAAGGCTTCAAACCCTGATGCAATATAGTTCCCTATGTTGGGGGGGTTGGAACTAGGTGATCTTTAAGGTCCCTTCCAACCTAAGCCATTCCATGATTCTACAATAAATAAATACCACAGTCATGCAAACACTGTGTTGCCCTTAAACGGGAGGGCAGGTGGGCAGAACTTTCAACCTCCAGGCTCCAGATTACAGGGAACAGCTTTAATAAGCAGGGTAATATGTTTAATGGAAATTCTCACTTTACACTGCTAAATACATGTGCATAATAAGGTTTTTGCATGCAGTATTTTCTGTCCATTGCCATGATTCCCAGCAGGAAAGCAGAGGAGGATAAATAGGTGGTTCAGTCCCTATCCTACAGATGAAGGCGACTGCACCAGAATTTGGGGTCTAGGCCCAAGCCACAAGGCAGGGATGGGAATTAACGGAGTTGTGCTAAGGGCAAGTGGGAATAACTACACTAAAAATTGGTCAGTGTTATTCCTTTCTGTGAAAACTCCTGCTTTAACCACAAATTCCTGGCGGCATCGCTGCCTGGCACGGCCGTACGTGGGGCGCTGGCTCCGGAGCCGAGCGCATCGCAGAAATGCCTGCAGAGTTGTAATGCATTTCCACGGGGTCTCGAGTCTATTGCAAAATGCACTGCGGAGGAAATAACTTCCCAGCAAAAGTGTGCAGGCTGCAGAAAGGAAGCAACAGAACGGAGAGAGACGGGAGAGGCAGTGTTTCCCCTTTTGTTTTACTGTAGATCTTCTATGGGGAGCAAAATAAATGGTAATGCTATTTTAACCTAAAAACCACTTTGCAAGGATTTGCTTGAAAAACAGAAATAGACCTCAAAGTGAAAGTTCTGTGTGAAAGTGAATGCAGTTTATTAAGCTCGCTGTGATTTACTCATGGGTTCGAACGGTGCCCGTTGGCCCAGTTCTGGGGCAGATCCAGGCCACTCCAAGGGCCAGCAGGCACCTAAAAATCCCTTTCCACCATGTTGATGCCACCATCCAGCTGGATAAATCCTCCACGCACAACCAGGAAAGATGCAAACAGGTACAGTTGTCCTCAGATATATTTTATTTGTACGCAGTCCCGCAGTGTTATCGCGGCTAGAAGCTGATGGACACCTCTCACAATGGTACAAAATAATTCTCCAGCGATACAGAGCGATTGCAGAGCACAGAACTGATATTGCCGTTGTCCCAAATCCAATGTTTTATCAGGCAGTTTGGCATAAACACTTTGGACCTAATCTCGCTCGCCTCGATGAAAATTTCGCTTGATAAAGTTTGCGCAAGAGTGGTATAAACACGGTGTGGCAAATAATGTTTATGTGCCCATACACACCCATACACACACTATTTATTTTGGTATATTATATATCTATGCATTGTCATATTTATTTATGCAATCTATTTCGCAAAAGGAAAGTAAGGCTTTTGTCAATAGTTTTATATGAGAACATTTTACATCCAGGGTTTGCTCAGAATATAAAAGCTGCGATTCAAGGCAGGCTGTGAAAAATAAACCTTAAGAATTGCTGACTGGACTTTGTAAAGTTTCAGGTAACACAAACAGGTATGTGACAAAAAAAAAATTATGTCTAAGAGAAAGCAGGAATATTAATACTACTAATAATCATCACCTACACTGCTTAGAAACAGCAGTGGTCTTTTAGCCCTCATTAACATGCATTCCCTGCTGTCCTTCACTGCAGGCTTTTCTCTGGGGTCTGTAACTTTCACAATGAGATGGGCATTATTTACCCAGATAAATAAATAAAAATCAAACCACCAATCTGTTGCACTACTAAGCAAATTTTTTTCCACATTTTTTATCTATGTTAAAGTTTTGGGAAGAAAAAAAAATAATCCGAGTGGCCTATTCAAACACAAACTCAGAAAACTTTGTGCCTAGGTTAGAGATGGACTGGTTAGGAGAGCACAGTAACAGGTGCAGGTTTATTACTGATTTTCTGGCACTAAATTCATCTGGAAATCTCTTCCACAATTATTTTTTATAAAATAGTTTTAGCCCTGCTGACCTATAGCACACATGAGGTCTGATCACTTTCCTCAATGATACAGAGCAGGAAGGTTTTCCATCGCAAGTTTTGCTAACTCTATCTCTTTTCTGCTATTAAAAATCCAGCCCTAAATTAGATATTCTTTAGAAGGTGGTAAGTTCTATATTATTCACAGGAAGGACAGGCACTGTCTAACACAGCTAGTTTATAAATACCCACTTTTAGCCCATAAACTTTGAACTGAATGAAATTTTAGGGAATAAAAAGTAATACTCTTCCACCAAGATTAGTAACTTTTCACCTCACTACTTTCTCTAATTTTATAGACAACTTCATAATGTTCAAGGAGTGTCATAAAAATTGTGCTGTATCTCATGTGAAAAGGTTGGTTGTAACAACTCACACCTGCACGAGACCCAACACTTCTACCTAAAAGATGTCACAAAAAATCACAGATTGAAGCACATCCGCTCTCTTTTGCTTGGTCTGCCTTTCCCAGTGCCTATGGCTCCTTTGGAATAGTGAAAGAAATGTGTTCATCTCAGCACCTGAATATTTTTTTTAAGTCTTTATTACTGTAATTCACTGACCTGCCGCATTGTAAGCCCTGGCAATATAGATCCCTGAGCTGGGCACCCTGCACTGGTACTGGATCTCTCTGGAGAGGCTGCTTTGTTGGGTTTTTTTGCATAAAAGAAGTTTTTCTTAAAAAATATGAAAGAAAAAAAAAAAGAAGTGTAATCTGTGTGGGCTGCCTGTCACAATCACTGCTTTCCTCTCCTAACAGCAGGGAGAAGGTGAGACCATCCTCTGCTCACCCGACTGTTGTGTTAACTTCTATACTGGGCTGGGAAGATTTCCACAGGGTAACCCCCGGAACAACCAGGCACGATGCACAGGTGGCCCTTACAAAGGGACGTGCTCAGCCACGGTTTTATTTGGATTCCTGGAAAAGCATATAAATCATGACACCGCCCCACGTACGTGTGCCCGACCCCTTCCTTAAGTTCTTGGATGAAAACGTTATTTTTGAGCCTATGAAGCAGGTGTACGTATGGTCATGAAGCTCGCGGGCAGAGACACACAGACTGTATTATTTCTCCCTCAGAAAACTGAAAAGCCGAGCCAGGAGATCCCCCAGCCCAGCTCCCCCCCTCTCCAGGAGGAAATAAGCATTTCCTTAAAAATATTCTATTTTTTTCATCCTCTTCAGATTCAGATTGTCACTAAATATAGAAACTCTTGTAGCCACACAAACCGTGCATCGCCCCACAGCTGCTCATTTGCAATTTGTTCTGCACTTAAAAATCTCTTAATGCTACAAATAAACTTTGGGAAAGTTACATCCCAATAAACAATGAGGTGTTGTTTAAAATTACATGTGCTGCTGTATTATTAGGTCTCTACCGACACTACAATTATCTTTTGAAGCTTGCAATAACGCATTAGCTGTTCAGTCAGACGCAGAAATAGACTGGTGGATAAGCCCTCTGCCATTTTTATGAATGGAAAATATTTTAAAAGATTGTTTCCACTTTCTTCTTTGTCCTCTCCCCCGACAGGAGCCCCCTCGTCGAAACTCTTCCCCCACGTCACTTTAATATTCATATATATTATCCATACATTGCGATACATGATTAACTGCCTTCCCCCCCACCCCCCCACCGCCCCGAACAATACAGATACTTATTGGATTAACCACTCAGTCCTCGCTGGAAGGAAACCGGTATCCGTGAGCTCTCGCTTTTATTTGCACGTACAGTTGTAGATCTGTAGCACGACAATAAAAATAAATAATAACAATAATAATAATAAAAAAAAGGTGGATAATCCCTACGCGCGGGAGCGCAGTGTCCGCCGCAGCATCCGCCCGCTCCGCGGCACCATTTTTATTCGCCGAGGGAGTTCGCAGCCCGGAGGTTTCTGCCCGATTTTGCCCGATTTCTGCCCCTCTCCGAGCAGCCGCTGCCCGGCGTGGGCGACGGTGATGGGCGTCGCAGCTCCCGGTCCTCCGGGCCCCCCCTCCGGCACAGCCTTGGCACCGCATCGCGGGGGTGGAGGGGGATAGAAAGTAGAGGTGGGGGGAGAATTAAAGCAAAGCCTTTAAAGTTTGCTGTTTGATTTTGGTCTGGCTCTTGATTATTCTGGGCGGGGGGGGGGGAGAACAAATAAATAAATCTCGCAACCTGCCAGCTCTGCCTTCCCAACGCTCGCCAAGTCACTGGTAGCCATTTTCATCTAAGGTACAGGAGAAGGAAAGAAAAAGAGAAAAAAAACCAAAAACAAAACCAAAAAACAAAAACGTAAAAAAAAAAAAAAAAAAAAGACAAAAAGGAAGAACCAAGAAAGGAAAAACCCCTCGAAGCAGCGCAGCCCGGGGCCGCTCCAGTTGCTCCGCGCCCGCGCAAACCCCGCCACTCGCTCCGCCGGCCCGCGGGCTGATCTTTTTTTTCCTTTATATTTTTCTATGTTTTTCCTCCCTTTTTTCCCCCCTTCCTTTTTTTTTTTTTTTTTTCCTTTCCCCCTCCCCCCCGCCTTTTCCCCCTCTCTTTTGCCGCAGTCTCCGTCCGGCGCTGGGCGAGTCCCGGCAACCCCGCGCCGGCGAAGGGCTGATTTATCGCTGCTCCAGCCCCGGCTCGCAATTCTGTCACTCTAAATCACGCACATGCGAGGAGCGAGGAGGTTTTGGCCAGCTCGGAGCCACCCCCCCCCCCCCCCAAAAAAAAAAAAAAAAAGAAAATATAAAAATACAAATAACCAAAAGGGTGAAGGGGGAGAAATCCAGGGGAGAGCCGGCGCCCCCCGACCCCTGCCGCAAAATAAAGTCTCAATAAAAGTGGTGGGGGCGGCGCGGAGGGCGGGAGGGATGGAGGGACGGAGGGAGGGGGGCACCTGGCAGCCGCCGCGCCCGCCCCCGCCGCTCCCCGCAGTGCCTCCCGGGCCCGGCTCCGCGGAGGGGGGTGCGGGGGCACCCCCGAGCTCTCCCGCCCAGCGCGGTCCTGCCTGCCAGCAGCTGCACGCACCGCCGCTGCAATCCCCTTACACATGTGCGTATCCACAGACATTATTCCTATCCCAATATATGTGTGTCTATGGGGGGGGGTGTTACACGCTCCGGAGCGCGGTGCCGGAGCCGCAGCATCCTCCCCGGTGACAGTGGGACACACACCCCCCGTCGGGCAGCCGCCGGCTCTCCCAGCCCTGCAGCAGAGGGGCTCTGTGCCAGCCAGGTGCAGCGACTGCAGAACCCCTGTGTCCCAGCGCTGCTCCCACCACCCATGAATCAAATCTGCAAAGCCAAGGGGTCCTCTGAACCAGAGATATTTGAGCATCACAGCTTGGGGCCGCAGTTTGGCCTCTCCCCACTATACCTGTTAGGCCATACAGTGGGTTTGCCTGTTATTTCCCATCACAGTAAAATCAGGAAAAAAAAAAAGGAAAATCAGTATGAAAAGTGCTGTTGGAATTATTATAATTTAGGAGTTGACACAATCCATGAGGATTTCCATCCCAATGTGGGCTCTGCTGGGTCCCCTTGGCTGCACCCAGAAGTTAGAGCAGGGTTGCAGGGGAGAAGTTTCAGAAATGCTTGAATCCCACCAGCTGTATTGGCAAGTTATTGAGACTTGCGCTGCTGAGCAAGGGAGGAGTCACTCCTGAGAGCAGGATGGTCACATGCAGCTGGAGATGCTTACAGGGCTAATAAAATCTGGGATAAACCCCCCAACAATAATGCAGCACACAGAGCAGGAGGCTGAAACTATTTCCTGCTGCTGCACTGCAGCATCAAACTGACTAAAAAAAAAAAAAAATCCCCCTCACTTGTTAAATTCAAGAAATATCTCCAGATTTTCAGTGTCACTGAGCTCCAAACTTTGAGGCAAGTGACTTCTGCCCTGCTTGGCAAAGGGAACATGTGGGCAGGCCTCCTGCATATGCAACACAGAAAGAACACTGAATCTCCACGGAAAATCCTGCCCCTTGCAGGTTTGGAAAACCAGTAAGCAGAAGAGAAATGTACAGAGCAGAGGAGGACACAGGACACCTGAGTGTAGGGAGAGAGTTGCTGTGGCCAGCTGCCTTCCCTGTCCCATGCAGACTCCAGGGAAGCTGCTTTTCCCTCCTTGCAGCAGTACTGCTCTTTTCAAAACATTCGAGACATCAGGATGGAACGCTGTAGGGGAAGGAGCCTGTTCCCATCTGCAAGGACCAGTGCTGGTGCTCTCAGTGCCCTCCAGCCATGGGAGTACAAAGGAGGCAGCAGCCAGACACCCCCTCTTGCAGGGGGGCCCCTTTGCATCTCCTGCTGGGAACCCCATCCTTCACCTCATCCTTTAGGATGGTTTTATGGCAGTTTGGAAGTTTTTGTGGAAGGCAGAGCAAGATGGGGTTGGGTATCTCATCAGACAGATAGCCCTGAGTCATAGGTACCCCAGAACACAGGCACTTGTGGTACAGAAGTACCCCAGTACTCAGGTACTCCCAAGAAAAATAACTGCCGGCACACAGGTACCCCAGCACTCAGACACTGCAGGACACAGATATCCCAGTATAGGACTATACCTGCACATGGATACTCTAGCACACAGATACTCTAGTACGCTGCTACACCTGCCCATAGGTATCCTGTTACACAGGTGCCCCAGCACACAGACACCCCAATACATCACTACATATGCACACCAGTACCCCACACATGACTGTACCTGGACAAAGATAACCCAAAACACATCCCCTGGAACTCAGGTACCCTGGCACTCAGGTACCCCATCACCCATGGCCCCTGGGCAGCACCTCCAGCCGTGCCCCGTGCCCCATGCAGCCCTGGGCTGGGCTCACTGGGGTTTTTGCTGTTCCCCAGAGCAGGAGAGGTTGGTGCAATTTGCCTTTAATTCCAAACGTCACGAGCGAGCCCTACTCCAAAGCTGATGCCAAAGGCCTTTATAAATTCCTAGCTAACTTGATTTAAAAAGTGTGATTGTAGGAAATAATGAAGGTTGCTTTCCCTTGCTGCCACAAATTTGCATTCAGCGCACGGACGACGGCAGCGAGGCTGCGGCCATCACTGGATTTCTTCGGAAAAGTTACCAATGGTCTGCAAAGACAGCTGGAATTCATATTAGAATATTTTTAATGTGCTCTTACAAATGCTTTGGCATACGCCTATTCCACTCCTTTTAATGATGTTGACTTCATTTCCTTTAACATGGGGGGGGGGAATGCTACACCAACAAGACTTAATTAAATTAATAAGGAGAAGCAATAATAAATAATCCCAGTTGCATTCCTGCAGGGTTGCAGAACGCGCATTCGGGGTGGCTTGAACGGCAACACCCAACAACTTTTGCAGAGGAGTTTTTTTCAGACCGGCGCATCCCGCTCTCCTCTCTGCTGCCCCCCCCCCCGTGCGCGATGCCGTGAGGGGGGGGGGGGGGGGGGGAGCGCGGGGGGCGCGGGTGGCGGTACCTGTGCCCGCGCACCTGTGCGCGCGCACCTGCCCGCGCGCACCCGCACCCCGCGCGCGCCCCCGC